>NC_054383.1:587500-942500 GCF_017654675.1 Xenopus laevis | reverse complement strand
TCTACCTGTATATCTGCCGAGATCGTAATTGTTACATCAATGGCCACCTCTATTCTACCCAGGGCCAATGAGAGGAATGCAACATACAGTGTTATTGTACCCAGGGCCCGCTATGCATCTCCTCTTTTGCACAGAGAGTCTCTAACAGCCAATGGAAGGACTCCAGCACACAATATAACCAGCAAGTATGGTACAATCTATTGACAGGGTCAGACTGGGCCGGCAGGACAGTGGGAAGAAAGCCAGTGGGCCCAGCAGATCCAGGCCTGATCCGTCCCTGGAACGGTGGGAGTAAATCAGTGCATGGGGGGGGGGTGGGTGGAGATGTGCACGAATGGGATGAGGGGAGCTGTTACTGGGATTGGGGGGGATGTGACTGGGACAAGAGGGGTGTAACTAGGAGGAAGCAGACCGTGCGGCTGCAGGGAGTTATAGGGGGGCCATATGAGGCCCCAAATAATGAGCAATTTTAACATATGTTTGTAAAGAAAAGAACAGCCTCTGGATATGTCAGGGGCCCTAAAATTAATTTGCGGTGGGGCCCAGTAACATCTAGAGGGCAGAGGGCCTGAGACTGGACTGGGTGGCCCCAAGTTGGCAGCCCCCTGGGCCCCAGACACCCCCACCTCCTATGAGCAGCCAAATAAATCCCTAGCCCCCATATTGGCAGCAGCAGATGGGAAAGAAGAAGCTACAAGATAACGACAGAGAAATGTTCTATATCCTGATGGGTCGGCCCATTATTTACTGTTCATATTATAAAGCTGAGCTGAATGTGAACTGGTCATTGTACTGGAACAATGTGAAGCTCATGTGACTCAGATCCAAACTTTTGTTGTTCTCTGGGCGCCTGATCTCTGAGCCCCTCTGTCAACTGCTGCATCAGCCTGAGCCCAACGCCGACCCGTATTTATCATTGATAATTGCCCAGAGTCTTGTTTAGAGACGAGCGGAGAGAGACAACTTGCCCACCCCGGGCCCCTCCGTGTTCTCTGCTTGATGCTCAGAGCGAGGGGCCGAGGTCATTTCCCAGACAACGATGGAAGTGGAATCCTCCGAGTTGTATCTCTGGGATCTGATCTCTTGCTGCTTCTCTTTCCGCATGAAGGAGAAATGAACTTGGACTTGCACCTTCCACCTGACTTTCACCCTCTCTCCTTCTCTCTCTCCTTCTCTCTCTCTGTGGCTGAAGTTCTGTCCAAGTCTCTTGTTTTGCTCTTGAATTTGAATTCTTTGCTAATTAGGGACGTTGAGCAATAAAATCTGGAGACTCATAGACTTGCCTTAAACCTCAACTTCCCTCAGGTCT
This sequence comes from Xenopus laevis, assembly GCF_017654675.1. Classification (NCBI taxonomy): domain Eukaryota; kingdom Metazoa; phylum Chordata; class Amphibia; order Anura; family Pipidae; genus Xenopus; species Xenopus laevis. The sequence goes on along the minus strand of NC_054383.1, from coordinate 941,191 downwards.
GTCTCTCTGACTTTGCACCAATGAATAAATACTGAGCAAGATCAATAGAGAACAATAAAGCCCCCCCAGCACAGGCAAATACTGTTAATCTAGAGGTAAGTTATTTAGAACCAGGAGAACCAGAGTCAAGTGATTAAGGGCCTTAACACTTTATGTTGCATTCCTCCCATTGGCCCTGGGTACAATAACACTTTATGTTGCATTCCTCCCATTGGCCCTGGGCAGAATAACACTGTATGTTGCATTCCTCCCATTGGCCCTGGGTACAATAACACTGTATGTTGCATTTCTCTCATTGGCCCTAGGTAGAATAAAGCTGTATGCTGCATTCCTCCCATTGGCCCTGGGCAGAATAACACTGGATGCTGCATTCCTCCCATTGGCCCTGGGTAGAATAACGCTGTATGTTGCATTCCTCCCATTGGCTGTGGACAAGTGATGAGTGAAACTGCCCGGTTTTGCCAAAACATTTACAAAACTGCTAAAAAATTGGTTAATTTAACTGAGATTTGTGAAATTTGTGAATTTTGCTGCTATAAGGTTGAAAAAATGAATGAATTAATCCCAACTGGGGACCTTTTGGAGACCTTGAGGAGATTTAGATTTAAACACGAGGCCAAGAGCCTCCTATATTATCTCAAGAAGTCGGGGTGCAGGTCCAATAACTAAACCCATGAAGGTGCAGAACTCACTGAGGGCAGAGGCTGTGCCAGTCCAATAACCAATAGCAGTTTGATGTTACTGATTTAGGGCATCTAATTGGTTGCTATGGGTTACTGGCATTGGGGCTGACTCTTTTGTAAAATAAAAATAGGAAGGAACCTGAGTTCTGATGTTCTTCTGCAGATCCAATGAGTCTTATACTGCACCCCCTGACAGAACATTAATAGAACCGCTTCCGCAGACCCCCCTGCAAGTTGATAATAAAATCCTGATATTTCTGTGGCTCAATATTTCCTCGGCTCCGATGAGAATTTGCTTTTGGTGCCAACAGAAATGATGGATCAAACACCCCCCCCTCCAGTTCATATTGAGACGTCGGATGGAGCAGAAATCAGAACTAAGTCAAGATCCAGAAGGGGGGCGTCTGGTCCCGTCGCTGATCCAAGTTCCTTGCTGGGAATCCACCTGTCGGCTCAGCACTCGCCCCTTCACCTGATTTACTCCGTGTGTTTATTGGGGCACTTTCTAGGGAGATCATTGGGCAGGGGGTCTCTGGGCAGATTGAGATTCCTGCTGGGGGGCACCTGTCTTTTGGGTCCTTCTGGTTCCAAAGTTCCACCAATGCTGAGCGGCAGATCCTCAGTACTAACCCTAATGGCTCTGGCAATCCGGCTGTTTCTATTGGTTAAACCACTGCTGTTTCTTTCAAGGCCGGAGACCCGAAATACCAACAGTGGCTAAAAGTAATGAATCCCCCAGTGAATTCCCACCTTCCCCAAATTACACGAGTTCTTAAAGGTGATGCAGCCTGTGTGGGGTCCCCTGATTAGTGATGGGGAATCAGTCCCGTTTGGCTTTGGCGAAAAATTCAAGAAACACATTGAAGTCAATGGGCGGCAAAATATCTTTTACGCTGGACAATTTTTTACGCATGTGACAGTTTTTCTTGCTCCAAATTGATTTGTCCGAATGCAAAGTCAATGGGTGAATTTTTTGCCGCAGTTTTGTGAAAAAATGTGCACATGGCGAAATGCGGAATTTCGCCGCAAATCTATGGCTGGTGAAAAAATTCGCTCTTCATTACTTCATCTACCCAATAAGTCATTTTATAACAGGAGACCGGGTCAGCACCAAAGACTCAGACAGGTCCAAAAACACAGAAAAAGCTCATGAGCAGCACCAGCCTAAGGTTCAGGCACCCACCCTGAAACACCCCACTCCCCATCTGTGCCTGGGGGTATTGAGAGCAGGAGATTTTTGGCCACACCCCCTAATTACCATGTTTATTTTACAAAATTTGGCAGGTTATGAAAGTTTGAACACATTTCTGAGGTTTTTTCAATTATTAATGTTTTGCTAATGAAGGTGATTTGCCCTTTAAGCTTTGAGTCTAACTTCTCCCAAGAGACCTGTTATCTTATAATTGTTACAATTACTTATTTACTTATCTCCACATTGTTACAAAAGTATCTTATCTGCTACTGTGGCTATTCTGGGCTCTCTGCCAAAAGCAAATTAAGTTAGAAACTTCGTTTCTTTTTTTCTGGCTGTTCAGTGCAGAGAAAAACTGGACTTTCCGGTACAAGCGAGCTGTCAAAAGAGGGACTGTCCCTCTAAAAATGGAACAGTTGAGATTTCAGAACCTAATTTTAATCCCAGTCTGGAGCTTCTTATTTAACATGGACGTCTCCAGTCTGAGCTGCAGAGTCTGCCGGGCCCTTTCCGCTAAGTGGTGTTAGGGTAAGGTCACAGCGGGAGATTTGGGGAGATTTAGTCGCCTCTTCTTTGGGGCGACTAATCTCCCCGAACTGCTTCCATCTGCTAGAATGAAAAATTGACTGCGGCATGGCACTCGCAGAGCTTCATTTTCCGAAGTCGCATGAAGTTTCCTTGTGTTGGAGTGGAAGGGTCGCATCTGTCGGCCCAATCCCCCCGTGTGATTCACCAGCCCAGAAATCGGCAGTCGCTCCGTGTGATTGTGTTTTCTCATTAGCCTCTTAATACAAAGTGTAAAACGGGAGGCTTTAAAGTGCCAGCGACAGGCAGTTAGCAGGGGAGTCGCGCAACTGTCATCTGTCGCCACAAACCGCAGGACTCGCCGCATCCGCTCCCCCAGTACTTTGCATTTTTATGGGGCCTGCGAAAAGCCCAAGGCTCATTAGTCATTTTCTTTGTATTCCGACTCCGTTCCGAGGCTCATTTATTCTCCGCGCGTTTCCTTGTTGTGTTAATTCATTGGAGCCGGAGAAACGGGGGAAAGGGAAAGCCGTTAGATTGCGGCACTCGTGTAATTGCTTCGCCTTTCTCCCACTTTGTGTCGGAACTGTACGGAGATCCATCAAGCCCCCAGCTCAGCCAAAGTATTTGCATAATATTATAAACCCTGTGCTTTGTCCTGATTCTCATTAACTCTTATTACCCCCCCCTCCACCTGCGAGAAACTGAAACCAGGAACGAGCCCATAAATCACCCAATGCCAAGAAATGAGATTCTACAATCAAATCACAACAGCGACCTGTTCCCCAGCACCGACCCCATCCTATTTACTAATCTATTTAATAAAGATGTACAACAGCACCTCCTCCCATATGTATAAATCCAAATATACAGAGAAGGAATGTTCTGGGCACACAATAAGCTATACCCTCATACTGTACTGTCTATGGGAATCAATATGGCACCTCCCATATGTATAAATACAAATATACAGAGAAGGAATGTTCTGGGCACACAATAAGCTATACCCTCATACTGTACTGTCTAAGGGAATCAATATGGCACCTCCCTCCTCCCATATGTATAAATACAAATATACAGAGAAGGAATGTTCTGGGCACACAATAAGCTATACCCTCATACTGTACTGTCTAAGGGAATCAATATGGCACCTCCTCCTCCCATATGTATAAATACAAATATACAGAGAAGGAATGTTCTGGGCACACAATAAGCTATACCCTCATACTGTACTGTCTAAGGGAATCAATATAGCACCTCCTCCTCCCATATGTATAAATACAAATATACAGAGAAGGAATGTTCTGGGCACACAATAAGCTATACCCTCATACTGTACTGTCTAAGGGAATCAATATAGCACCTCCTCCTCCCATATGTATAAATACAAATATACAGAGAAGGAATGTTCTGGGCACACAATAAGCTATACCTTCATACTGTACTGTCTAAGGGAATCAATATGGCACCTCCTCCTCCCATATGTATAAATACAAATATACAGAGAAGGAATGTTCTGGGCACACAATAAGCTATACCCTCATACTGTACTGTCTAAGGGAATCAATATGGCACCTCCTCCTCCCATATGTATAAATACAAATATACAGAGAAGGAATGTTCTGGGCACACAATAAGCTATACCCTCATACTGTACTGTCTAAGGGAATCAATATAGCACCTCCTCCTCCCATATGTATAAATACAAATATACAGAGAAGGAATGTTCTGGGCACACAATAAGCTATACCTTCATACTGTACTGTCTAAGGGAATCAATATGGCACCTCCTCCTCCCATATGTATAAATACAAATATACAGAGAAGGAATGTTCTGGGCACACAATAAGCTATACCCTCATACTGTACTGTCTAAGGGAATCAATATGGCACCTCCTCCTCCCATATGTATAAATACAAATATACAGAGAAGGAATGTTCTGGGCACACAATAAGCTATACCCTCATACTGTACTGTCTAAGGGAATCAATATGGCACCTATAATATCAGTAACCCTGTGTTGTCTCCAAAGCAACCTTCCTTGTAACTATGTGATGTATCTGCCGGTGCAGTTGGTTTAGGGAAAGCATCTCACGTCTTCCAGCTCTCACTGCAAAAAAAAAGTGTCTGCATATTGTTACATCCCAGGTGCAGGACTTTACATTTATCAACATTGAATCTCATTTGCCACTTAGCTGCCCAGATTGCCAGTTAGTCAAGATCCTGTTGCAAGTGCCACATCCTGGATGGAATTAATTGGGCTGATAGTTTTGTCTCATCTGCAAACACTGATACATTACTTACAATCCCCTCCCCTAAGTCATTAATGAACAAGTTAAATAAAAGTGGCCCCAATACTGAGCCCTGAGGGACCCCACTAAGAACCTTACTCCAAGTAGAGAATGTCCCATTAACAACCACCCTCTGTACCCGATCCTGTAGCCAGTTTCCTATCCATGTGCAAACGACTTCATTAAGCCCAACAGACCTTAGTTTAGAAAGCAGTCGTTTGTGGGGCACAGTATCAAACGCTTTGGCAAAATCCAAATAGATCTACTGCCCCCCCCCCGCTGTCCCACATACTAGATATCCAGTCCAGACAATAGAACCAGTACCAGCAGAATATTCTGTGTCTACTGATAACTTGTCAGAGCTGAGCCATCTGCACTACTACAGTATTAGTCCTGTAACTCTCACTCCTCCATTATATGTACTAGGGAAGGAAATCATTAAACACAATTGCTTTTCCATTCCTTATAACAAAAACTCTTCTGTCTGTTATAGGAGACACAATCTCAACCTGATCTTTCATTACTGACATACATGAACATTTTCTATTGGATTAGCAACATTGTGGTTTGTAGCTTTGCCATAGATAGATAGATAAATGCAAACAGATAGATATATAGACAGATAGATGATGATGATGATGATGATAGACAGACAGACAGATAGATAAACAATAGATAGGTAGATGGATGGATAGACAGATAGATAGATGATAGATAGATAGATAGATAGATACAGAAATAGATAGATGATATATATATATATATATATATAGCTAGAAAGATATATAGATGATAGATAGATAGATAGATATAGATAGATAGATAGATAGACAGACAGATGGACAGACAGAAAGACAGACAAATAGATAGATGATAGATAGATAGATAGATAGATAGATAGAGAAATAGATAGATGATAAATATATATATATATATATATATATATATATATATATATATATATATATATATATATATATATATATATATATATATATATATGATAGCTAGAAAGATATATAGATGATAGATAGATAGATAGATAGATAGATAGATAGATGGACAGACAGACAGATAAATAGATAGATAAATAGATAGATAAATAGATGATAGATAGATAGATAGATAGATAGATAGATAGATAAATAGATAGATAAATAGATAGATAAATAGATAGATAATAGATAGATGATAGAGAGAGAGAGAGAGAGAGAGAGAGAGAGAGAGATAGATAGATAGACAGAGCTGTCAAAATCGGGACTGTCCAACGAAAAACGGGACAGTTGTGAGGTATGTGAATACAAAGTCAGACTGGGCCAGCAGGACACTGAAAAAACTCAGTGGTACCGGCTGATCCAGACCCACTCCCGTCTGAGACCCCGCGCTATTCATTCGCCTCCCCCTGTCCCTGATCACAGGTATGTGAGGGGGGTCGGAAGGGGGCTTATTTCTGGGGCAGGGGCCTGTGGCAAAGTGGGTGTTGAAAGTCCCAGTGGGCGTTGGACCCTGCAGTCGGACGCTTGAAGCCGGGATTCTCCTGTGTTTTATTCACAGCCGGGAGCTACACTGCCACAGATAGGGATGTAGCGAACTGTTCTGCTGCGAACTAGTTCGCGCGAACTTCGACCGTTCGCGTCCGCCGAATGTTCGCGAACGTTTGGGAACATTCGCATTTTGAGTTCGCGCTCGATTCGAATACAAGTCGTTCGACCATTCGACCATTCGAATTCCTTCGACCGCTAAAAATCGAACGATTTCCATTCGTTCGAACGATTGTAAGCATTCGATCGAATGAAAAGCATTCGATCGAATGGCTTCGATCGTTCGATTCGAATGAAAATCCTTCGATCGAATGATTAAAATCCTTTGATCATTCGAATCGAACGATTTTAGGGGGTGTTCGAAGTTCGCGAACTGTTCGCGAACGTTCGCATTTCTTGCCGGTGTTCGCGAACGGCGTTCGCAAACACCAAATCGGCAGTTCGCTACATCCCTAGCCACAGACTTAAATATCTTCTCCTCGAATCTCTCAAAACTGAAGAAACTCCTCAGTCCTAACCCCCACCCCTATTATCACAGATGAGGACCCCTCAATTCCAGCACATGCACTGACATTCCAGCCTAAGTGAACGCAGCCCCTTCTGCACATCTGCTGCGTCTCACAGAGCATTGTGGGCACAATATATATTCATATATATATACTGTATATGTGACTCTTCGTTTCCTCTGCTCAAACTCTGCCTTTTCTTCCAGTTTTCTGGTTATTTTGTGCCGTTAATAAAAGTGCATAATGCCCCCCCCCCATCACCTGATCCGATCACGTCTATTCAGACAGAAACCCATTATCACTGATGCATAAAAATCATTTTTCCTGAGCGAAGCTTTTTTTATAGAACATCTGCGCTGGTGCCGTCAGTTCATCGGGGCCCAGAGTCTGGGAACATCATTATATTATAGAGAGCGGGGGCCCCACATTATATTCTGGTTCTACTGTCTGGGCCCTTGTTCTGCAGTGAGACCTTCTCCCTCTCGGAATAAACTGACCAATGATAAAAGACTGGGGGTCTCTGTTACCCCATTTCCACAGCGGCACTTAAAGGGAACACAAGCAACTTGCACAAGTGGATCAGATAAATGGGGTTCCATAATTGCGGCTATTAGAGGAATTTAAAATGAATGTTTAATGAGGGAGGGAGGCTGCCAGCGCATTCTCTAAGGGCTGATTTACACCTTAATTGGAACTGGCAGCAGGTAGTAACGTATCAGCAGCAATAAGGAAATAGAATATTCAGCTTTCAGTTCCATTAAATCATCTTAAGGGCTCGTACATACGGCGTCACAATGTGCGTCTATTGAAATGAACAGTGAACACGCCAACCCCGTGTACTACATCTATATGTATATGTATATGTGCCAGTCAGTGCCCAGCTGTCAGCTCAGCATATCTCTCCATTCTCATATATCTCATCAACATGTCTCAGGTGCAGACAAACCTCTATTAAACTGAGATAAAATGCTGACCCAAATGGGTCCAACCAGAACATAATCAATTAAATTATTTATATATCTGCACACAAACCTGCACCCCAAACCCAAGTGGCAGCTGGAACTATAGCCTTCTCAGTGTCTGCAGGTTGTGGGGTAACAACCAGGTGCCAATTCTCCCCCTAACTGGCCTTCAGACTGGGCCCCCTTAGCTCATAACAAGGTTACAGATATATAGAAACATTGGGGTGTCACCCTGCTATAGTTCCAGGGGTACCCAGGGTACAAATAAACACTCACCCCAAATCTCCCCCTAACTGACCTTCAGACTGGGCCCCCTTAGCTCATAACAAAGTTACAGATATATAGAAACATTGGGGTGTCACCCTGATATAGTTCCAGGGGTACCCAGGGTACAAATAAGCACTCACCCCAAATCTCCCCCTAACTGACCTTCAGACTGGGGCCCTGTAGTGTTTAGAAAGCAAGAGATTTGATTGGGGGAATATTTCCCAGGGAGTGAGAGTCAATAAACATGACAAGATTTGGGGGTCCCTATCAGACAGATGGAATCTTCTTTCCCTAATGTGTGGGGTGCTGTAGCCCCAGAACACTACAGATAATGCTGAAAACAAGTCCTAAGTGCCCCCTCCTGTATGAGCCCAGGGTGCTGCTGTGTAGATGATGGGAAGAAGTGTCAGCTCTGAGTGCAAGAGTTAAAGTGACAGCAGTGTCTAGACTCCGCTCTGGGCTGCGGCGGGTGGAAGAGAAATGGCTGCAAGTTAAACACTTAATGTCGTTATCGGATTCTTTGTGGAGATTGGAGGAACGGGAATTAGATTTACAGGAAAAAGATTATTATTAAATCCCGTGTTTCGCGTCGTATTCGGTGACTTTTCCAGCGCTGACCTCACGGCTTCAGCGAAATGTCGCCCTGCGGCTCATGCTGCGTATTTATCATTATACAGAGACAAAACATCTCCTGCTGGTAAATAATCCTGAAATAAGATAAAATAACTATTTCTTTCATTTTCCACCTGAAGTCAGAATTCATTTGGGCCCAAAAAGCTCTTAAAGACACAGAAACATCAAAGTACTGCGTCTGTCAGTTAAAGGGCCGGACGCAAATATAATATAATTTATATATCACAGATATCAGTGTTTGCTGCTTTTTATTATTTCCAGTCATGGGCCCAAAAATACATTCTCTTTCCTTTCTCTCTGTACCCAGGGCCGGGCAGCTCTTGTTGTATCACAAGTGCCAGTTCCATCACAAGTGCCATCTGCTGCCCGGCCGGATCCATATGGGAGGCTGCCAGTTGCACCACAAGATCCCGGCCCTGTTGCTACTTAAAGGGACCTCTCTGACCAATGACGTATTTTTTACCACAAAATTAAAAAACAATAGTAAAAAATAATAGGGGGGGTCAAAAACCACAAAAAAACCCTAGTGTCATGCAGAGGTCATTTCTATTGCCTGACTGTAATCTGCACCCTATTTAACTCTATGATTCCTGGAGACTCCCACTCTTTAGTAAATGTAATTGTTGTTTAAAGTAGTGTCTGACTGTCTTTTGCTATTCTCTGCACTGCTGTCTCTGACTCTTGAAACTATGTAACCGAAGTCAGTTCTCCTCCAAGTCTGTTAATCAGTTACATAAGTTGTATCAGGAGTCAGAAGCAGCAGTGCAGAGAAAGGGACAGACACAATGACAGTTACACAGAACTATAAACCCAGTGAGAATGAGGAATGAATGGATATTGGGAAGTTGTATCAGGAGTCAGAAGCAGCAGTGCAGAGAAGAGAAAGGGACAGACACAATGACAGTTACACAGAACTATAAACCCAGTGAGAATGAGGAATGAATGGATATTGGGAAGTTGTATCAGGAGTCAGAGGCAGCAGTGCAGAGAAAGGGACAGACACAATGACAGTTACACAGAACTATAAACCCAGTGAGAATGAGGAATGAATGGATATTGGGAAGTTGTATCAGGAGTCAGAAGCAGCAGTGCAGAGAATGAGGAATGAATGGATATTGGGAAGTTGTATCAGGAGTCAGAGGCAGCAGTGCAGAGAAAGGGACAGACACAATGACAGTTACACAGAACTATAAACGCAGTGAGAATGAGGAATGAATGGATATTGGGAAGTTGTATCAGGAGTCAGAAGCAGCAGTGCAGAGAAAGGGACAGACACAATGACAGTTACACAGAACTATAAACCCAGTGAGAATGAGGAATGAATGGATATTGGGAAGTTGTATCAGGAGTCAGAAGCAGCAGTGCAGAGAAAGGGACAGACACAATGACAGTTACACAGAACTATAAACCCAGTGAGAATGAGGAATGAATGGATATTGGGTAGTTGTATCAGGAGTCAGAAGCAGCAGTGCAGAGAAGAGAAAGGGACAGACACAATGACAGTTACACAGAACTATAAACCCAGTGAGAATGAGGAATGAATGGATATTGGGAAGTTGTATCAGGAGTCAGAAGCAGCAGTGCAGAGAAGAGAAAGGGACAGACACAATGACAGTTACACAGAACTATAAACCCAGTGAGAATGAGGAATGAATGGATATTGGGAAGTTGTATCAGGAGTCAGAGGCAGCAGTGCAGAAAAGAGAAACAACATTTTTGTTTGTGGGTGTAGTTTCCCTTTAAGTTGGGGATTAGTTACTGTTAAAGACATAGTGTAACATTAGAAGTGACCCTGATCCCCTGGTATTTGGTAGAGGCAGGAGTTAAGGAGCAATCAGTTTGGCAGCACCACACTCAGATACATTGAGACTCAGGTGTCTATTTCCGGAGATGTGACTTTCACTGACCAATCACGTGTGTCAAATACTGGGAGTTGATTTACATTCAGACACCTGGTTCCCGTCTGTTCCAGATCCAATGAACTGACAGAGTCTCAGGTGTGAATCAGGAATATTGTCATTTCATTTGGCACCAGGCTGGGCCCCCACTCCAGTTGTGTCTCTAGACTGGGGGAGCTGGAAGAGGGGAAATCATAAATTACCCACAATAGATCCCCCGAGACTCGAGGATAAATATAAATAGAATCTGCAACTCACTGGGGGGAGGCATCTGATTGGGGGGGGGCGGGAGGAATTAGGAGGAAAAACATTTGTAATTTGGAAAAGGCAATTTAATTTATTTTGGGAAGAGACACATTATATTTTTTTCTGGTCCAAAGTGCAAGATGCCATTTTTGCATTCAAACTGTATTTATATAAGGGGTTAATTCTGTGCTCATTCTCCATTTCCTTCTGTGATCTTGCCGCCATGTTTGGGGTAGGGTTCTCACATGGCCGGTATTTTACCGGACTGGCCGGTAAAAATGATGCTTGTTGCCTATGTTATTAATAGAGAAAAATGGCAAAAATATAGGAAGGCCAGTATTTTTTTCCAGGTGGCAACCCTAGTTTGGGGTTATAGTAACACTCATGATCCAGTTTCCGCAGTGATATTCCTGGCATGCCTGGGGTTAATGCAATGATCAGTCTCCATTTCCTTCTGTGATTTTGTCTCCATGTTTGGGGTTATAGTAATGTCATGATTTAGTTTCTGCAGTGATATGCCTGGCATGCCTGGGGTTAATTCTATGCTCATTATCCACTGTGATTTTGCTGCCATGTTTGGGGTTAATTAAAGGTTCATGATCCATTTTGTGCATTGATTTTATTGGCAGGTCTGGGTTATTTTTCATATGAATTGAGTGGGTAAGTGGGCGTGGCTTACTAATTAGTGCTGCCTCATGTACAATGATTTTTTTTAGGGCCCAAAATGCTGACATTTCCCCTTTGGCCCCTATGTTACGTTATGAAGGTCTTGGCAATTAGCCTTTTAATTACTGTATACCTCCCAATACCCAATAGTAACGCAGCACCCCCTTTATTTGTACCCCCCAATCAATTATTATATAACAGTCAGATTTAATTATCTTACTTTATAGAAACGCAATGAGTAAATATAGACCCCCCCCATTGACGCTCTCATGGCAGGGTTTCAGGGTGCCCATCCCTGACCTGCTCCCCGCTGCCCCCCAAATCCCCCCCTCATTTCTCCGGTGGAACAATCTAAAGCTCATTCCAAGGAAACAGAAGGGAAATATCAGTCGCCAGCGAATGATTTAAGAAGCGTCACGTTCCTGGGAGCAAATGAGCAGAAATATTTAATAGAGACCTCACAGGACCCCAATTCATTTCGCTTCCCAGAGCCCCCCGCTGCTGTGACGTTTCACAGAAAAGACCAGAAAGTTAATTGGAAGATAAAAATATTATTTGAGAATAATTAATAAAATGTTATTATTTCATGTAAATGAGACGGGCGGATAAATTGTCTCCCTGACGAGCATAAACCAGCGCCCATTACACTCGCCCCGATATTTATATGAGCAACAGAAACGATCCAGGGCCCCCCCCTAATGTTCTCATTAAAAACAGGACCTTGGGCCAGAACCAAATGAAGGGAACAAATAAACCAGAATGAGATGAAACTGAAACAATTCCATCTCCTTATTTCTAATGGGCAGAAGCCAAATTCAATTTAGACGACACTAATGGACAGTACTGACCCAGCTCATGGGAACCTAATGACTCCTAATGAGTCCTAATGAGACTTAATGAGACTAATGAGACTAATGAGCAAATAATAACCAGTCAATGCTATGGAGGGTCTCTACATGGAGGGGAAACCAGTTGCAGGACTAGAAGAGGAGCAAGTGGCAACTGAAACTGTCAACAGACTCAACATTCCCATTTGGTGGTGGAAGAAGAACAGAGACAACTGAATTTGAAGACAACTGTCCAAACGTTACATCCCCAAGATCCAGGAGAAGGGGACACAACTGGATAATTGGGGCAGGACAGTCACCATGGGAAGGTCCTTAGGAATCTGCACCTTAAACCAGAACAGGGCAGTTTAGTGGGAACCCCAACCCCATTAATGGGGCTCCTCGAAGGTGAAGACATCTGGATAGGGTATTGGCTAAAATGGGATGAATTGAAGATCTTCGTAGTATCAAAAGAAAATAAATATATTGGAAATACAATCTGCCCCATGGAATTTGGCATCATGGGGGTCTAGCAGATACGGAAACTCAAAAAACGCTATAGAACTTTTGAGGGGAAGCCTTAAACTAACCGATTCTGGACTAGACTATTTATTAGAAGGTTTAGTTCTAGATGACAAGGGTTCATAGGCTAAGTGATAGATTTGGGTGGGAATAATAACTTCCTATGCTGGGGTATCAATAGCTGACAGGATCTGCCCTCAATCTGCTCCTCCTTAGATATAATGCTTCCAGGTTGGGCAAATATTCATTTATAGTCTGGTCCTCAGCTTTATATTTATGTGATCATATCCCCTTATATATTTATATATAGTGATCATATCCCCCTTATATATTTATATATAGTGATCATATCCCCCTTATATATTTATATATAGTGACCATATCCCCTTATATATTTATATATAGTGATCATATCCCCCTTATATATTTATATATAGTGATCATATCCCCTTATATATTTATATATAGTGATCATATCCCCTTATATATTTATATATAGTGATCATATCCCCTTATATATTTATATATATAGTGATCATATCCCCCTTATATATTTATATATAGTGATCATATCCCCTTATATATTTATATATAGTGATCATATCCCCTTATATATTTATATATAGTGATCATATCCCCTTATATATTTATTTATAGTGATCATATCCCCTTATATATTTATATATAGTGATCATATACCTTATATATTTATATATAGTGAACATATCCCCTTATATATTTATATATAGTGATCATATCCCCTTATATATTTATATATAGTGATCATATCCCCTTATATATTTATATATAGTGATCATATCCCCTTATATATTTATATACAGTGATCATATCCCCCTTATATATTTATATATAGTGATCATATCCCCTTATATATTTATTTATAGTGATCATATCCCCCTTATATATTTATATATAGTGATCATATCCCCTTAATATATTTATATATAGTGATCATATCCCCCTTATATATTTATATATAGTGATCATATCCCCTTATATATTTATATATAGTGATCATATCTCCTTATATATTTATATATAGTGATCAAATCCCCTTATATATTTATATATAGTGATCATATCTCCTTATATATTTATATATAGTGATCATATCTCCTTATATATTTATATATAGTGATCATATCTCCTTATATATTTATATATAGTGATCATATTCCCCTTAACTGTCTCTTCTCCAGTGTAACAATCCCAACTTGTCTTTCCCCATAACTGATCCCTTCCATTCCCTTTATCAGCTTAGTCGCTCTTCTCTGTACTTTTCACTTTATAATCCTCAATTTCTGTTCTTTGGGCTTCTATTAATTCTGTAATTATCATGTTTTAGTAACCAAACTGCATCACATGCCATGGATTGGGCCATACCAGAGCTTTACAGCAACATAATTATAATAATTACTATAATTGGCTTTCTACAGTTAAATCTTTTATCTACAAGTGCTCTTAGAACCATTGATGGTTCTTATTAAGGGTATAAGCTAAATGTATGCTCTTAGACTCCAAATACATAAATACTGAACTTATCTGTTTTTTTTCTTACAGTTCAGCAATTTGAAAACCTTTTTCAGGATCATATTGTGAAAGGGCTTGGAGCAAAAAAGTTCTTGAAGGCTTCATTTTTTGTGCCGTTTCATTATTGGCCCTTCCGCTGTGGTTCAACTGTTGAACTACCAGAACCCTATTAACAAATTTTGGATGCTATTTTTCTACCTCTCTATATTGCCCTGCTGTCTCTTTCTTGTTCTTCTATATTCATCTTTTCCTACTGTCTCCATCTCACCCTACTTTCTCCATCTTTTCCTACTGTCTCCATCTTGCCCTACTGTCTCCATTTTACCCTACTTTCTCCATCTTTTCCTACTGTCTCCATCTTGCCCTACTGTCTCCATTTTACCCTACTGTCTCCATCTTGTCCTACTGTCTCCATCTTGTTCTACTGTCTCCATCTTGCCCTACTGTCTCCATCTTGTCCTACTGTCTCCATCTTGTCCTACTGTCTCCATTTTACCCTACTGTCTCCATCTTGTCCTACTCTCTCCATCTTGTCCTACTGTCTCCATCTTGTCCTACAGTTTCCATCTTGCCCTACTGTCTCCATCTTTTCCTACTGTCTCCATCTTGCCCTACTGTCTCCATCTTGCCATACTGTCCCCATCTTGCCCTACTGTCTCTGTCTCCATCTTATCCTACTGTCTCCATCTTGTCCTACTGCTTCCATCTTGTCCTACTGCCTCCATCTTGTCCTACTGTCTCCATCTTGCCCTACTGTCTCCATCTTGTCCTACTGTCTCCATCTTGTCCTACTGTCTCCATCTTGTCCTACTGTCTCCATCTTGCCCTACTGTCTCCATCTTGTCCTACTGTCTCCATCTTTTCCTACTGTCTCCATCTTGTCCTACTGTCTCCATCTTGCCTTACTGTCTCCATCTTGCCCTACTGTCTCCATCTTGTCCTACTGTCTCCATCTTGTCCTACTGTCTCCATCTTGTCCTACTGTCTCCATCTTGTCCTACTGTCTCCCTCTTGCCCTACTGTCTCCATCTTGTCCTACTGTCTCCATCTTGTCCTACTGTCTCCCTCTTGCCCTACTGTCTCCATCTTGTCCTACTGTCTCCATCTTGTCCTACTGTCTCCATCTTGCCCTACTGTCTCCATCTTGTCCTACTGTCTCCATCTTGTCCTATTGTCTCCATCTTGTCCTACTGTCTCCATCTTGTCCTACTGTCTCCATCTTGTCCTACTGTCTCCCTCTTGCCCTACTGTCTCCATCTTGTCCTATTGTCTCCATCTTGTCCTACTGTCTCCATCTTGTCCTACTGTCTCCATCTTGCCCTACTGTCTCCATCTTGCCCTACTGTCTCCATCTTGCCCTACTGTCTCCATCTTGTCCTACTGTCTCCATCTTGTCCTACTGTCTCCATCTTGTCACCAGACTGAATCTCTTTCTGTCTCCTCACCCTTCTGTCAGTGTCCAAGTGTCAGTATTAACTCTGCTGTTACCCTCCTCCACTCAGAGAACTTGCCATTGACACAACGACTGCATTGGGTGGAACAGTAACATGTGAAATCATCAATTTGACCCCCCCGGGTGTATCCGTCAGTATTAATGACCCAAACATTTCCAAGACCAATGGGAGAATTGGCAAACGATGTGGCACAAAAACCTTTGCTTCATCTTGTTCCAGTCCCAGGTGTCCAACTCCCAGCACCCTGCTCTCTACACTACGAGAAATCCTTTGGCAATATTTGTCTCATAAACCCTCATGAAGCACAGCAGATATTATTAGTATTCTGCAGAACTGATCCCAAATGAGAAATTGGACCAAACTCCCCAATGTCCTTGTGTTCAGCCTGGCACCTAATTATAAATGTACCTGAGGTTCCCTAATGAGTCAGTGGTAAACCAATGACAATGGGACGTGGCATGAGATTAATACGGCAGCGCCCCCACATTCAGTAGCAATGTTACTTCTCAGTGTTTGGACTTCAGGTTTCTCAATGGAAACTGTTGTGATTGAGTTTCTTCATCTTGTTCCTGATCATCCTCTTCCCCTTTAACCTTTCCAACCACATTTATTCCTTTTCTCAGGGAATTGGGTTTATTCTGAGACATTTCTGCTGAAACTGGATCCACGTATTTCTTCTCTGTTCCTGGTAGTCATGGTAACGATGCCAACTGTAAAGTTCAAAGGGATCAATACCTACTCTGACATCAAAAGTAAAAAGTGGTATTTATTGCCCCAAGAGCTAGAAATCAAATTATCCCCCGGGCGAGAGACGCTGCTCTTATTAATATTTCCATGACTTTCTCCCTCTCGTCCGACTGTTTCTTATTTCTACTCCTGAGCCCGTGTGCTGGGGACTCAAGCAGAACAATAAGCACATATTAACTGCAAGGAATTATATATAATAATATATGGGAACGGCACTTACATGGCACTGGCACAGAACCCAGGGACAGGGAAGTCTATGATTAAAGGGGCGGACGTTTCCCCGAAAGCTCCATATTATTATCCCTCATTACAGTTCTGTGTCTTTATCAGTAAGTGCCATGAAAACACCATTTAAGTGCCATGTAAATTCTGTATAACATGAAAACGCCATGTCAGTGAAATAAAAATGCCCTGTAAGTGCCGTTCCGATGTTTTAACAGTTAATAGTATTCATTATTAGTGATGGGTGAATTTATTCACCAGGCGCGAATTCGCTGCGAAACTCCAAAATTGCGAAATTGCCACAAAAATTCACCGGCGAAAAATAGCTGGCGTCAAAATATAGGCGTCAGAATTATAGCCAGAGACGGAATTGTTCACTGTTTCGTGAATTCCCGAATTTTTCATTGAAACGGGAGAAATTCGCCCATCACTATTCATTATTAGAAATTAGTGATAGGCGAATCTGACCCATTTTGCAAGACGGCGAAAATTCTGCAAAGTCTATGGACGACTTGGAGGTGTGATTTTTTTCACCCATTAGAGTCTATGGATGTTGTTTTCTATGCAGAACTTGGTGACTAATTTCGTCATCATCTTTAGAAACACCTCCAATCTGTATTGTCTCTTCTACTCACCATTATGTATTATAATTAGAACTCGCACCAAAATATTACTGAAATGGGTCTATCAGCTCAAGTCTGGGAAAATAACGATTTTTCAGTTGGCAAAGTGAGAGAAGTCATGGCTACTGTATAATGCCCACCAAGAATCATGCCCATTGTCATGCCACTCAAATAACCACTATGTCTCCTTCGCAGGAACTTTATAAAAATGTTGATAAATGCATGGGTTAAATTACTTGTCCTTAACAATAGCAATAAACTTTTATTTATTTTTTTTCATTAAAAAGCAAAAACATTTAAATAAAATGAAAATATTGTTAACATTAAAAGGGGTTGTTCCCCTTTAAATTAACTGTTAGTGTGATGTAGAGAGTGATATTCTGAGACAATTTGCAATTGGTTTTAATTTTTTATTATTTATGGTGTTTGACTTATTTAGCTTTTTATTCAGCAG
Organism: Xenopus laevis; assembly: GCF_017654675.1. Taxonomy (NCBI): domain Eukaryota; kingdom Metazoa; phylum Chordata; class Amphibia; order Anura; family Pipidae; genus Xenopus; species Xenopus laevis. Next base: position 923,380 of record NC_054383.1, on the reverse strand, counting down.
CTCTCCAGTTTGTAATTTCAGCAATCTGGTTGCTAGGGTCCAAATCCCCCTAGCAACCATGCATTGATTTGAATAAGAGACTGGAATATGAATAGGAGAATCCTGAATAGAAAGGTGAATAATAAAAAGTAGCAATAAAAAAACATTTGTAGCCTTACAGTTTTTAGATGGGGTCAGTGACCCCCATTCGAAAGCTGGAAAGAGCCAGAAGAAGAAGGTAAATAATTAGTGATGGGTGAATAAATTCTCCAGGCGTAGATTTGCGGCGAATGTCTGCGTTCTGCCACGCCCGCTTATAAATTTGTAAAACTGCAATGAAAATTCGCTGATGAAAAATCCACTGCAACAAAAAAATGGTCACGCATAAAAATTGTGCGTCTAAATTATTCAGACGACCATTAACTTTAATGCATTTGTACAAAGTAGTCGCGTATAAAAATTGACATTTCCGTCAAAATTGTGAAGCATCAAAATTATTTTGACGCCCATTGACTTCAATGCGTTTAGAAATTTTTCGCCGTTTCACAGAGTTTTCAGCGAAACAGGGCAGATTTGACCATCGCTACAAGTAATTAAAAAAAGAAATAATGAAGACCAACTGAAAAGTTGCTTAGAATTAGCCATTCTATAACATACTAAAAGTGGACTTGAAGGTGAACAACCCTTCAAAGAATGAACCAAAAAAGTTGAAAATTTAAAGAATTAAAAAATTAGTAAAAAAAATTCTATTCACAAAGAAGCAAAACTGGATTTTCGGTTCTCTATAGAGACAAATTGTCACAAGAAGAATCAGTGAGTGTTAAAGGGAGAGAGAACGTAACATGGAACCAATAGAAATGAATCAGCGGCAGAGTTTTATGGAACCCACTTAAATGTTCTGCGGCAGAAAGTCTGAATTCCGGCAATGGAAATCCTATAAACTGGAATGGGATCCGCTCAGCAACGTGGGAAATAAACGGCCAGTGTTTAAAAGGTTATTAAGTAAATAAAGTTGTTGCAGCCGAGGAAAACGGCTAAATCAGTGGCATTAAATAAACAGATCAGAGAAGGAACAGGGGAGAGAAGTTCAGCCTTTAATAAAAAGTAACGAGGTGGGTGGGGAAATTCATTAGGAAAGAGCCGAAATGGAAACATTCCATTATTTCTCCCTGTTCCACTGGGATTGATACAAATACTGATACAAATACTGATACAAATGGAAAACAGTAAATAAAACTCCTGGGCAAAGTGGAAACCACCCACTGGATCTAAAATGAAGTCATGGTTATTATTTAGGGGCATATTTATCAAGGGTCGAATTTCAAATTGAAAAAACGTTGAAATTCAAAACGACCAAACGAAATTAAGGCAAAGGAATAGTGCATTTGATTTGAAGTTTTTCCGAAAAAAACTTCGATTTTTCAAAGTCCACCAATTGACTCCAAGTAGGTTCTAGGAGGTCACTCATAGGCTAAGGGCTCTTACTCACGAGCGTTTTTACCTGCGCTCCCCTGCGTTCCGTTTTTCGGCGTTCAGCCGCAGGGGAGCGCAGGAATAGACGCATTACATTTTTTCAAATGGGGCTGTACTCACACAGGCGCGTGTAGGCGCTGAACGCAGGAAAAATGCAGCATGTTGCGTCTCAACCTGCGTTCGGCGCCTACACGCGCCTGTGTGAGTACAGCCCCATTTGAAAAAATGAAATGCGTCTATTCCTGCGCTCCCCTGCAGCCGAACGCCGAAAAACGAAACACAGGGGAGTGCAGGTAAAAACGCTTGTGAGTAAGAGCCCTAAAACAGCAATTCGGCAGGTTTTAGATGGTGGATGGTTGGTCAAATTTTTAAAGACACAGTACATGAAAAATTTTGATATTCAAATTTTCGATTTTTTTTCAAATTTGAATCGAATTTGGATTATTCCCTAGTCGAAGTACACAAAAAATAGCTTGGAATTCTTTTTTTTTTCATTCAAAAATTCACCTTGACCTTTGATAAATCTGCCCCTAAGTGTAACCCTTTAGTTCTGTGCAAATCCCCCAGGAATCAACTTCCGACCCAACTATCAGTAACGGGAAGCAGTCGCTGGTCTCTGTACTTTGTCTATTGCCCTGTGTGATCACTGAGCCCAGACTGCTCTTCATATTGTAGATTGGGCATCAGCCATTGCTCCTCTCTCAGTTTTAACCCTTTAATGAAGGAGGGTAAGTGAGTGCCCATAACTGTTGCACACAGTGAATTCGGAAGCCCAATTAGGAGGCGGAATGAGGAGCAGAGCAGTGATTGGTTTTAAGAAAATTGTTTCATGTCAAATTAATAGAAGACGTTTCCAGGTGGAAGTTAATGGGAATTTAAATAAGGCAAATGCAGTTGATACAATTTATTTAGTCAGTTAAGGAAAAGCTGATCATTTCATTCAGGAGCCCTGGGAGGCCCAATCTTTATAGAGATACAAAGTAGTGAGATGGGGAAAAAGGGGGAACATTTCCAATCTGATTAAAGCCCCCCGGGGTGCAGTCTTGGGCCAGTTGTTATTAATTCACCAAATTGGCAGCAGAGCATGATGGGAAGTGAGACACAATTAGTCAATTGTACGAGTGGAGTCAATGGAAACGAATATATTCAAGGGAACAATTTCCAGTCCATAGAGGCACCTCCATTAATAAAGGGACTATAGATCATAATGGAATCATTTACTTCCGCTCTTCCTCCCAGTACAGGGTCATAATAATAATATTAATAATAATAATAATAATAATAATAATAATAATGATAAGGGCTCATTTACAATTTCGCACGCAAGTCGCCATGTTTTTCATCCACAATGCAGTGTTTTCTGCCATAATTCCGCAATCATTTCACTGCCCTGATGTAATTCCGGATAAGTGACCGTGCGCATGTTTTGGGACACGAGGCCGGACGGAAGCACCGGTGCAACTACACTAAAGTGCAAGGAACCTTCAATGTATGACCCCCCCCCACCATTTATTTAGAGTTGACCCCATTTGTTTGCAATTGATTCATTCTACTGAGGCCACTGTCAGACTGGGGGTCTGGTGCATCAAGGGCCCCTCATATACCCATTCTGGGCCCCAGACACCAACCCTGCAGTCCCCCCACATCAGACTCAACCTCCTCAGCCAGTGTGTAACTGGTTTTCTTCTATAGATCTGGGTGCAGTTCCTTGATATTCATATGGGATCCGTTATCCAGAAACCTAATTATGGGAAGGCCATCTCCCTTAGACTCAAATAATTGGAATGAAAATAAATGATTTCCTTTGTCTATTTAATAATAAAACAGTCGCTTGTACTACTAGATTCTGACCAAGATATAATTAATCCTTATAGAACATCCCTATTGGTAGACAAGGTATGGAGATCCAAACTATGGAAAGATCCATTATCTGGAAAACCACAGGTCAAGAGCATTCTGGATAACAGATCCCACACCTGAATTCATAGGGACATCAGCAGGGTTGGACTGGGCTGGTGGGTTCCAGGCTTTATGGGCCTCGCTGAGCCAGACCCACTTCATGGTCAGAAACTGTGGGTGTCAGGGTTGCAGGGGGCCGGGGGGCCGGGGGGCCGGGGGAGGGGTCCAGCGCAGGTATTTGTTGCCTTACTTATTAGTGATCCATAAAGTTTTCCCTGAGAAGGAATTCTGCTGGGACTGGACTCGGCGCCGAGTAACAGAACATTCAGTTTTATATTCAGACAATGGCACAGATTTAAAAAAACAGAAATGGAAAAGAAAATGACACAGATAATAAGAGAATTGAATGGAAGTTTCGAAAAGTCCGTTTGTTCTCCAGTGAAAGGCAAATCAGGTTTTATAACGACATTACAGCCATTGTCCCTCTATATGAAAGACCCTCGTTAAGCCTCATTAATTATTCACCGACACGATAAAGCCACAAGGTCACTTTTATAAACAGGAATCCCGGGTGCTCCGATGTTACACTCAGATTTATCTCGTCATTAAGAGAAGCCACAGAAACAAAGGAACGAGTTACAGATTCTTCATTTATTTTTCATCATTCTCTTTTATTCCTAAGGGATCTTTTTCCTGCGCTCCCCTGCGTTACGCTTTCTTCCGTTCAGCCGCAGGGGACGCAGGAGTAGGCGCACTGAATAATTGTGAAGGGGGCTGAATGCGCCGAACGCAGGTGAAAAGCAACATGCGGTGTCCCACCTGCGTTTGGCGCTTACATGCGTCTGTGTGAGTTCAGCCCCTGGCACAATAATTGACTGCGTCTACTCCTGCGGTAGAAAGTGCAACACAGGGGGGCGCAGGAAAAACCACCAGTATGTGAGTCCTCAAGTTGCCCATAGATTGTACGAATTTCCGTTTCTTACTATTTACAGGCCATGTGTGGAGAGTCCCGACATTTTTCATGAGATGTCGATTGGACGTCAGATTGATTGGACAATAAAATCTCTGTGTGTATTGCTGATCTGATGATTATTATTATTAACATGTATTTATATAGCGCCAACATATTGCGTAGCGCTTTAAAGTGAATGTGATTATACAACTACATCACATGAATTCTATACATAGAACATATGGAGTAACAAACATCACAATCAATACCTGTACAAAAGGTGAGGAAGGCCCTATGCAAAAGAGCTTACACTCTAAAGGGAAGGGAGTAATACACAAGGTGTGGGAGTGGGCAAGATGGAATTAAGTGGGTGAGAAATGTGGTACTGTATGTGGTGTTGCATTTGGTAGTTAAGCAGAGTGAGGGGAGGCTTCTCGAAAGAAGTGCGTTTTCAGAGATTTCTTGAAAGCAGAAAGGTTGGGAGAAAGTGGGACAGAGCGTGGGAGAGAGTTCCAGAGGAGGGGTGCAGCCCTTGCAAAGTCTTGAATGACGATGAAATCAGTGGGAGACGGACATCCGTTTTTGTAGGACGTAAACTTTCGTATGATTGCTCTTGGGGCAGAACATCGTCTGATCTGTAGTGATGGGCGAATTTATTTGGCAGGCGTGAAAAATTCACCAGCGTCCAAGTTTTTTTGTTATTTTTGATCCAGCAATGGAATCGACGCTGGCGTCAACTTAGACGCCGTCAACGATTACCGGACGCCCATTGACTTTAATTTCACTGGCGTCAAAATCCGCATTTCGTGAATTTTACGCCCGTTTCGCAAATTTCAGGACAAATTTGCCCATCACTACTGATTTGTTCTTTTACTACTTCATTTGATCTGAATGGTTAGTGGCGGGTCTGGAGAGGCACCGAATGTTTGTTTGTCTGATATGAAGGTAAATCTGCACATTTATGTTCAACTTTAGAGACCGCAGACTTTCCTCTCGCCGGTGCAGGTCTCGGGGCAGGTCTCGGGTGCAGGTCTCGGGTGCAGGTCTCGGGTGCAGGTCTCGGGTGCAGGTCTCGGGTGCAGGTCTCGGGTGCAGGTCTCGGGTGCAGGTCTCGGGTGCAGGTCTCGGGTGCAGGTCTCGGGTGCAGGTCTCGGGTGCAGGTCTCGGGTGCAGGTCTCGGGTGCAGGTCTCGGGTGCAGGTCTCGGGTGCAGGTCTCGGGTGCAGGTCTCGGGTGCAGGTCTCGGGGGCAGGTCTCGGGTGCAGGTCGGTCTCTTTCAATCAGCAGTGAAGCAAATAGAGACCAGCGGAGAGGATAATGGAAATAGAGAATCAATGGCATGAGATCAGAGAGAGACAGAGTTTGGCTCGGAGGCTTTGGACTTGGGAGAATTTGCTTTAGAGACGTCCCAAGAGGAGTTCAGGCTCTCGGTTCTGCTCCGGTTGAATGAAACACCTTCCAGGCAGAACAAGTTCACGAGTGGGAAATGAAGTGGAAGCTGAAGCTCATTATTTACTTCTCTCCTGTCCGACAAACACAAAGTACCGACAAATAGAAGAAACAAATGTTTTATCTGTAACGTCCCCTTTAGTCTGCGATTAACCCTTCACCATTGGCCTCCTCTTTGCCCTCACCTAATGGGAACTGCAGGGTCAGTGCAGGAGGGGAGCAATGACTATTGGTAAAGAGACACCCACGTACCTTTTGTGGGGTGCTGGTGCAACAAGATAACTGAGGGGTGGGGGCTGGTTATTAGGAGATGGTCGGGGTCACCCACAGTGACGCAGCAGAAACAGGTGAATCAGATGGGCAATAACATGGTGCCAGTCCATAATCACTAAAATGATCCGGATGCAGAACCTTTCCCTCCATTAGGGGCATCCCAAGTCCAGTCTGGGTCACCTGATCTTGCCTTTCCCTTAGTCATTGCAAGGCTGAATCTGACATCCCATTTGGGGGTTACCATAAGAAGGATCTGGAGAGGGATATAAATGTATCAGTATTGTGCTCAAACAGGAAAAGCCCTTCCCCAAAATATGCTGGGGGGAGGGGAGAAGGAAGGTTGTGGCACTCGCAGCTGGGGTGGGGGCCATTAGGTTCAATTCCTGGGGGGCCCTGGACTCCCCTGTCTAACACAGTCCCTGGCATCTGCTCAACACAGACTTGTCCATCAAACTGACAGTGAGATGCCATGTAACCCACTCCAGCTGACAGTTGGTATTGGACATGGTGATTTGGGGGTTGTTTGCCCCCATTCCCCCAGAACACCCCCCCATTCTTTTGCCCATACAGTGGCACATATTGAGGGTAAGGTCTGGAGATGTGAAGGCAGGGCCGGAACTAGGGGTGGCAGAGTAGCCACGTGCCCATAGTCCAAAGCTTGGTGGGTGCCCGGCACTTTCACTGCTGCCCGTCCCAGTCTGGTCTACAGAGTCGGCTCTTTGGGCTTGTTTGTGTGTCATGTACACGTGTACGCAAGGTAAACGGGGGGACAAGGTGGGACATTGCGTTACGTTTGCGCACGTGCGCCGGAGGAGGGGCAACAACCAGCCTGGGCCGGCCCTGTGGGAAGGATTTCTGTATTTGGATCTTTATATTGAGGAATAGATTGATGGAACCAGAGGAATGTGAGAGATCCGGACATTATTAGTATTAGTTCTATTATTATTATTACTATTATTATTATTACTATTATTATTATTATTACCCCACACAAACAGTTTCCCAGGGGAGAGAGAAATAATAACAAGGATTTTGGTTTATTATTGAACCCCAGTAACTCGGGGTGACTATATTGTTTCATTGTTACAAGAGGAATTTTGCTGCTCACTGAGGGGGGCCCCTCTGAAATCAACTTGAGAAAAAGGGAAAGTGACACAAAGTGGAATAAAACGGGGCTCAGGGGGGCTCAGGGGGGTGTGACTGCACATTTGGGGACCCCCCAGGCCTCTCTTTCTGGCTGCGCCGCAGTCACTGCTGGAAGGTTTGTGCAGAAAACCAAACACAAGAAAAGGTCAGAAAATGTTAAATAAAAAGACAGAGGAGCCGAGTGAACATCAACCGTTAATTTGACATTTACTGGGCACCGCGAAGAGACGGCGAGTGAAAGGGCCCCCGTTTGGGAGAGGATTTGGGGGGCGCCGGCATCACATCCAACGCAGAAAGGAAACAACATTTGTTTTATTTCCTAACGCAGGAAAAAGAGGCAATTTGGGTAATTAAGCAAATCAAGGGAATATCCAGCGGCAGTTTGATTAAAGGGCAGTTGTTACATTGAAATGATCTGTTTGGCAGGTGCCCCCCGTTATTCTCAGTCACCCCGTCTATTGGCCAAGAACAATTAAACCTCAATTATATGGAAACTGCTAATTAGGCCGAATATGATCAAAGTCCAACAGTGTCGCACAGATTTATGTCCCACACAATCAGAATATGGGGGGGATAGGGAAGAACCCCCAGAGTGATTGATACACAGCACCAGGGCTGAACTCATAATGGGGGGCAGGGTATAAGCCCTAATGCTCCCCTTCTCTTCTTACTGCCGCTGGGTGCTCCCTAATATTTGTGTGTGTGAATTAATTGTAATTTAGGGGACAGGAGAAGGAAATAATATCTGGGGAATATAATAAAAGTCGCACAAAGAGCAAAACAATTCGCTCCAATAAGAATAAAAATCCACATCTCGCAAAGTAATATTGTCCCTTAAATGGTTAGTACATTGCGAATTTTAATTGCGCATTGAGAATTTTAATTGCGCATTGAGAATTTTAATTGCGCATTGAGAATTTTAATTGCGCACTCTTAAGAAGTGCTTGAGGTGTCGTAATCTTTTGGAGCAAACATAAAAACTTTTTCAGAAAGAAGTTTTATTACATTGACTGCGCATTGGCGCAAACTATATAAACAGTTTCGGGGTTCACAAAAGCTATATTAAATTCGCACAAAGGCATAACTTTTCTCATTCCCCCGTATGTGTGCTGAATGCCGGCAGCACTTCATTATTGGGGCTCAGTTTTGGGGTTCAGGGACCTGTAGAGAGCAGGAGAGAAAGTAGAAATATCAGGAGGATTAGGCCTGTGCGTATCTAATGACCCCCTGATGCAAATCATATTCTGAGACATAATTAATGAGAGAAAATCACAGAGGCCACACAGCCAACAATCATTCTCACAGTTGCAACAAAGTAGCAGAATCTGGGAAGTAGAAGATGTCAGACATTATAGGAATGGGAAGGGAGGCGACTTCTGCTAGATTGTTTCAAGAGCCAGAACCAACAGTGCAGAAAGGAACAGACAGACTCTGCTTTTGATTGCAGTTTCATATACAAATACCTCTGATAGACTGACACGTTCATTTGTCTCCAACCAAAGATTTCCAGCCGTTTCATTTGCACCCCGGAACCACGGGGATCTAAAGGAACACAAGAGAACACAGGAAAGAGAGGGTTAAAAAAGCAATCAGACTGCAGGGATTTCATTGGAGAGGTGCATTGTGGGAACTGTGGGAGCAGATTATTTGATTAAGGTGCAAATTCCAGGGATCTGTCAAAATTGACTCCCCAACGTGCAGCCTGACAAGTACCCCTGAAAGAGTGGCCTGGGCCGTGATCCAGGACTTAGGGACCTACATGGAAGGACTCCCTGGGGTACAAGAGATTGGGAATGGGAACCCTTAGCACAGACCCTTTATACAATATCAGAACTTGACTGGTTAATAGTGATGGGCGAATTTGCGCCATTTCGCTTTGCCGAAAAATTCGCGAATTTCGCACGAAATTCGCGAAACAGCGAAAAATTTGCGAAACGGCGCCAGCGTCTCGTTTTTGACGCCGGTGCCTGTTTTTGACGCCGCGAATTCGCACCTGGCCAATAAATTCGCCCATCACTACTGGTTAACAGATTTGGGTTGTTTTTTGGAGCTTCAGTGGGTTTGTACTTTGTACATTTACTTTCCCAGCTCACCTGGTGCCTCTCACCTGCTTTCTCATTAACTCCTTCATTAGGCAGTACCTGGTGCATGCTGGGTAATGTAGTTTTTCTTTAACATGTTGCCCACCACCATGACCGATGTAAAACTATAATACCCAGCATGCAATTGGAAACTTCTACTTGCAGCTGCTCCACCTTGTCAGGACAATAAACTCCTTCCAGCAACATTTAATATGAGACTGTAACTCTGTAACTCTTTTGTGTCCTGCTGAGGCTGATTGTTAAACTGTAACTCTCAGGAACTCTTGGGGTTTCTGAGAATTGTTATTCAACTCTCTCACATGAATATAATGCCTGGCGGTAATGTAATAATATATATCTATTTCAACACTGATCTTGCTGGCATGTCTGGGGTTAATGCAAAGTTTCTGCTTTATATGGGACACCCAGTCTGCACCCCTGGATAGAGTTGCCATCCAGCTGGGACTTCACTGGGCCTATGGGACAGTTTCTGGTAGAAGAGCTTACACTCTATATTGGCCAGCGCCTCTGTGTGTATTAATGGGGAAGATATGAGCTGACTGAGTGTTTAGTGATATGAGTGGGGGGCAAGGACAGAGATTTTAGGGACCCCCATAGAGAGTGTTGAGAAGGTTCCACCCAGTAAAGAGACAGACAAGCAGCAGACAGACAGGAGAGAGGGAGGTCACAGAGGAACGAGAGGTGGAGCCGAATTAGGACGGACAAGTGACAGACTGACAGAAAGAAGCTGATTGGTCGGTGCAGTTTCTGGGTAATGAAGTCGATTATTAGTGATTTCTATTAATTCCCAGTAATTATACGACATTTATTAAGCGTCAGTTCTGATTTCCTACAAAAATATTCAAAATGTGTCAAAATAGAATTAATTCCTATTTCAGCCCAATAAACAGGGTCCCCCCCGCGCCAGTTATTTGTTAGACCTGCTCATTATTCTCATTTGCATAAATCTAATAAAAACCTCGTCCTGTCTCAGCTGTAACCAATACGTTTCCGCCTCAATAACGAACTGAAATAAACGTGATGTTTCTATTCGCTGTGTGAAAAAAAACTCGTCATCCCCCAGAACGTTCCTTATTATGACTTTGTTCCACTCCATTGGTCACAATTTTGGTCACTTTACAGACACATTCGCTTTCTCCATCTCCGGCGTCTCTTACGGGAACTAAATCTTATATTTTATTGTATTAACATTTGTATTTCTCACTGACTTAAAGAAACCAGTGGCACCGCCAACAACATGGCAGCCAATCACACGCCTTATTTTATTATGGTATCACACTGAAAACAGACAAAGGTTAATAAACCCCTCTCTTGTCCCATAACCTGACTGTCCTTACAGTAAAGAACCCCTTCCTATGCTGATGGTGAGATCTCCTTTCCTCCCCACCAATGAATCACTCATTCCCCTCTCTTGGTAGGGAATCCCATAACCTGACTGTCCTTACAGTAAAGAACCCCTTCCTATGCTGATGGTGAGATCTTTCCTCCCCAGTAAATGGATCCCTATTAACTCTCAGACTCAGGGAAAGGTTAGTAGTTGTTGGTGCAGCTGCTGCTCAGGAGAGTTGGTATGTGCCCAGTAAGTACCAGTCTGTATCATTGGGCAGAGAGTGAAGCAATGAGGGGAATCATTAAATGTGTAAATCAATGGTGTGCGGGTGCCGCTCTCATATTTACAGAATAAAGGGAAAGAAATGAATGAGATGAGATTTATGACAATAAATAACAGATGAGGGTCCCCTGAGCCCACGCAGAGTCGATTCTCTTCAGCCGACGGGGAACGTGTCATGTTTATTTAATAACCTGATCCTTCTCTAAATCTCATTCCTCCTGCCCAATCGCTCCCCATGTTTATCCTCAAGTCACATTCACTTCCCTGGGACGGGGGAGGGGGGCACTTATTTATCAAGGGAATTTACATTTGACTTTCCTTCAGTCCTGAATATAAATCCCCCCTAATCTCATCCCCTAATCTCATCCCCTAACCTGATCGAAAGATTTGACTGATGATGAATCGTAACCTAGCAACGGCATCAAGTCATCACTTACTATTAATTACTATTTAATTATCATACCCCCCTCCCATGGAATAATAATAATAATAATAATAATAATAATAATAATTATTATTATTATTATTATTATTATTATTATTATTATTTAATTAATAATAATAATAAATAATAATGTCCAACTATCTGCCCACTGAATTGACATTCACATGATATCACCTCCACCCCAAACTGTGGGGGAATAAAGGAATATTGTCCAGTCTGGGGGTTTGCACAATATAATAACACCCCCATACAGGACACAGGTGGGTGCAATTATCACAACCCTCCCATCCAATAAAAGCAACAAGTCACTAAAGGGCAACTCAACCCAAATAATGAACTGAAACTCCGACATCAGAGCAGAGAGTTTATTTGCTCATTTTATAACTCACAGACTGACGGGCAAATAAAAGAGAAGCCCCATCCGGACCCCCACACTGAGGCAGGTGAATAACGTAACTGTGACAATATGAAAGTGATTCCCCCGACTATAGAGAGAGGGGGGGCAGTTGTTCTGTTTCACCGCAGGAATGTGGCGTTTGTTGAGCCGCTACGCCCCGGTGCCCCATTGATTTACTCACAGATGCCGGCGGCAGACAAGATAAACCGAAATAAATCCAACCTGTGGGAACGGCAGCTTTGACTTGGGACATAAAACATTTAAAAAGGTTTTAATAACTAAATACGTAAGCCCCCCCCACCTCCATATTTGGGGTAGAAACATAATCTATAGATGAGCCGGGAAATGTAATACACACAGCCTGGGAATATGCACCGAATTCTCCACATTGTACTGTGCTGCACTTATATAATATTTTATTTAGTATTTATATAGACAAATACAAGATTCCTCTGCACTCAACCCATTATCAATATATTTAAGACAGAGACATTTTGTGCTACTGCTACTGAAAAATGCCTTACCCTTTAAACAAAACAGGGATTGTTTGTCCATATATTGCAATATATTTAAGCTGAACAACTACGTCAAAGTCATCCCATATCTGGCCAGTCCTACGCTCAATTTTCATCTGATTCATTAAGAATTCTATTGCTTCATTATACATTTTACAAAGGGACTAAGTTTTACCTGCAACTTACTTGCTGCTTTCAAAGTAAAACTCCCAAACTTGGCTGCCCTTTTATTGGCCACCAGTGGGATCACCTGACTATAGCTGGGAGGGGTGGGAGCTAGTATTTATATGAATGTTACTAATACTATTACTTTATAGAGTCATAAAGAAACTTATCCTACTGTCTCCATCTTGCTCTTCTGTCTCCATCTTATCCTACTGTCTCCATCTTGTCCTACTGTCTCCATCTTATCCTACTGTCTCCATCTTGTCCTACTGTCTCCATCTTGTCCTACTGTCTCCATCTTGCACCACCGTCTCCATCTTGTCCTACTGTCTCCATCTTGCTCTACTGTCTCCATCTTGTCTTACTGTCTTCATCTTGCTCTACAGTCCTCATCTTACCCTATCGTCTCCATCTTGCCCTTCTGCCTCCATCTTGCCCTACTGTCTCCATCTTGTCCTACTGTCTCCATCTTGTCCTACTGTCTCCATCTTGCCCTACTGTCTCCATCTTGCCCTACTGTCTCCATCTTGCCCTACTGTCTCCATCTTGCCCTACTGTCTCCATCTTGCTCTACTGTCTCCATCTTGTCTTACTGTCTTCATCTTGCTCTACAGTCCTCATCTTACCCTATCGTCTCCATCTTGCCCTTCTGCCTCCATCTTGCCCTACTGTCTCCATCTTGTCCTACTGTCTCCATCTTGTCCTACTGTCTCCATCTTGTCCTACTGTCTCCATCTTGTCCTACTGTCTCCATCTTGTCCTACTGTCTCCATCTTATCCTACTGTCTCCATCTTGTCCTACTGTCTCCATCTTGTCCTACTGTCTCCATCTTGCACCACCGTCTCCATCTTGTCCTACTGTCTCCATCTTGCTCTACTGTCTCCATCTTGTCTTACTGTCTTCATCTTGCTCTACAGTCCTCATCTTACCCTATCGTCTCCATCTTGCCCTTCTGCCTCCATCTTGCCCTACTGTCTCCATCTTGTCCTACTGTCTCCATCTTGTCCTACTGTCTCCATCTTGCCCTACTGTCTCCATCTTGCCCTACTGTCTCCATCTTGCCCTACTGTCTCCATCTTGCCCTACTGTCTCCATCTTGCTCTACTGTCTCCATCTTGTCTTACTGTCTTCATCTTGCTCTACAGTCCTCATCTTACCCTATCGTCTCCATCTTGCCCTTCTGCCTCCATCTTGCCCTACTGTCTCCATCTTGTCCTACTGTCTCCATCTTGTCCTACTGTCTCCATCTTGTCCTACTGTCTCCATCTTGTCCTACTGTCTCCATCTTGCCCTCGTGTCTCCATCTTGCCCTACTGTCTCCATCTTGCCCTACTATCTCCATCTTGTTCTACTGTCACCTTCTTGCCCTACTGTCTCCATCTTGTCCTACTGTCTCCATCTTGTCCTACTGTCTCCATCTTGCACCACCGTCTCCATCTTGTCCTACTGTCTCCATCTTGCTCTACTGTCTCCATCTTGTCTTACTGTCTTCATCTTGCTCTACAGTCCTCATCTTACCCTATCGTCTCCATCTTGCCCTTCTGCCTCCATCTTGCCCTACTGTCTCCATCTTGTCCTACTGTCTCCATCTTGTCCTACTGTCTCCATCTTGCCCTACTGTCTCCATCTTGCCCTACTGTCTCCATCTTGCCCTACTGTCTCCATCTTGCCCTACTGTCTCCATCTTGCTCTACTGTCTCCATCTTGTCTTACTGTCTTCATCTTGCTCTACAGTCCTCATCTTACCCTATCGTCTCCATCTTGCCCTTCTGCCTCCATCTTGCCCTACTGTCTCCATCTTGTCCTACTGTCTCCATCTTGTCCTACTGTCTCCATCTTGTCCTACTGTCTCCATCTTGTCCTACTGTCTCCATCTTGCCCTCGTGTCTCCATCTTGCCCTACTGTCTCCATCTTGCCCTACTATCTCCATCTTGTTCTACTGTCACCTTCTTGCCCTACTGTCTCCATCTTGTCCTACTGTCTCCATCTTGTCCTACTGTCTTCATATTTTCCTACTGTCTCCATCTCACCCTACTGTCTCCATCTTGCCCTTCTGCCTCCATCTTGCCCTACTGTCTCCATCTTGTCCTACTGTCTCCATCTTGTCCTACTGTCTCCATCTTACCCTACTGTCTCCATCTCACCCTACTGTCTCCATCTTGCCCTTCTGCCTCCATCTTGCCCTACTGTCTCCATCTTGTCCTACTGTCTCCATCTTGTCCTACTGTCTCCATCTTACCCTACTGTCTCCATCTTGTCCTACTGTCTCCATCTTGTCCTACTGTCTCCATCTTGTCCTACTGTCTCTATCTTGCTCTACTGTCTCCATCTTACTCTACTGTCTCTATCTTGCTTTACTGTCTCCATCCTGCTCTACTGTCTCCAGTAGCGATCCTAGAGACGGGCGGGCCCTGTTGCGTGACGCACAGCCGGGCCCCGCCACCTCCATACGGCCGCATTTGGCCGCATTTTCAGCAGCGAATGGTCTGCCGGGGGACCCCCTGCTCCCCCGGTAGTTCCGCCACTGACTGTCTCCACCTTTTCTTAATGTCTCCATCTTACTCGACTATGTCCATCTTGCTCTACTGTCTCCAACTTGTTCTACTGTATTGATTGATCTTGTACTCGTGTACCTACAAACTTCCACTTGCCCTGAATGGTGGATACTCTGTAGACTCCAGTGTATGAGGTTTATGAGGTTGTGGGAGTCTGTCCTGTTTACAATCACTTGAGAGAGAGAGAGAGAGAGAGAGAGAGAGAGAGAGAGAGAGAGAGAGAGAGAGAGAGAGAGAGAGAGAGAGAGAGGGAGAGAGAGAGAGAGAGAGAGAGAGAGAGAGTTACAGTCTTCTGTCCCACAAAGGATGACATTCTGGTTCCTTGCTCTGAGCTTTGCCCTCAAGGAAAGATAAAAATCAAATTTCTAAAGGATTAATTTAATCTTCAACTACAAACAACTATCAACAGTCTCATCCTGAAAATCTACTGCTGCTGAGCTGCGGCTAATCCTGCGACCAAAGAGTCTGACGAGATATTAATGCACTTCCCCAAAACGGAACACAGTCATTATTTCATTTTTATACACACGTGTCTACAAGTCTTTAACCAATTCGTTTCTTTGTGAGAGTCTTATGGAAACTGGGACCTCTTCTCCAGTGTAACAATCCCAACTTGTCTTTCCCCATAACTGATCCCTTCCATTCCCTTTATCAGCTTAGTCGCTCTTCTCTGTACTTTATTTCATTACTTCCCCCCCTTATACTGTATATTGATAATACAAATGGAGAAATAAGTGATGCCCCCTCCTCTAGATGCCCCATGACAGTTTATATGTAGTTGCCCCTTCCATGAACTTTCTGTTCTATTATCAGCGAAGGTTCCGTTTCTTTCTTTTCTCTGAGAAATGTTAGCGTCCCCCCCCCCCTCAGACCCTCACACATGAATATTCGCTTTCTGAGGCCCCTCATTACTGGGGCTCTAACTGCCAACTCTAACTGCCAGTATCTGCCCGCTGCTCCCAGCGCTTAAGGACTGACCTTTAGAGCCGGCGTTTCGGGTGCTTTATTGGGAGCAACATTTGTTATGACAGGACATGAGTGCAGATAAGTGTGGGGGTCTCTGGAGTTGACGGGGGCCGTTATCCAATTCATTTCTGTTTGAAAAAAGAGTTTGAGGAAGTGAGTGGCCCTTTGTGGCCCTACTGATCAGATCGGGGTCCCAATGATAAGGACAAGCAATAGAGGAAATAGGATCGAAGCCTTGAGAAACGGAAATGCACCTAAATTTGCCCTTTAAAGGGGTGGTTCACCTTTAACTTCACTTTTAGTAGGTTATACAATGGTCAAAGCAACTTTACACACTTGGTCTTCATTATTTATTTTTTTATAGTTTTTGAATTATTTGCTTTCTTCTTCTGCCTCTCAAAGGGGGGTCACTGACCCCATCTTAAAAAACAAATACTCTGTAAGGCTACAAATGTATTGTTATTGTTACTTTTTATTCCTCATCTTTCTATTCAGGCCTCTCCTATTCATATTCCAGTCTCTTATTCAAATCAATGCATGGTTGCTAGGGGAATTTGGACCCTAGCAACCAGATGGCTGAAATTACAAACTGGAGAGCTGCTGAATAAAAAGCTAAATCAATCAGAAACCACAAATTATAAAAAACTTAAAACGAATTGCAAATTGTCTCAGAATATTATTCTGTACATCATACTAACAGTTAATTTAAAGGTGAAGAATCCCTTTAAGTGTAAGACAATCTCCCATTAGCTTAGGGCCCACCTACCTGCATTGCTTGGGGCCCGACTCTGTGACTGAGCTCCTGTTTCACCTTTAACCCACTGGCCAGACCAATGGGACAGAATTTAACCCTTAATAATCTGAGTTTTGCAAAACCTGCTGCATCCAAGGAAAGGCTTGGGTAATAACCAATGTACATTCCCCTTATGTATTTCCAGTTATTATCTAGTGAATGGAAGGGGTATTTATAACGGGGATGGGATATTTATGCAGCTATTATATATTATATTTATTCATGGATCCAATATAACGGTGGCTCGTTCCTTGTCGTTACAATCCCATTATATAGAACATGATTAGTCGGTAATTTCTCAATCTTCTCTTATGGAGAGTAAAGCGCTTCCGCCAATTGGCCGCTAATGAAATATTATTCTCATCGCCCGGGTGTGTAAGCTCTTGAGCGCCGGGTGCAGTGCATGCTGGGAACAGACAGAATAGGCACCTTTTTCTGCATTTTATTGACATTTAACTGTTCATTGGAAGAGTCCAGTTTGTACTAAAATTGTGGCCCTTCCTTCCTGTACAGGTGCAGTACCAGGGGCCCCTAAATATCTAACTCTGCCCAACCTGCAGATAAATGAAAAAAACGATATTTTTAGATCATCTTATTAGTGAAATGTGACAAAGGTGCAGCGTCCATATGTTCAGCCGTTATCATATATTTCCCCAACATTTACCGACCTGCAATAAACTGCCCAACTGGCGGCGTGTAACTGCCAACTCCCATAATTGCCTTTTCCACAACGTTTTACAGCTCCGTCCAACATTGCGAGGTGCCGGCGCGTGATTGGTGCAGATTTAATGGGGAAATATGCTGGAGGGACAATGTAATGGTCGGATGATGTTATTTAATGTTGAGATTATGATTTATTTGCTCACGGTTTAAGTGAATTTTAGCTAAAATGCAGCAGAACGAGGGGCATTTGTATAACCAGCTACAGACATGAGAACTGCCCAAGTGTAAATATAAAAGCTGGTTCCTATGTCAGACTGTGATACTGTATTCATGGGGACAGCAGATACAAGGTGGTCTAATCAAAGGGTTAAATGTATGTCCCTCTAGTTAAGGCCTCCAAGGGGTAAGACTAATATCCTTGATGCCTTTCCAGGTGCTGTTCCAACCTGGGGAGTAATAACCCCCCTCACTGCACCAAATTGCTCTTCTAGCTGCCCCTGTCCCACTAAACTAATTTTCGCACAATATTTGGTGTGTTTATGGTGGGATACAAGCAAAATACTTGTATATTGGTCGACTCTTGGATCGGGCTGGATGGAAAATTTTGATTGGTGCCTTCGAAGGGAGTCGTCAGATACAGGTAGAATTCTATTGTTTCTATTAGGGATGCACCAAATCCAGGATTCAGTTCGGGATTAGTCCAGGATTCTGCATTTTTCAGCAGGATTTGAATTCAGACGAATCCTTCTGCCCGGCCGAACCGAATCCTAATTTGCATATGCAAATTAGAGGAAATGTTTTCCCCTTCCCATCTCTAATTTGCATATGCAAATTTGGATTCAGATTCAGTTTGGTATTTGGCTGAATCTTTTGCAACCGCATCCAAAATAGTGGATTTGGTGCATCTCTAGTTTCTCTCAGTATATCTGACGATTCAGCTCTACACGTGTATTGAAACTTGATCTTTCGTAATTTTAATGTCTATGGCCACTCCCCTAGAGTCTTCCAATACATCCTATGACTTGGTGCACCCCATTCACTTGGACCCCACCTTAGGCCCTCCAGCACTACCGTCCTCCGACTGAAGAGTTCCTTCTTCTTAGCCAAGGAAACTGGGCAGAACCAGTGTTGGACTGGGCAAAGGGACACTGGGAAAAACCTGGTGGGCCCCGGACCCGGCCTTCATGGACCACACTGACCCAGACCCACTCCCCCAATCAGACTGTCCCCTCTCCTCTCCCCCAACCAGATCCAATGACAGGGGAGGAGGAGGAGGGAAGTATGTGCCACTGCCATCATGTGTGTGTGGGGGGGGGGGCTGGGAATGGTGGGAGGCTCTTCAGTGGGAGGGGGGCCCATAATTTTGCACAGAGGACCCTGAAATTTGCAAACTTGCATTCCTGGTGGGCCCAGTACACACCAGTCTAACCCTGAGCAGGACTAGGGATGCAAATGGTGCAACTGGAAGGGGTGAATCCTACATACATGCCTTTGCTGCCTTTTTAACCAGTGTCGGATTGGGGGTCTGGGGCCCACCAGGTGACCCCCACACCACCCACGGTCCCGCACTCCAATGGTCTCCATGCCACAGGCCCCCCACCTTGCATGTACCTTTCTTCCTGCAAGACACGAGGTGATCAGGGTCAGGAGGGGAGGTCAGGGAGGGCACAGGGGTCTGGGTCCCACAAAGGGCCGGAGCCCACCAGGTTTTTTCTCAGTGTTTCCCCAGCCCAGTCCGACCCTGTTTATAACTATGTGGAGGGGACAATCTGCCAATTGGAGGGAAGTGTTGGTCAGAGGGAGGTTCGGGGGCCTAGGGATCAAGTACCCCTTTGGAATTACTTACCCCCCAAACAGCACAGATCACTACCCATAAACTTCCTGACCATTAGGGAAACTTTTTCACATCACCAACATATTTTTAAAATAACAATTTTTTAAAAAACACAATTAGATAATCAGCCTATCTAACAAGCTGCCCAGCCTCCCTTTCTTAATTAGCCTGTGACATCACTGGGGGCGGGACAACTAAGGGAAGTGACCTCAAAGACATAAAAAAGCAACAATCATAAATAATGGTAATTTTAAAGAAAAGGGGAAGTTTAATGATGGGATAAAAGTGAGGGGTAATTAAATGCCTGTAAGTCTTTGTATTTGTATCATTGGGAACTTGTTCTAATGCTGAAAATAATCACAGAGAAAGGGGATTGTTATAATGTTCCTTATCAGGAAGAACAAAGTGTAGAAGTTGCGGATGAGAAAAGAAAGTCGATATTTCCCCGGAACGTCCCACCGTCTGTCCTGGGAGCGATCGATGCGACAAAGTGACTTTCAGACTTTCCAGCGACTTTCAGGCAGACAAAGAAAAAGGGCCGAGGGGAGCGGGGGGCTGGGGGCTAATTCTCTGCTGTTTATTCAGAGACGAGGTCGGAGGAACAATCGAGGCGACTTTTCCTTGTGTTCAGATAATGGACTCGACTGAATCCAAATGCTGACGAGTAAATAAACTAAGGACAGGGGGGGGGCAGATTGAGAGATAAGCTGAGTGGTACCATTGACTGCTGGGGGGATGGGCTCCTGTCAATCACCTTGAGTTGGGACAAGATTAACCCCAATCACTAAGTGACCCCCAAAACTCTTCTGCATGAGGCGGAGACAGCGAAGGTTTGTAACAGTCTCAAACAGTCCCAGCCCCCCCCCCAGTGAGATACAGTTTTGTATTTGGGGATTTGTGTCTTTGCTCTGCCAAGTGGGGCTCAGATCCTGCCAGAAAAATTTGGAAAATCTATAAAGTTCAACCTGTATCTCTGTATAAGTGACAGCAGTGGAAACACTAGATACAGTAAGTACCTGATATAAATCATATATAATATATAGGGAAAGTGCTTGGTTAGTGCCTGCTCTGCTCTACAGCAACTCCATTGCCTCTATTCCACATTCTTTTTTATTTTGGGGACCCCTTACCCCATCTGCTCCTTTGGGAACTCTCTGTACCACAACTGATTTTAAATAATAAAGAGAAAAAAACATTTTATTTTGCGTTTTCTCTTTCTCTATACTAAATATAATCATCTCTGGAGTCATTAAGTGAAGAGCTTCTGTATCTAATGGAGGGAACCTGCTGACCCCCCCATAACAAACCTGCGTTGTATAAAAGTCTCTATTGACTCGAGTAAAAGGTCTGAGCCGCGCGTCTCGGATAAAACCTCTCTCCCCTCTGACTGAACACTGACTTTGACACCCATTAAGCTTCAGAGAGAAATTCCTCGGAGAATTGATGTTATCAATGAATGTTTTATTTAGAAAGATCTCCTGGTGCCACTTGAATCTCCTGCAAAGAGAATCTGGGGGTAAAGGGACGGGAAATGTCACAGTTCACACAGTGTTCAGAAACGTTGGAAAGGGGCCACTGGGCTTTTATATGTAATTAGTGATGGGCGAATTTATTCGCCAGGTGCGAATTTGCGCGATTCGCCGCCAGCGAATAAATTCGCGAAACGCCCACGAAATTAGCCCGAAAAAATTCACCGGCGTAAAAAAAAAAAGTGCGCTGGCGTCAAAAAAACGGGGTCAAAAACAGGTGTTGGCATCAAAAACGAGACGCCCACACAGTTTCGCGAATTTTTCGCCGTTTCGTGAATTTCGTGGGAAATTTCCGAATTTTCTGGCGAAGCGAAACAGAGCAAATTCGCCCATCACTATATGTAATGCCTCTTTTTAAAAGCAACCTACTGAGGGATAGAGGAACACATGGGAGAAACTACACAGTGATACACAAATGCCATTAATTCAGTATAGAAAATGTTTTAGACACTGCGATATGTAACATACTATAAAACTAGTGTCACAATTACACGTATGATGATTATTTGACTATGGGCAAGCATTGTGACTGGATATCAGCATAGGAAGGGGTTCTTTACTGTAAGGGCAGTCAGGTTATGGGATTCCCTACCAAGAGAGGGGAATGAGTGATTCATTGGTGGGGAGGAAAGGAGATCTCACCATCAGCATAGGAAGGGGTTCTTTACTGTAAGGACAGTCAGGTTATGGGATTCCCTACCAAGAGAGGGGGAATGAGTGATTCATTGGTGAGGAGGAAAGGAGATCTCATCATCAGCATAGGAAGGGGTTCTTTACTGTAAGGGCAGTCAGGTTATGGGATTCCCTACCAAGAGAGGGGGAATGAGTGATTCATTGGTGGGGAGGAAAGGAGATCTCACCATCAGCATAGGAAGGGGTTCTTTACTGTAAGGACAGTCAGGTTATGGGATTCCCTACCAAGAGAGGGGAATGAGTGATTCATTGGTGGGGAGGAAAGGAGATCTCACCATCAGTATAGGAAGGGGTTCTTTACTGTAAGGACAGTCAGGTTATGGGATTCCCTACCAAGAGAGGGGGAATGAGTGATTCATTGGTGGGGAGGAAAGGAGATCTCACCATCAGTATAGGAAGGGGTTCTTTACTGTAAGGGCAGTCAGTCTAATCAGAGAGGGTGAATGTGGTTGATAAATGGGTTAGTAATTGAACGAGGGAAGAATTTGATTCAGGTTTATGCCCAGCAGTTGCTCATACCTGTACAGGAGGCAAATACAGGAATAGACTGGGGATATAAATATATATATTATATACTGTATGTAAATAACGAGTGACTGGAAGCTGAGAATATATTTACAGACTCTAACCCCCTCCCCCAATGTTATCAGCTCAGTGATAAGAAAATAATCCCATTACACTTTGTAACAAACTCCGTCTCCGGATAAACAATCGGCGTGAAGCTCCGCCCCCAGCGGAACGACATCTCCAGAGCGGCGGATGCAATTTAACTTCACTCATGATGAAATACAATTAAAAATCCAATATCTTATCTGGTGCGGCTGCTGATTCCTGTAGAACAAGTCAGTCATACGGACGCGCCGCGATTTTATTCGCTCGGGTGATTTACCAGAGATGCCACTTACACCCCCAGATTGTGCCCCCCCTACTCAAGAAAACAGGGCTCAATTATAAACCAACAGGATCAATATGTGCAATTGGCTTTATTGTTTGTATTTCTGCCCCCACTTGGGGTGGCACAAGAGGAGGGGTGGGGTATTTGTAGGTTTATATAAAGGACAAGTGTTTCAGTACCAGACAGAAGTTCTCATTCACAAATGTGGGTACAATATCCAAAGCTACGTGTATCTGTGGCCCCTAGCCCCCCTGGAACTTGCTCCCCAGCACCAACAAGTGCAACTCTTTGTGCCCCCAGAATGTAACTATTCCTCTCTCTAATGCCCCACTGCATTGGGGGGGGGGGGCAAGAATGTAATCTCGTCTATCCCTATAGCCTGAAATGTCATGTGCTCACTGGGTGTCCATGATTCAATGACACGCCCCTAGAAAACATCCAATCAAAGTGAAGGGCTGGCGGGTGCAATGGAAAGGAGGCCGTGATACTCGGTGCAGCTTTTTTGAGACCAATTTTGCATTCCAGAGCCCCCAGTGGTGCCAGATCACATTGTCCAACCTCAACTGGTCAAACCCTGTCCCTCACTATCCAAAATGAAAAAAACACCACCAGTAGAGCCCCCAATGCCCACATTTTATTGCAGAGAAACCAGTGGCCACAATAGGGTAAGAGGGGACAGTACAGCAACATGGAGACAGTGGACCAAGATGGAGACAGTAGGGCAAGATGGAGTCAGTAGGACAAGATGGAGATAGTAGGACAATATGGAGACAGTTGGACAATGTGGAGACAGTAGGGCAAGATGGAGACAGTAGGACAAGATGGAGACAGAAGGACAAGTTGGAGACAGTAGGACAAGATGGAGACAGTAGGACAATATGGGGAAAGTAGGGCAAGATGGAGACAGTAGGACAAGATGGGGACAGTAGGGCAAGATGGAGACAGTAGGAAAAGATGGAGACAGTAGGGCAAGATGGAGACAGTAGGACAAGATGCAGACAATAGGGCAAGATTGAGACAGTAGGACAAGATAGAGATAATAAGGCAAGATGGAGACCATAGGGCGAGATGAAGTCCATAGGACAAGATGATGAGAGTAGAATAAGATGGAGACAGTAGGATACGATGAAGTCAGTAGGACAAGATGATGAGAGTAGGATAAGATGGAGACAGTAGGATAAGAAGAAGACAGTAGGACAATATGGAGGCAGTAGGTACAGAAGGTATGATTAGAGAAGGTGGAGGCTGCCATACTTTTCTATTAGTGGTGACACTTCAGTTGTTCTTTTCCTAGTAGCCAGTAGCACTCACTGAGCCACTGTCTGTTGGGTGATGCCTGGAGATGCTGATAAATTTCAGCTGAAGGCCCAGAGGCCCAACCTCATATAAAGAAAATGTACTTGGCCAGTGGCCCTGACAACACTTGACCCACGTCCTACACATTTCCTCGAGCCTCAGGGGGCTCTTTTGGGCAGAAGTGATTGTTAATTGGGGGGGGGGGGATGTTGCCTTTCCAGAACATGGTTTGAATAAGTCAGTTAAAGTGCAGCCCGACTGAACCTGCTCAGCTCCTGTACTGACTCCTGGTTGTTCTGGGCACTCAGTTACCAGCAGCTGCTAATGGGCAATTTATAAGGGGCCAAACAGAAGAGGGGGGGGGAGACCCTCGTTACTGGAATCTCTAATAGAACTTCATGTACAGAATGGCAATTGCAAAGCTACTGGATATAATGTATCTATTTAGTGTATGGAACCGAAATGTGAAGAGTAAACTCAGAGGGTCAGCGACTCAGCACTGCGGTCACTTCGCTCCGAATGTTGGACAAACGATTACAGTAACTGGGCCTGGCGGCTTCCTAGGTATTTACTGCTCAGGATTTCTGCTGATCCTCCATGAAATATTCATCATCAGGAAAGTTCCCTGT
This sequence comes from Xenopus laevis, assembly GCF_017654675.1. Lineage (NCBI taxonomy): Eukaryota > Metazoa > Chordata > Amphibia > Anura > Pipidae > Xenopus > Xenopus laevis. The sequence goes on along the minus strand of NC_054383.1, from coordinate 899,119 downwards.
TCCACTTATTATTGCTCTGCTGGAGATTCCACCTACGGAGTCTGGCCAATGAGACGGGGTTTGTGCTGAGTCGGAACTATAAAAATATTCCTGACCTGCTGGACAGAGGTGAATCTGGAATTGTGCTGAGTTTTATTCAATCCCAGAATTCCCTTCTTCCTCTGTAATAATAATAATAATAATAATAATAAATACTGCAAATAAACTCACGTCACTTCTTGTTGGCTCCAATGGGAATCACTGAATATGGATTTGCACCTCCATTATTGACCAGAAACTCCATTATTGACCAGAAAAATGCGCAATTCCAGCCAATAATCCTGAGTCTGGGACTTTGGCTCCATTACAGGTTCAAGGTGTTTAGGGAAACTGAAAGACTTCAAGCAATATAGCCCCTCCCCCCCATACTGATCCATTACATGAATATTATGGTCTGCACATGGGCCTCTTTAAATGGACAGGATAAAGGATATGATCACTATATATAAATATATAAGGGGATATGATCACTATATATAAATATATAAGGGGATATGATCACTATATATAAATATATAAGGGGGATATGATCACTATATATAAATATATAAGGGGATATGATCACTATATATAAATATATAAGGGGGATATGATCACTATATATAAATATATAAGGGGGTATGATCACTATATATAAATATATAAGGGGGATATGATCACTATATATAAATATATAAGGGGATATGATCACTATATATAAATATATAAGGGGGATATGATCACTATATATAAATATATAAGGGGGATATGATCACTATATATAAATATATAAGGGGGATATGATCACTATATATAAATATATAAGGGGATATGATCACTATATATAAATATATAAGGGGATATGATCACTATATATAAATATATAAGGGGGATATGATCACTATATATAAATATATAAGGGGGATATGATCACTATATATAAATATATAAGGGGATATGATCACTATATATAAATATATAAGGGGATATGATCACTATATATAAATATATAAGGGGGATATGATCACTATATATAAATATATAAGGGGGATATGATCACTATATATAAATATATAAGGGGGATATGATCACTATATATAAATATATAAGGGGGATATGATCACTATATATAAATATATAAGGGGATATGATCACTATATATAAATATATAAGGGGGATATGATCACTTATATAAATATATAAGGGGGATATGATCACTATATATAATATATAAGGGGATATGATCACTATATATAAATATATAAGGGGATATGATCACTATATATAAATATATAAAGGGGATATGATCACTATATATAATATATATATAAGGGGGATATGATCACTATATATAAATATATAAGGGGGATATGATCACTATATATAAATATATAAGGGGGATATGATCACTATATATAAATATATAAGGGGATATGATCACTATATATAAATATATAAGCTAAGATATGATCACTATTAGTGATGGGCGAATTTGCGCCGTTTTGCTTCGCCGAAAAATTCGCGAATTTCGCGTGAAATTCGCGAAACGGCGAAAAATTCGCGAAACGGCGCCGGCGTCTCGTTTTTGACGCCGGCACCCGTTTTTGACGCCGGCGCCCGTTTTCCCGACGCCGGCGCCCGTTTTTTGGCGCGAATTTTCGCGGGCGTTTCGCGAATTTATTCGCTGGGCGCGAATCGCGCAAATTCGCCGCGAATTCGCGCCTGGCGAATAAATTCGCCCATCACTAATCACTATATATAAATATATAAGGAGATATGATCACTATATATAAATATATAAGGGGGATATGATCACTATATATAAATATATATATATATGATCACTATATATAAATATATAAGGGGGATATGATCACTATATATAAATATATAAGGGGGATATGATCACTATATATAAATATATAAGGGGGATATGATCACTATATATAAATATATAAGGAGATATGATCACTATATATAAATATATAAGGGGATATGATCACTATATATAAATATATAAGGGGGATATGATCACTATATATAAATATATAAGGGGGATATGATCACTATATATAAATATATAAGGGGGATATGATCACTATATATAAATATATAAGGGGGATATGATCACTATATATAAATATATAAGGGGGATATGATCACTATATATAAATATATAAGGGGATATGATCACTATATATAAATATATAAGGGGGATATGATCACTATATATAAATATATAAGGGGATATGATCACTATATATAAATATATAAGGGGATATGATCACTATAATAAATATATAAGGGATCACTATATATAAATATATAAGGGGATATGATCACTGTATATAAATATATAAGGGGATATGATCACTATATATAAATATATAACGGGGATATGATCACTATATATAAATATATAAGGGGATATGATCACTATATATAAATATATAAGGGGGATATGATCACTGTATATAAATATATAAGGGGATATGATCACTATATATAAATATATAAGGGGATATGATCACTATATATAAATATATAAGGAGATATGATCACTATATATAAATATATAAGAGGATATGATCACTATATATAAATATATAAGGGGGATATGATCACTATATATAAATATATAAGGGGGATATGATCACTATATATAAATATATAAGGGGATATGATCACTATATATAAATATATATAAGGTGGGACAGTAATGACATAGAGAAAGTACAGAGAAGAGCGACTAAGCTGATAAAGGGAATGGAAGGGATCAGTTGTGGGAAAAGACTGAAACAACCTGAGATATAATGTAACTGCTGTGAGTAAATAAGAGCAGTAAGTCGTCTCTATAAGAAAACATGTGGTGCTTAGGGATGAATAACATGTGGGTTTGGGTGACAGTGTTGCTTTAATGGAGGCGGCAGTTGCACATAATCAATTCATAACCACGACTCAGCGACACGAGGAAACACGGTTCAGTATCAGGATTTAATTAGATTTGTGCTCAGCGCAGGGAGGACAAACAGCTCACAATGTGCTTCATAATGGGAAGGTTCCACTTTCAGGCGGGGGGGGGGATTACAGGAATGTCAAAGATTTGCCCAGTGACAAATGTAATTGATTGAGACTGGAACAGCACCACTAATATTCTTTATAATAAAATACAGAATGTCTATAGAGCAACATTAGGGCACTGCAGAAGTGTACTGGGCCCTGGTTGGCCCTTTATAAAGATAAATGTACCCCATTTGCAAGAAACTTACCCAAGAGGTCCAACAGGAGCCCACGGGCACAACTCCAGTGTGGGAGTTACAGTATATTCCAAAAAGAAGAAAAGAGTATTTGTGGCACAACCTCGGGAAAATCAGACTTCCTGGCCTCATTACATAAAGAAAGCAGGACAAATAAGCCCTTTGGTTTACTTTTTGTCCTACTGTCTACAACTTGCCCTGTTGTCTCCATCTTGTCCTACTGTGTCTCCATTTTGCCCTACTGTCTCCATCTTGTTCTCAGGGGCAATCCTGGCCCCTCTGCCGCCTGAGGCAGCAGAATTTACTGCTGCCCCCCCCCGGAAATTTGCTCTTAAAGTACCAGGAGCAGCATTTTTGCGACAGCCTCAACTGGCCTCATTGGCAAAGCGCCCCTGCTTGCTCTACTGTCTCCATCTTGTCCTAATGTCTCCATCTTGCCCTACTATTTCTATCTTGCCCCATTGTCTCCATCTTGCCCTACTGTCTCCATCTTGCCCTACTCTTTCTATCTTGCCTTACCGTCTCCATCTTATCCTACTGTCTCCATCTTGTCCTACTGTCTCCATCTTGTCCTACTTTCTACATCTTGCTTTACTGTCTCCATCTTGTCCTACTGTCTCCATATTTTCCTTCTGTCCCTATCTTGCCCTACTGGCTCCATCTTTTTATACTGTCTCCATCTTGCCCTACTGTCTCCATCTTTTCCCAACTGTCTCCAGCTTGTCCTCCTGTCTCCATCTTGTCCTACTGTCTCCATCTTGTCCTACTGTCTCCATCTTGTCCTACTTTCTACATCTTGCTTTACTGTCTCCATCTTGTCCTACTGTCTCCATATTTTCCTTCTGTCCCTATCTTGCCCTACTGGCTCCATCTTTTTATACTGTCTCCATCTTGCCCTACTGTCTCCATCTTTTCCCAACTGTCTCCAGCTTGTCCTCCTGTCTCCATCTTGTCCTACTGTCTCCATCTTGTCCTACTGTCTCAATCTTGTTCTAATGTCTCCATCTTGTCCTACTGTCTCCATCTTTTCCTACTGTCTCAATCTTGTCCTACTCTCACCATCTTGTCCTACTGTCTCCATCTTGTTCCCATTCTGTCTCCATCTTACCCTACCATCTTCACCTTGTCCTACTTCTACATCTTGCCCTTCTGTCTCCATCTTGTCCTACTGTCTCCATCTTGTCCTACTGTCTCAATCTTGTTCTGTCTCCATCTTGTCCTACTGTCACCATTTTGTCCTACTGTCACCATCTTGTCCTACTGTCACCATCTTGTTCTACTGTCTCCATCTTGCCCTACTGTCTCCATCTTGTTCCCATTCTGTCTCCATCTTACCCTACCATCTCCACCTTGTCCTACTTTTACATCTTGCCCTTCTGTCTCCATCTTGTCCTACTGTCACCATTTTGTCCTTCTGTCTCCATCTTGTCCTACTGTCTCCATCTTGTCCTACTGTCTCAATCTTGTTCTGTCTCCATCTTGTCCTACTGTCTCCATCTTTTCCTACTGTCTCAATCTTGTCCTACTGTCATCGTCTTGTCCTACTGTCACCATCTTGTCCTACTGTCTCCATCTTGCCCTACTGTCTCCATCTTGTTCCCATTCTGTCTCCATCTTACCCTACCATCTCCACCTTGTCCTACTTCTACATCTTGCCCTTCTGTCTCCATCTTGTCCTACTGTCACCATTTTGTCCTTCTGTCTCTATCTTGTCCTACTGTCTCCATCTTGTCCTACTGTCTCCATCTTGTCCTACTGTCTCCATCTTGCCCTACTGTCTCCATCTTGTTCCCATTCTGTCTCCATCTTACCCTACCATCTTCACCTTGTCCTACTTTTACATCTTGCCCTTCTGTCTCCATCTTGTCCTACTGTCACCATTTTTCCTTCTGTCTCCATCTTGTCCTACTGTCTCCATCTTGTCCTACTGTCTCCATCTTGTCCTACTGTCTCCATCTTGCCCTACTGTCTCCATCTTGTTCCCATTCTGTCTCCATCTTACCCTACCATCTCCACCTTGTCCTACTTCTACATCTTGCCCTTCTGTCTCCATCTTGTCCTACTGTCACCATTTTGTCCTTCTGTCTCCATCTTGTCCTACTGTCTCCATCTTGTCCTACTGTCTCCATCTTGCCCTACTGTCTCCATCTTGTTCCCATTTTGTCTCCATCTTACCCTACCATCTCCACCTTGTCCTACTTCTACATCTTGCCCTTCTGTCTCCATCTTGTCCTACTGTCACCATTTTGTCCTTCTCTCTCCATCTTGTCCTACTGTCTCCATCTTGTCCTATTGTCTCAATCTTGTTCTGTCTCCATCTTGTCCTACTGTCTCCATCTTTTCCTACTGTCTCAATCTTGTCCTACTGTCATCGTCTTGTCCTACTGTCACCATCTTGTCCTACTGTCTCCATCTTGCCCTACTGTCTCCATCTTGTTCCCATTCTGTCTCCATCTTACCCTACCATTTCCACCTTGTCCTACTTCTACATCTTGCCCTTCTGTCTCCATCTTGTCCTACTGTCACCATTTTGTCCTTCTGTCTCTATCTTGTCCTACTGTCTCCATCTTGTCCTACTGTCTCCATCTTGTCCTACTGTCTCCATCTTGCCCTACTGTCTCCATCTTGTTCCCATTCTGTCTCCATCTTACCCTACCATCTCCACCTTGTCCTACTTCTACATCTTGCCCTTCTGTCTCCATCTTGTCCTACTGTCACCATTTTGTCCTTCTGTCTCCATCTTGTCCTACTGTCTCCATCTTGTCCTACTGTCTCCATCTTGTCCTACTGTCTCCATCTTGTTCCCATTCTGTCTCCATCTTACCCTACCATCTCCACCTTGTCCTAATTCTACATCTTGCCCTTCTGTCTCCATCTTGTCCTACTGTCACCATTTTGTCCTTCTGTCTCCATCTTTTCCTACTGTCTCCATCTTGTCCTACTGTCTCCATCTTGCCCTACTGTCTCCATCTTGTTCCCATTCTGTCTCCATCTTACCCTACCATCTCCACCTTGTCCTACTTCTACATCTTGCCCTTCTGTCTCCATCTTGTCCTACTGTCACCATTTTGTCCTTCTGTCTCCATCTTGTCCTACTGTCTCCATCTTGTCCTACTGTCTCAATCTTGTTCTGTCTCCATCTTGTCCTATTGTCTCCATCTTTTCCTACTGTCTCAATCTTGTCCTACTGTCATCGTCTTGTCCTACTGTCACCATCTTGTCCTACTGTCTCCATCTTGCCCTACTGTCTCCATCTTGTTCCCATTCTGTCTCCATCTTACCCTATCATCTCCACCTTGTCCTACTTCTACATCTTGCCCTTCTGTCTCCATCTTGTCCTACTGTCACCATTTTGTCCTTCTGTCTCTATCTTGTCCTACTGTCTCCATCTTGTCCTACGGTCTCCATCTTGTCCTACTGTCTCCATCTTGCCCTACTGTCTCCATCTTGTTCCCATTCTGTCTCCATCTTACCCTACCATCTCCACCTTGTCCTACTTCTACATCTTGCCCTTCTGTCTCCATCTTGTCCTACTGTCACCATTTTGTCCTTCTGTCTCCATCTTGTCCTACTGTCTCCATCTTGTCCTACTGTCTCCATCTTGTCCTACTGTCTCCATCTTGCCCTACTGTCTCCATCTTGTTCCCATTCTGTCTCCATCTTACCCTACCATCTCCACCTTGTCCTATTCTACATCTTGCCCTTCTGTCTCCATCTTGTCCTACTGTCACCATTTTGTCCTTCTGTCTCCATCTTGTCCTACTGTCTCCATCTTGTCCTACTGTCTCCATCTTGCCCTACTGTCTCCATCTTGTTCCCATTCTGTCTCCATCTTACCCTACCATCTCCACCTTGTCCTACTTCTACATCTTGCCCTTCTGTCTCCATCTTGTCCTACTGTCACCATTTTGTCCTTCTGTCTCCATCTTGTCCTACTGTCTCCATCTTGTCCTACTGTCTCAATCTTGTTCTGTCTCCATCTTGTCCTATTGTCTCCATCTTTTCCTACTGTCTCCATCTTGCCCTACTGTCTCCATCTTGTCCTACTGTCTCCATCTTGTCCTACTGTCTCCATCTTGCCCTACTGTCTCCATCTTGTTCCCATTCTGTCTCCATCTTACCCTACCATCTCCACCTTGTCCTACTTCTACATCTTGCCCTTCTGTCTCCATCTTGTCCTACTGTCACCATTTTGTCCTTCTGTCTCTATCTTGTCCTACTGTCTCCATCTTGTCCTACTGTCTCCATCTTGTCCTACTGTCTCCATCTTGCCCTACTGTCTCCATCTTGTTCCCATTCTGTCTCCATCTTACCCTACCATCTCCACCTTGTCCTACTTCTACATCTTGCCCTTCTGTCTCCATCTTGTCCTACTGTCACCATTTTGTCCTTCTGTCTCCATCTTGTCCTACTGTCTCCATCTTGTCCTACTGTCTCCATCTTGTCCTACTGTCTCCATCTTGCCCTACTGTCTCCATCTTGTTCCCATTCTGTCTCCATCTTACCCTACCATCTCCACCTTGTCCTACTTCTACATCTTGCCCTTCTGTCTCCATCTTGTCCTACTGTCACCATTTTGTCCTTCTGTCTCCATCTTGTCCTACTGTCTCCATCTTGTCCTACTGTCTCCATCTTGCCCTACTGTCTCCATCTTGTTCCCATTCTGTCTCCATCTTACCCTACCATCTCCACCTTGTCCTACTTCTACATCTTGCCCTTCTGTCTCCATCTTGTCCTACTGTCACCATTTTGTCCTTCTGTCTCCATCTTGTCCTACTGTCTCCACCTTGTCCTACTGTCTCAATCTTGTTCTGTCTCCATCTTGTCCTATTGTCTCCATCTTTTCCTACTGTCTCAATCTTGTCCTACTGTCATCGTCTTGTCCTACTGTCACCATCTTGTCCTACTGTCTCCATCTTGCCCTACTGTCTCCATCTTGTTCCCATTCTGTCTCCATCTTACCCTATCATCTCCACCTTGTCCTACTTCTACATCTTGCCCTTCTGTCTCCATCTTGTCCTACTGTCACCATTTTGTCCTTCTGTCTCTATCTTGTCCTACTGTCTCCATCTTGTCCTACTGTCTCCATCTTGTCCTACTGTCTCCATCTTGCCCTACTGTCTCCATCTTGTTCCCATTCTGTCTCCATCTTACCCTACCATCTCCACCTTGTCCTACTTCTACATCTTGCCCTTCTGTCTCCATCTTGTCCTACTGTCACCATTTTGTCCTTCTGTCTCCATCTTGTCCTACTGTCTCCATCTTGTCCTACTGTCTCCATCTTGTCCTACTGTCTCCATCTTGCCCTACTGTCTCCATCTTGTTCCCATTCTGTCTCCATCTTACCCTACCATCTCCACCTTGTCCTACTTCTACATCTTGCCCTTCTGTCTCCATCTTGTCCTACTGTCACCATTTTGTCCTTCTGTCTCCATCTTGTCCTACTGTCTCCATCTTGTCCTACTGTCTCCATCTTGCCCTACTGTCTCCATCTTGTTCCCATTCTGTCTCCATCTTACCCTACCATCTCCACCTTGTCCTACTTCTACATCTTGCCCTTCTGTCTCCATCTTGTCCTACTGTCACCATTTTGTCCTTCTGTCTCCATCTTGTCCTACTGTCTCCATCTTGTCCTACTGTCTCCATCTTGTCCTAATGTCTCCATCTTGTCCTACTGTCTCCATCCTGCCTTTTGTTCTTTGTTTTCCTTCAAACACTATTCCCCTCCTTCTCCCTAACCCTGAGAGGCAGCATGAGTCAACGAGTTGCTGATAAGCTTGTGTTTCCCATTAGAAACCTCTAGTCAAATGCTCTGTTTCTAATACTCCCTGCCGCCCCCCAGACATTATTAGCAGATGTTATTTCCGGAATGGAAAGCGGAATAATATTGTTGAAATCTCGGAGCGCCGGCGAGTCACCCCGAAGCCCAATCTCTTATAACTGCCTATTTTTCATTGATATAAATATCATGTTCGTGCAGCCGCCTCATTCTTCAAAAGCTGAAAATCCCCAAAACTGACGTCCCCGACCTCATCACCGATGCGCCGTCCCTTTAACTCATTTGTCTCGCTCGAAGGCTCAGTGAAGTGAATCCAATTCTTCATATAAGGAGAATATTGTATGTTCCCCCGACAAATTCATTCTCATCTCTTCATCTCTGTCTCTTCCATTCTCCCCGTGTATCTGCCCCATCCATCAGCCAATGGATCGCTGTAAAGCCACCGTAATCTCGCTACGGAGAAACGAACCGAAACTCTGAGCTTGTCCCTTTTTCATCTCTGCACTGCTGCCTCTGACTCCTGATACAACTTCCCAATATCCATTCATTCCTCATTCTCACTGGGTTTATAGTTCTGTGTAACTGTCATTGTGTCTGTCCCTTTCTCTTCTCTGCACTGTTGCTTCTGACTCCTGATACAACTTCCCAATATCCATTCATTCCTCATTCTCACTGGGTTTATAGTTCTGTGTAACTGTCATTGTGTCTGTCCCTTTCTCTTCTCTGCACTGCTGCTTCTGACTCCTGATACAACTTCCCAATATCCATTCATTCCTCATTCTCACTGGGTTTATAGTTCTGTGTAACTGTCATTGTGTCTGTCCCTTTCTCTGCACTGCTGCTTCTGACTCCAGATACAACTTCCCAATATCCATTCATTCCTCATTCTCACTGGGTTTATAGTTCTGTGTAACTGTCATTGTGTCTGTCCTTTTCTCTGCACTGCTGCTTCTGACTCCTGATACAACTTCCCAATATCCATTCATTCCTCATTCTCACTGGGTTTATAGTTCTGTGTAACTGTCATTGTGTCTGTCCCTTTCTCTTCTCTGCACTGCTGCCTCTGACTCCTGATACAACTTCCCAATATCCATTCATTCCTCATTCTCACTGGGTTTATAGTTCTGTGTAACTGTCATTGTGTCTGTCCCTTTCTCTGCACTGCTGCTTCTGACTCCTGATACAACTTCCCAATATCCATTCATTCCTCATTCTCACTGGGTTTATAGTTCTGTGTAACTGTCATTGTGTCTGTCCCTTTCTCTTCTCTGCACTGCTGCTTCTGACTCCTGATACAACTTCCCAATATCCATTCATTCCTCATTCTCACTGGGTTTATAGTTCTGTGTAACTGTCATTGTGTCTGTCCCTTTCTCTGCACTGCTGCTTCTGACTCCTGATACAACTTCCCAATATCCATTCATTCCTCATTCTCACTGGGTTTATAGTTCTGTGTAACTGTCATTGTGTCTGTCCCTTTCTCTTATCTGCACTGCTGCTTCTGACTCCTGAAACAAAAGCAACTTCCCAGTATCTATTAATTCCCAGTTCTTATTGGGTTTAATGATTTTTGCCAATTGTTTCTCTTCTGCACTGCTGGTTCTGACTTGTGTACCTGAAAATACTGCTCTCCAATTCCCACAATGCTTTTCATGGTTCTTCCCACGCTTTTGTTTCATGGCATCAGTTCAGTTGTAATTCGGCTGCAGTTGAGAACTTTTCCCTCTGTGATTAAACGAGACTGGGTGTAATTTGTAGAAGGAAGACGTTATTTTATTTATATAAGGCAAAATAAACGCAGTCGCGCATTGGCTGCCCGAGCTCCTCGCACATTATTCCCTGGGCTTTGATATTAATAATATTGTTCTCACTAATGTCCCTAATTGGCAAATGACTATTTGAACGTCTCATTCAGAGAGGTCTGTTTGATGTCGGTGAAAGAGTCTCGTAATGTTTCCAGCCTTCCCTCTAATAATCCTCATCAAATATTCCCCGTCAAAGCCGCGTGCTGGGCGCACAATGCAGCGCTTAATGTTTGATGTTCGCTCCTGTTATTCTCCGCCATGAAAGCCATATTGTGATATTGTGATATTATTGCACTGAATCCCCAGAACCTTATGAAAGGAGATCTTTTCAGGCGTCGCATGGTGGTCGTCGGGTTTTGAATGTGAAGAGCCGAGATCTGAGGCCGGAGATGATCAGGAATTAATGGGATAATTGAATAATGTGTTTCGATATTTGGAGAACAAGGGAATCGGAGGAGAACGAGGGGCCATTCGAATGTTCCAGGAGAATCAGTGAGAGGAAGTGAATGTATCAAGCGGCAGTTTATTCGATTCCCAATTGATTTTTGTCTCCACAAGCAGTGGCCCCACAGCAAATTCAATTCAGAACCCCAAAACATCGACCTACACTGCTGCCTATACTGTTCATTAATGAGGGCCTTACTGGGCCCCCTACAGTCCTGGCCCCCCTACGACCGCAGGGTCTGCTTCCCCTTTAGTTACACCCCTGCCCATCCTACCACAGGCCCCTCCCCAGACCACCCCCAGGGTCCACCTACAAGTAGAAAAAAACATTGGTGGCCAGAGTCCCCCTACAAGTTTAAAAAAAAAAAGTCTGTGGCCACCCCCCCCCAATTCCCCACAAGTTAAAAAGCATTTCTGGTCAGGGGTTTCATAAAAAAAACGTTGGTATTAAGTGGAACTTACCTTAACTTTGAGTGATCTTCTTCATTTTCCTTCATTCTTCTCATCTTCAGTTCTTTCTCCTTTAACGACATTGGAAAGAGCAGCACAGTCGGGCCCCCCTTTAAAGGGGACCTGTCATCTACGCATAAAAAGTTGTATAATTACATTCCTTTGCAAATTTAACATGGAACACAAATTCTTTTTTTCATTAAAGCATCTGTACCTGTTATAAAGGTGTTTAAATATCTGAGCTGTCAATCAAATATTATCTTGCCTGAGACATAGGGGCGGGGCAGACAATTACTTTCACTTTCCATTCAGCACTTCCTGGATGTCACTGCTCTCATTACATTTCCCCTTCCCTCCTCAGGCTCTATCATTGTGTCGGGCTCTGCACATGGGCATTAGGCCCCCCATTCTGGCGCACACACAAGATTTTGAGGTGATTCACAACTTGTCACACAGAATGGCTCCAGCCTGCTTGCTGTGATTGTGAATTCCAAGACTGTAGGAAACAAAATTGAAATAATAAATATAGTGTGAGTAAAGTTTATTTCGCTCAACTAACATGATAGAAAAGCATTTGGAATAATTTTTAAGGTCCCCTTTAAGCCCAGTCCCGGGACAAATCCAGGATTTGGTTCAGGATTCGGCCAGGATTTGGCCTTTTTCAATCAGATTCGGCCAAATCCTTCTGCACGGCTCAACCGAATTTGAATCCTAATTTGCATATGCAAATTAGGGGCGGGAGGGAAATCACATGCATATGCAAATTAGTGAAGGATTCGGGGGATCGGCCAAATCCGTGAAGGATTCGGAGCATCCCTAAACTGTACCCCCTGTGCCCCCCTGATGGCGGCACTGAGTATATGTAGCACAGGTCTCTATCTCCAGGGTGGTCCCACAATGAGGGGGCTGGAGGAAGAGTTTCATTCTGAAACACAATCTCACAGTCATTTTCTTTCAAGGTGACACATACATCTCACACTAGTAGATACAATGTGGCCTGCAAGTTGGGGATGTTTTAAGGCATTGGTGGGCCATGGGTGGGCCTCAACTTTTTTGAAGCCACTCTCACTTTGAGCACAACCCTAAATACCACACCCATTTTACTAAAACCCACCCCAGATGTACCCCAGGTGTGCCAAAGTAATCCCTAAGTAAAATGGATAATGGGCATATTAACCGTAGACATAGTAGCTTAATACTATAAAAAGATGAATAATCAGCCTATTAACCTCAGGCATGCCAGTATAACTACTACAGAAATTAAATAATAAGCATATTAACCCCAGCTCTACACTACAGAAATGTACACTCCAGCCATGACAGTAAAATCACTGAAAAATGTCCAGTGAGCACACCGTTAACTCCATATATGCCAGTAAGATCAGTGGATAGATTGAAAGCATTGCCTTTATACCAGTAGTGAAGTTTTCTTCTTTCTTTGTGCTCCCACAGCTGCTTGGCTCTCCCTCTCTCTGTCTGTTCAATACGCTGCAGAAAAATGCAAGATGGCCTTGAACAGAAGAAAGAGTGCCAAAAAACTTGTGGCCCTATTATTTAAGTGGCCCTACCGCAGGGGATTCATTGCTCCTCTTTGCTCACTGACCCTTCTACTCTTGGAGCCTTTGACTGCTGAACCCAATATACACGTCTGTCTCTCACTCATTGAGTTATAATTAGTCTAATACTAAGAGGTTTGGATGGGGTCCCTCCTCCCCGACTCATGCTCCTTCACTATTGAGCCTCATTTTTCCCATGCTCCAGGCACAATCCACATCCATCCAAGAGTCCTTACTCTACATCCTTTTATAAAACAAAAATCCTCATGCAATGGGAATTCCCACCTACATCATGGAAGGGATCACCCACTCCCTACTGACACAGCCACCTATTTATTGGACATAGAGATCAACTGAATGGACATGTGTCATTGTGATTGGCTACTGTAGTCTCCCCCAATCAACCCAATCAACAAGGGCCAACCAAATGCAAGGGTCTGTGGTTCTTAAGATAGATGTACAGGTATGGAACCTGTTATCCAGAATGCTCGGAACCTGGGGTTTTCCAGATAATGGATCTTTCTGTCATTTGAATCTTTATACCTTAAGTCTTCTAGAAAATCATATAAACATTAAATAACTCCAATAGGCTGGTTTTGCCTCCAATAAGGATTAGTTGGGATCAAGTACAAGCTACTGTTTTATTATTACACAGAAAAAGGAAATTATTTTAAAAAATTGGGATTCGTTATTATAATGGAGTCTTTGGAAGACGGCCTTTCCATAATTCTGATCTTTCTGAATAATGGGTATCCTATACCTGTACCCAAAATTATCCTTTTATGTTACCTGTATCTCCAAACCAAATTTGATGTATTTGTCTATTGTATATGGGAGGGGTCAACAGACCCCAACATGGAATAACATTTCCCTGGAATTTTCCATGGATTTGGGGACATCCCTACCAATTGAAGAGTTTTCCTTTCAGAGCCCAAGAGAACATACCCAGTGCATATAATATGCAAGGTCTCAAATCTCACCAAAGGGATGAAGCAGATATCATCTGATCAAAATTTCATCAGGTCTAGTAACCCCTAGCAACCAATCACCCTTTATAGGTTTGAAAGCAATGGGTTGCTATGGGTTACAAGACCTGTTGCAAATGTTGCCTATTGTATAACCCATTACACCCCCTCATGATGACCATTAGCCTGGGCCAGTGCAATGAGCAGAACTACATCTCCCAGAATCTAACTGGCAGCCAAAAGCTTTTTTTTGTTGTTATCTCGCGTTTAAGTTTGAATAAACTTTCCTGAATGTTCCTCTCGCCTCTGAGATTGGCTTTTTATGAATACTCATAAGAACTAACACAATTTTAATTTAATGAATCTCCCGGTTTCCCTTTGCCGCGCAGAATAAATAGCGCTTTTATGAGACAGGAAAATTGTGTTAGTTCCTTGTATCTGCTCCTCTGTAAGTGCTGCCTCCTCCTCCTCCTCCTCCTCCTCCTCCCCAGGGAAGGCTCACGGATCAGCAAAAATCTAAAATAAACACAAAATAAATTAAAGTCTTTGTTGGAGTCTTTGAAGGTTCTCTGGAGTCGAGCAACTCATAAAGCCCCCTGAAAACATGCCCCAGACTGTAGAGTAACATGATTAGTGGAGACTGGTGGATACAATGAGGTTTGTCATGTTGTGAAAGAGCTTCAGTCGGGGCAATGTGTGATGTTATGCGCCCCGACACTTCTGCCATGTTTATTAGTCAGCTCTGAGGGACACAACACCCAACATGTGGGGGGATTTCTATAATGAGGAGAGATGGAGGGCAGCATTAAGTGTGAGAAGGAGGTGAATGTTCCAACCTCTATATCAGATACAAGGCTCAATCCTCACATGTAGAGACTAATCTCTTTATATATAGTGATGGGCAAATTTATTCGCCAGGTGCAAATTCCCACAATTCACCGCTGGCAAATAAATTGGCGAAACCGCAGTGAAAATTCTGAAAAAAAAAACGGATGCCAGCGTCGAAAACAAGACGCCGGCACCGGAAATTCGCAATTTTTTTGCCGAAGCGAAATTCACCCATCACTATTTATATACATTTTATATACAGGTCTGATATTTGCCTTTTATCCGCCAGTGCAACATGTACCATGCAAAGTGCCCCCAAACTGTGGCACCTCTGGGGGACTTAGAGCAAAGACATTAGTCTTAAAGTACAGTAACTTCTAGGAAGAAGGTCAATTTCTTCTAGATTCTTCTAGATACACCTGAAGTAGTGATGGGCAAATTTATTCGCCAGGCGCTAATTCACGGCGAATTTGCAGGATCCGCCGCCAGCGAATAAATTCGCAAAAAGCCCGCGAAAATTCTCGGGAAAAATTCACCGGCGGCAAAAAAAAATTTTCTGAAAAAACGGGCGCCGCCGTCAAAAACGAGACGCCGGCGCCGTTTCACCCATCACTAACCTGAAGGCTCAGTTTTAAGGTAAATTAGGATGAGATTTGTGGGGTGAATTTTGAGATCCAAATTATTCATGGAACTATGACTGATCCCCCAATGTTTGCCTATATTCTTGTTACCCCAATGTTTCTATATATCTGTAACCTTGTTATGAGCTAAGGGGGCCCAGTCTGAAGGTCAGTTAGGGGGAGATTTGGGGTGAGTGTTTATTTGTACCCTGGGTACCCCTGGAACTATAGCAGGGTGACACCCCAATGTTTCTATATATCTGTAACCTTGTTATGAGCTAAGGGGGCCCAGTCTGAAGGTCAGTTAGGGGGAGATTTGGGGTGAGTGCTTATTTGTACCCTGGGTACCCCTGGAACTATAGCAGGGTGACACCCCAATGTTTCTATATATCTGTAACCTTGTTATGAGCTAAGGGGGCCCAGTCTGAAGGTCAGTTAGGGGGAGATTTGGGGTGAGTGTTTATTTGTACCCTGGGTACCCCTGGAACTATAGCAGGATGACACCCCAAAGTTTCTATATATCTGTAACCTTGTTATGAGCTAAGGGGGCCCAGTCTGAAGGTCAGTTAGGGGGAGATTTGGGGTGAGTGTTTATTTGTACCCTGGGTACCCCTGGAACTATAGCAGGGTGACACCCCAATGTTTCTATATATCTGTAACCTTGTTATGAGCTAAGGGGGCCCAGTCTGAAGGCCAGTTAGGGGGAGATTTGGGGTGAGTGTTTATTTGTACCCTGAGTACCCCTGGAACTATAGCAGGGTGACACCCCAATGTTTCTTTATATCTGTAACCTTGTTATGAGCTAAGGGTCCAAGCCCTAGTTCTAAGAATATCTGGGTGACAAACACAGTTACACCTATAATAATGTCGCCCTATTTGGTTATCAAGCTTGGCTTCCAGGTGTATCAAGTTGAAAGAATTGGCTTTAGGGTTGATTACCAATCATTACTACAGGTTAGCTGGGATGAGGCAGTCCCACAATTTATCTGCTGTCCTTTAGTGTTTATTGGTCAATATGGTCCAGCCAATCATTGGCTCAGGTCCCTGGGACTATTTATTGGATAGGGTTTAGTTTTGGGGTGTTTCTGAGGAGGAAGAGAAGGATCAGTTAATATATTTCCAGTCTTGGTCTATGAATGTCTGTGTAAAGCCCCAGGGTAACTTTCTATTCCAAGCTGCACATTAACTAAACTCTCTTTAATAAGATAAGAATTGTCTTGTAATATTTCAGTCGACAGGTCCGGCCAACAGTAAAATGGGGACAATGCAAAGTTGTCATTGGACTGGATTTATAGAGTCGCAGAACTAACGACTTCAACTCTTTAATTAGTTACTCGGTCACCACAAGGCGACTCTCAGCGTCCAGTGGAAAAGGTCACGGAGGAGTGGGGCTCAATGAGGAGAAATTACTGGAGGTGACGGGACATTTAAATCGAGTCGCCGGGAGAAGGAACACATCAGCCAATTGACATTGTTGTATAAATAATGATTCCTCTATGGCTCATAAATTTAAATGACACAAATAAAACGCTGGAGGAGAGACTTATTTAAATGACATTTGCCGAGAGTCTTGTCAAGGATACGTCTTCATAACAAGGAGGAGAGCTTTAAAAAAACATATATATATATATATATATATATATATACGATCTGAAATGTATTTAAATGAATTACACTTTCTGTGCTGCTCACGCGGCCCCCCAAGTGCTCACCAGCCTCCGACACTGTCAAACTAGGGACTCGCCTGGGAACTCTCCGAATGAGCTGAGGGTGCGGAGAGATTAATCACTACAATAAGTGGGAAGTCGGAACTCGCTGGGAACGTGTCAGTAAATAAGGCAAGAAATTAGGGTATTTCAGTCCAAGCGCAAAGGGAAAGTGCAAGGCTGTCTCCTCTGTTGTATCATTGGCAATAAATCGGTGTATGAAGTTCAATTGGTGATATATTCCCTGGGGTGCCATCACTAGGGGCGTCATTTGTTTTGCACTATAGACACAAGGGTGCAATGGCTGCTACGTTACACCCCATGCAGTGACGTAACTAGATACAGGGCCGCCTTAAGAATTCACAGGCTCCGTGCAAGATTTTTGGCCCCCGTGTGACAACACTGGTGGCCAGGGCCCCTTTACAAGTTAAAAATAAACATGTGTGGTCAGGGGCCCCCTTTTAAATTAAACAAAATCATAGGTGGTCAGGGGTCCCAAAGAAAATTAAAAAAACCCATTGGTGTTCAGTAGAACTTACCTTAGGTTCTTCTTCCTTGTCCTTGGCGATGGCAGATTCGATTTTCTTCTACAGCATTCGGCTCCATTTGGGTCTTTCCACCACTTCCTTTTGGGTCCTTCCACCACGACTCTTTTCACTGCTTCCTTCACACTTCAGGTCTTTGCTCGCTCTTAAGGGGGGTCCAGCTTTTTTGGAGAGAACAGCACAAAACCTTAGATTTTGCCAGGACAACTGTCCCTGCTGTGCCCCCCTGATCTGACTAGATTTACTGGGCCCCACAGCAAGTTATTTTTCAGGCCCCCAGGTCTAGAGGTTGTACCTGTTTTACCAATATTTATTAAAATTGTATATGAATTAGGGCATCATGGGGCCCCTATTCCTCCTGGGCCCCCCTGTCTTCCTCTGTAGTTACACCCCTAACCCCATGCCTCATCCTCAGACACCTGAGTAGGGGAAAAAGTCCGAGCAATTATGGCTGCCCCGACAGATCTGAATAAAGACCAATAGCCCCCCCCCTTTGCAGAAGCAGCGCAGCCTAATTACAAACATGGAGCATTCCGACACCACTGCAATATATAATAAAATATATAATATAATCCCACCACTCATCAAAGTCATCAACTAATGTCTAAACTTTCTCTCCTTCATGTCGGGTTTCGCTCTATTTTATCCTCTTATCGTTTCTTTCTTCCCAAGTTTAAAACGTTTCACCAAAAAGAAACAACTTCAAAGATTTCTTATCTTTTCTTTTTTTTTTCCCCGTTTTGGCAGAAATTCACTTAAAATGTCAGGATTTAACATTAAGACAAACTCCAATTTCCCTTTCTCATTTCTTCTTCGTGCCGGAAAGGATTGGATCGCAGAATAAGCCCAACTCTAGGAAGCAATGCCAGTCAGCAAACAGGTAACGGAATAAAATATTAAAGAGGCATTTGGGATTCTGCCCCTGCCAAAATACTGGTTAGACCTCAGCTAGAGAATAAAGTGCAGTCTAAGGTCTCCAGTAAAGAAAAAGAACATTAAAGAATGTACAGAAAACAGCAACTAAGCCAATTAGGGGAATGGAGAATCTCATGCATGTGAGATACATATAACTAAGGAGATCTTAAAATAAACTCTTTCAGAACCCCTGACAAAATGGTTTTGCTAAAGGACAACATTTTATTAATGGAATAAAAGGATGAATATTAATGGAATAAAAGAGAGGAGGTTTTTAGCTTTGCCTTGATTAAAGTCTTTAGTAAGAACACTTTGGTTATTCCAGGCGTCTATCCTTGCTGGGGACCCATTACATTCTAACTGCTTCACCTTCCCACAATTCTATAAACGTAATCTGAGACTTCTTGGGTTTACCTGCCTATTTTACATGTCTCTCCCATGGTACATTTAAGACCCAACAAAGGGTATAAAAAAATAAAAACTGAAACTGTTGCTGCGGAGAGAGAGGCCCACCTTATATTATATTTAATACATAAATAATAATGGAGCAATGTTGGACCCTGCTATTGGAGGCAGGTAAATTGGTTGATGGAAACAGGGAGAAGGCAGAGATCTTAAGTAGCATCTCAGTTTACATCACTGATAATAAAGGACTTTATTGTAATAGTCCCAGTTTAAAGGTCCTGATAGGCTGAATGACAAATGAGAACATGAGCCCTGCCCCCACAAGGTGCTGTTACTTGTCCATGAGGACCTCAAAGAGGTGCCTACTGGGCATTCCCGATTGTGTTCCAATGGAGCAGAGGCAGTGATCATGCCCAGGAGGCACCTCTTTGAGGTCTTCATAATCATAGAGTGATGAGTTAAGAAACCTGAGGGGGTTGAGGAGACAAAAGCACAAACTAAGGGTAAGCTAAAATACATCTGCCCTTAAACTTAGGCTTTGCTTCTGACCAGTTTCTCTGTGTATTTGTTTCTCTAGGATCCTCTTGAATTTCTGATTTTCCTTTGTCCCTTTCCATGAACTCCAGCCACACATTGGACTTTACAATTGGTTCTGTTGCCTTTGTTCATGTTCAGGGAACCCCATGCAGTGAGAGCAGCTGAGTAGTGAAGAGATAGGCCTGAGGCAGAAGGAGGTGGTTATATTCAGAAGAGTAAAGTTCCTGGTCTCCATTGGTTCTACTGGGATGAAGGGACTACCACATCCACCCCAGGTTCTAGGTAAAGGCCTAAAAGGGAAAACCATTTGCCCCTTCCAGTAGAAGATTGATGGCCAATTAGGAGAACCTCCCACCTACAGGTTTTAAATATTAGAACTGGGACATCGTGGGAAGCAAGGGAAGTTAAACTTTGGGGTCCCCTTCAAACATTACCATGTGAATATGAATAAAAGTCCTTAAACTTACTGGAAACACTGTTTCTTTAAGCCCATAGAAGATATTTGCTATTTATTAGGCGCTGGCGCCGGGATCATTAACAATCAGGGTTTGTTGGCTTCGCATTGTGCAGTCGCAATAGTTTTGTGTTGAACATAAGAATTAATTCATCCAACAGACAGATTCCTCAGAATGAAATGTTAAGGGCAGAGTATCATGTGAAAAATGAGTTACCAAAATTTGCATTTATACAGCAAAATCTTAATAACTGCGATACAAACAATATTCTCCGGGGAGAAGCGACTGATCCGCCAGCATTAAAGCGACAGCTCTGCAGCACCAGGACGACGATTCACAGGCTGCAAATATGAAAAGAACAAGAAATAACTATTTAGTGATCAGTGGGAGGAATCCGAGCAATAAATCAGCAGCAAAAGTGTGAAATGTGTGAAGATTTACATTGAGACGAAATTCCCCTGAGGGGTGTGAGATCACAGGTTCAATGGCAGGATTATGGGGTGTTCAAGGCATTGTGTCAACTTTGTATGTCAAAATAATATGTAACATAATGTAATTTAGGGACATAAACCACTTGTAACTTGATCCTTTCTACTAAGATTGAAAGTGCTCATTAATACAGGATTGTCTGGATTCTCTCCAGGCTTGGACCTCTGATGTAGGGGCCCTCCAAAATCCCATTGGTTATACAAAGAAGTACATTTTTAACATTAATGTGTGAGGTGGGGGTCCAACCAATTAGCCACAAAACCCACTAAACACTTTTCTCTTCATTCCCCTTCTCTCATCCATTCTGCTATCATTGTATCTTCTCTTCCCTGAGCTCTGCTATTCCTTCTCTACTCCATAACCCCCTTTCCCTTCTGTCTCTCATCCCCTCTCCTTTCCTTTTCTTCCCCAACTGTTTGGCCTTACTCTCCCCCATCCTCCTTCTTCTCTCCCCTTCTATATTTCTCCTCTCCCCCATTTGTCTCTCTACTCCCTAACCCCCTTTCCCTTCTCTCCTTCTGTCTCTCATCCCCTCTCCTTTCCTTTTCTCCCCCAACTCTTTGGCCTTACTCTCCCCCATCCTCTCTCTTCTCTCCCCTTCTATATTTCTCCTCTCCCCCATTTGTCTCTCTACTCCCTAACCCCCTTTCCCTTCTCTCCTTCTGTCTCTCATCCCCTCTCCTTTCCTTTTATCCCCCAACTGTTTGGCCTTACTCTCCCCCATCCTCCCTCTTCTCTCCCCTTCTATATTTCTCCTCTCCCCCATTTGTCTCTCTACTCCCTAACCCCCTTTCCCTTCTCTCCTTCTGTCGCTCATCCCCTCTCCTTTCCTTTCCTCCCTCAACTGTTTGGCCTTACTCTCCCCCATCCTCTCTCTTCTCTCCCCTTCTATATTTCTCCTCTCCCCCATTTGTCTCTCTACTCCCTAATCCCCTTTCCCTTCTCTCCTTCTGTCTCTCATCCCTTCTCCTTTCCTTTTCTCCCACAACTGTTTGGCCTTACTCTCCCCCATCCTCCCTCTTCTCTCCCCTTCTATATTTCTCCTCTCCCCCATTTGTCTCTCTACTCCCTAACCCCCTTTCCCTTCTCTCCTTCTGTCTCTCATCCCCTCTCCTTTCCTTTCCTCCCTCAACTGTTTGGCCTTACTCTCCCCCATCCTCCCTCTTCTCTCCCCTTCTATATTTCTCCTCTCCCCCATTTGTCTCTCTACTCCCTAACCCCCTTTCCCTTCTCTCCTTCTGTCTCTCATCCCCTCTCCTTTCCTTTTCTCCCCCAACTGTTTGGCCTTACTCTCCCCCATCCTCCCTCTTCTCTCCCCTTCTATATTATAGTCAACATATGGAGAAAACAGAAAAGAAAAGACATTATCAAAAACAGAAAAAAATAAGAAAAACAGCATTTGGGAAGTAGACAGATACATGGAAAGGGCATGAGAAATGTATAAGGGGAGAGAGGAGGGAGGATGGGGGAGAGTAAGGCCAAACATGGCGAATGTGAGCATGGAGGGGAGCTTTGCCCTTCTCTCAGTTAGGATCTCAGATTCATTACTGTCCAATTTCTCCTAATTTTATATTTTCTTACTTTCTCCTTTCTGTTCCCTTAGTTTCTGCCTGTATATCTCCCCCGGGGTCTGCTACAAGGGTCTCATTATTAATAACACCATAAAAATAAACAATAGTAATATAAGATCTAGTGATTTTTGGGATGGCCTTGATGCCCAGGGCCCAACTAATTTAGATTCTAATTGTGATTGGACAAGAAACTCAACAACCCTATGTAAATAATTAAGAACAGTAGGTTAATGCTACACCAGGGGGTCGTTTTAACAGGGAGTTTCTAGTTGATCGTCAGACCCCATTACAAAGAGTGTGCGTTGCATCATTGGTTGTAGTTGTTGGGTGACCCCAACACAACATTTACAGTATGTTGACTCTTAAACAGAGTGTTTGCCGGTTGTACCAATACATCAGGTACTTCTTGTGAATAACAAGGATCATTAACAATTTAAGTCCTCTAAGGGTTTCTGTTTTGCACTATATCAATGGCAAGTATCACCCTGTGAGGTTTTGGTTTGTGGAGCAGTAAGTGGACATGGAACTCTACACACAGTCACTAATTTTACCATTTAGACACTCAGTTATTATTGAAGTTAATATTAATGTAGAAATAACCGGAGAGAGTTTCTAATAAGTCCTTGGACTCTGAACACACTTTGTGACGTTATAAACTTTGTATCAAATGTTCCATCGATATTTGTTATTTGACCCCACACTGAAGACAATATTCCTCCCCAAAGGGCAGCAATTCACTGAGTCTGGAAAGAAAATTCAATCATTGATCCCAATTTAAGCTTCTTGCAATATCTCTTTATTGTTTGGGTGATAATGTTTCTCTCCTCCCCGGGTGAAAGAATTAATCATCTCATCGGGATTCAGAGTACGAGCGTCTCTGTTTCCTTGTCATGCTCTGCCCGTAATATATGCGCCGTTTCACATTACTAATATCAACTCTCTCCGAATGAGAAGTCGGGCTGAATTCTACACGCCAGGTCTCTTTGCTACAAAATGAGAATAAAAAAAGCTTATTTTTGTGCAGAATTAACAAAAAAGTGGAGTTTGCTGTGTTTTTTTACCCACAATGCCACATTCAGTGTAACCCAGAATTCCATTAATTGCCCTTGCCCTAAAGTTTACATGCCACAAAGTGCACCCATTGTCCCAGTCTTGGCTTATGTGGGAGAGTCTGTGTCCAAAGGGAACCCTGTTTTTATACTGCCTCCTAAATGTAACAAATACGGGGCTCCCTGGAGAAGAGCAGGTAGGCACAAATGGTTTTGTGAATAGGGAGTTGAAGGCTGTACCAAGCACTGTAATCTCAAATTCTGTCCAACAACCTCATTTGCAAGTGTTTGTCAGTTCCTCTTAATAAAAAATCAGTATAACGGTGCTTTCCAAATTACAGGTCTTGCCATTTTGACTTTTTGAACCCTGCCCTCTTTGGGTTAGTCTTCCTCTGGGATTTGCCCTCTTGACTTAATCTTCCTCTGAGTCCTTCCTTCTTGGCTTAATATCCCTCTGAGTCTTTATCTCTAGTCCTAATCTTTCTCTGAGTCCTTCCTTCTTTGCTTAATCTCCCTCTGGGTCTTTATCTCTAGTCTTAATCTTTCTCTGAGTCCTTCCTTCTTGGCTTAATCTCCTTTATCTCTAGTCTTAATCTTCCTCTGAGTCCTTCCTTCTTGTCTTAATCTCCCTCTGAGTCTTTATCTCTAGTCTTAATCTTTCTCTGAGTCCTTCCTTCTTGGCTTAATCTCCCTCTGAGTCTTTATCTCTAGTCTTAATCTTTCTCTGAGTCCTTCCTTCTTGGCTTAATCTCCCTCTGGGTCTTTATCTCTTGTCTTAATCTTTCTCTGAGTCCTTCCTTCTTGTCTTAATCTCCCTCTGAGTCTTTATCTCTAGTCTTAATCTTTCTCTGAGTCCTTCCTTCTTGGCTTAATCTCCCTCTGGGTCTTTATCTCTAGTCTTAATCTTTCTCTGAGTCCTTCCTTCTTGGCTTAATCTCCCTCTGAGTCTTTATCTCTAGTCTTAATCTTTCTCTGAGTCCTTCCTTCTTGGCTTAATCTCCCTCTGGGTCTTTATCTCTTGGCTTAATCTTTCTCTGAGTCCTTCCTTCTTGTCTTAATCTCCCTCTGAGTCTTTATCTCTAGTCTTAATCTTTCTCTGAGTCCTTCCTTCTTGTCTTAATCTCCCTCTGGGTCTTTATCTCTTGTCTTAATCTTTCTCTGAGTCCTTCCTTCTTGTCTTAATCTCCCTCTGAGTCTTTATCTCTAGTCTTAATCTTTCTCTGAGTCCTTCCTTCTTGGCTTAATCTCCCTCTGGGTCTTTATCTCTAGTCTTAATCTTTCTCTGAGTCCTTCCTTCTTGGCTTAATCTCCCTCTGAGTCTTTATCTCTAGTCTTAATCTTTTTCTGAGTCCTCCTTCTTGGCTTAATCTCCCTCTGGGTCTTTATCTCTTGGCTTAATCTTTCTCTAAATCCTGCCCTCTTGATTTAATCTTTCCTCTGAGTCCTGCCCTCTTGGCTTAATCTCCCTCTGGGTCTTTATCTCTAGGCTTGGGGGCCCGATCATTAAGTTTGAGTGAAGGAATAGAAGAAAAAATACTTCGAATTTCGAAGTGTTTTTTTTGGCTACTTCGACCATCGAATGGGCTACTTCGACTTCGAATCGAAGGATTCAAACTAAAAATCGCTCAACTATTTGACCATTCGATAGTCGAAGTACTGTCTCTTTAGGAAAAAACTTTGACACCCCAGTTCGCCACCTAAAAGCTACCGAAGTCAATTTTAGCCTATGGGGAAGGTCCCCATAGGCTTGGCTATCTTTTTTTGGTTGAAGGATAATCCTTCGATCGTTGGATTAAAATCCTTCGAATCATTCGATTCGAAGGATTTAATCGTTTGATCGAACGATTATTCCTTTGATCGTTCGATCAAACTATTTGCGCAAAATCCTTCGACTTTGATATTCGAAGTCGAAGGATTTTCATTCCCCAGTCGAATATCGAGGGTTAATTAACTCTCGATATTCGACCCTTGATACATTTGCCCCTCAATCTTTCTCTATGTCCTGCCCTCTTGATGTAATCTTTTCTCTGGGCCCTGCCCTCTTGTCTTAATCTTCCTCTGAGTCCTTCCTTTTTGGTTTAATCTTCCTCTCGGTCTTTATCTATAGGCTTAATCTTCCTTTAGCTCCTGCCCTCTTGGCATAACCATAATTATCCTCTGAGTCCTTCCTTCTTGGCTTAATCTCCCCCTGGATCTTTATCTCTTGGCATAATCTTCCTCTGGGTCCTTTCCCACATCTTAGAAGGCAGATTCCAACTAGGTGGGACAAATATAAGGGTGACATGATATTAACCATATATGAACAACCACTTTTAAAGTGATGGGAGCAATATCTACAGCAGCGCCACATACTCTCCGCAATAAAAAAAACGCTTGAAAAAAAGCGAGTAGGTTCCCTTCCAATGGCAGGCAGAGACGGTCACATAGAAGCACAATAACCCCATGTTTTCTGTTAAGTACATTAATGTCTCTTTTGAGTTATGAGCCCAGATAATTTATGTGCTGCTTTAAAACCCCCTAACTGCTTGATTGCTGAGCGGTTTTATGTTTTTGTTTCTTATTGCACCTACTTGAAATGAATTTTATGGTTTCCATCAAAGACACAATCTGCCCCAGACTGTGATACCTCGGATGAAGTTTATTATTTATGAGATATTGGCAGTTACAGATCTGTGCAAAAATGTCATTATAAATATGTACCTGTCGCTGTAGGATTTTCTGAATTGAGGATTAGCTCCCGCGCACTCACCTTTCAAGCAAATTAGTTCTCTAAAAATAATTATATCAACTGGTTTTTTTTACCAGTTGTCTATTCCTGAGTCTGGGAGTAAAAGTGTTAGATTTGTTTCCTCGGTATCCTCTGGCACCCCTTTATGTGACACAGGGGGTGTCTACACCAGAAAAAGGTTGACCAAAGAAGAGGAGCGAACATGAAATGGGGTCATTGAACTCAATATATCCCCCTTCTTTGGCTACCCCTCTATGGCACAGGGTCACCTACATCATGCATGATGCCCCCTCTGGTACAGGGCCCCCCTATATCAAGCATGGTCCTCACTTTAGTACAGGTTCCCCTATATCATGCATGATCCCCTCTCTGGTACAGGGGCCCCCTATATCATGCATGATCCCCTCTCTGGTACAGGGGCCCCCTATATCATGCATGATCCCCTCTCTGGTACAGGGGTCCCCTATATCAAGCATGGTCCTCTCTGTGGTACAGGGCCCCCTATATCATGCATGATCCTCACTCTAGTACAGGTTCCCCTATATCATGCATGATCCCCTCTCTGGTACAGGGGTCCCCTATATCAAGCATGGTCCTCTCTGTGGTACAGGGCCCCCCTATATCATGCATGATCCTCACTCTAGTACAGGTTCCCCTATATCATGCATGATCCCCTCTCTGGTACAGGGGTCCCCTATATCATGCATGATCCCCTCTGTGGTACAGGGGCCCCCTATATCAAGCATGATCCCCTCTCTGGTACAGGGGTCCCCTATATCATGCATGATCCCCTCTGTGGTACAGGGGCCCCCTATATCATGCATGATCCCCTCTCTGGTACAGGGGTCCCCTATATCAAGCATGATCCCCTCTCTGGTACAGGGGTCCCCTATATCAAGCATGATCCCCTCTCTGGTACAGGGGTCCCCTATATCAAGCATGATCCTCTCTCTGGTACAGGGGTCCCTGTGTTGGTCTCTTCTTTGGAACATGTTCTTGACAAACCCCTCTCTGGTACAGGTACCCCCTATGTGATGTAAATTCCCCTTCATGAGCGAACCCCACTTTTGAGTGCAAGTCTTAGGGTAAATTCTCGTAGCTAAAGCCCCCCCCCCCCGAGTTTGATGCTGTTAAAGTTCTGATCCGCTTTGTCAGCACCACTTCACCCAAGTGTCGGGTCATTTGAGCAAATCGTTGCTGAGTTCTCAGTCCTCAGTCGTGACCCAAACGAAGCCGAGAGGCTCCTGAAACTGAGCTCCTTTGCTCTGTGGCCCCCAACTTGCTGGTGGCAGTTGTAAATGAAGAAACTGGCAGAAGTGATAAACAAGCTGCTCAGCCCCCAAACTGTCTCTAATCTTGTGAAATTGCTGCTGTGCCAGAACATGAGGAGACAGACGAACTGACACTTCTCCTCGGGCACCAAATGCTCATTTATCTGCAGGTCTCACACTCTCCCCACAAACATCACTTTCCTGCACAATTGACATCAAATTCCACATTTTATAATTACAAATAATAAAAAGAAAACAGATGTTCCCTCCGTTACTGAGTCTGAGACACAGAGACAAGTTCATTTATTCAGGGTCTAAACTGCCCCTGGGACAGTTACCCATAGCAACCAATCACACCTTGGCTTTCATTCTCTAACTTGTGCTACATTATTCTAAACTAAATGCTGATTGGTTGCTACGAGTAAGTATGCTAATTAGCAAAAATAGTGAACTCACCTCCCCCCCATATAAAATACAAGGCAGTGAGTGGTCCAGCGGGAATAATTGAAGTTTCCTTTTAAACAGGTGATCAGTAAACCCTACCTGCTGATTGGTTGATATGGGTCAGTGTTATTTTATCTTAAATATATCTGCATATACTAAGCTGTAGCACATACATCAGGTATCACCATGTATTATTATAGTAAAACTCGAAGTGTTCTTTATAGCATAGTTTTATCCTTCAGTTAACAAACAAAACATACACCATAGTGTACAGAGAAGAGCAACTAAGCTGATAAAGGGAATGGAAGGGATCAGTTATGGGGAAAGACAAGTTGGGATTGTTACACTGGAGAAGAGACAGTTAAGGGGGGTATGATCACTATATATAAATATATAAGGGGATATGATCACTATATATAAATATATAAGGGGATATGATCACTATATATATAAATATATAAGTGAATATGATCACTATATATAAATATATAAGGGGGATATGATCACTATATAAAAATATATAAGGGGATATGATCACTATATATAAATATATAAGGGGATATGATCACTATATATAAATATATAAGGGGATATGATCACTATATATAAATATATAAGGGGGATATGATCACTATATATAAATATATAAGGGGGATATGATCACTATATAAAAATATATAAGGGGATATGATCACTATATATAAATATATAAGGGGGATATGATCACTATATTTAAATATATAAGGGGATATGATCACTATATATAAATATATAAGGGGATATGATCACTATATATAAATATATAAGGGGGATATGATCACTATATATAAATATATAAGGGGGATATGATCACTATATATAAATATATAAGGGGGATATGATCACTATATATAAATATATAAGGGGATATGATCACTATATATAAATATATAAGGGGATATGATCACTATATATAAATATATAAGGGGGATATGATCACTATATATAAATATATAAGGGGATATGATCACTATATATAAATATATAAGGGGATATATCACTATATATAAATATATAAGGGGGATATGATCACTATATATAAATATATAAGGGGATATGATCACTATATATAAATATATAAGGGGATATGATCACTATATATAAATATATAAGGGGATATGATCACTATATATAAATATATAAGGGGATATGATCACTATATATAAATATATAAGGAGATATGATCACTATATATAAATATATAAGGGGATATGATCACTATATATAAATATATAAGGGGATATGATCACTATATATAAATATATAAGGGGGTATGATCACTATATATAAATATATTAAGGGGGTATATATATATAAATATATAAGGGATATGATCACTATATATAAATATATAAGGGGATATGATCACTATATAAATATATAAGGGGATATATATAAAGGGGATATGATCACTATATAAATATATAAGGGGATATGATCACTATATATAAATATATAAGGGATATGATCACTATATATAATATATAAGGGGATATGATCACTATATATATAAGGGATATATCAGGGGATATGATCACTATATATAAATATATAAGGGGATATGATCACTATATATAAAATATAAGGGATATGATCACTATATATAAATATATAGGGGGATATGATCACTATATATAAATATATAAGGGGATATGATCACTATATATAAATATATAAGATACTATATATATATATATATAATATGATCACTATATATAAATAGGGATGATCACTATATATAAATATATAAGGGGATATGATCACTATATATAAATATATAAGGGGATATGATCACTATATATAAATATATAAGGGGATATGATCACTATATATAAAAATATAAGGGGATATGATCACTATATATAAAAATATAAGGGGATATGATCACTATATATAAATATATAAGGGGGATATGATCACTATATATAAATATATAAGGAGATATGATCACTATATATAAATATATAAGGGGATATGATCACTATGTATAAATATATAAGGGGGATATGATCACTATATATAAATATATAAGTGGGATATGATCACTATATATAAATATATAAGGGGATATGATCACTATATATAAATATATAAGGGGGACAGTAATGAAATAGAGAAAGTACAGAGATGAGCGACTAAGCTGATAAAGGGAATGGAAGGACCAACTCAATTGGAATTGCTCTTCTCTATTCCGTTGACATTAGGGAGAATTACAAAGTGCCCATGAACTTGGGGGCAGAACGATAGAGAACGTCAGGGTGACAGATTCCTCTGTAGGTGCCAAAAATCTTACATTCCTTTTTGTGTTTAAAGTTCAACTTTTCCCTTTTTCCGACCATTTTATCATTCTGATATTTTCATTGACAGAATATTCAGATACTTGCAAAGATCATGGACTAGGAGTGAGCTGAACCTTCTGCTTTATATGTCGGGAAAACCCAATGATTTAACTCCGAATGTCACAAAAACAGATGCAACTGCCCCTCCCCCTGCAGGAAACAATCACAAGTAGCGCAGAACTTTAATGAAAACAACAGGCCAATTATATACACTGTATGGGCCCGACAGTCTCACGGTTCTGTTATATACGCTGTATGGGACCGACAGTCTCACGGTTCTGTTATATACACTGTATGGGCCCGACAGTCTCACGGTTCTGTTATATACGCTGTATGGGACCGACAGTCTCACGGTTCTGTTATATACACTGTATGGGCCCGACAGTCTCACGGTTCTGTTATATACGCTGTATGGGACCGACAGTCTCACGGTTCTGTTATATACGCTGTATGGGACCGACAGTCTCACGGTTCTGTTATATACACTGTATGGGCCCGACAGTCTCACGGTTCTGTTATATACTCTGTATGGGACCGACAGTCTCACGGTTCTGTTATATACACTGTATGGGACCGACAGTCTCACGGTTCTGTTATATACACTGTATGGGACCGACAGTCTCACGGTTCTGTTATATACGCTGTATGGGACCGACAGTCTCACGGTTCTGTTATATACGCTGTATGGGACCGACAGTCTCACGGTTCTGTTATATACACTGTATGGGACCGACAGTCTCACGGTTCTGTTATATACACTGTATGGGACCGACAGTCTCACGGTTCTGTTATATACGCTGTATGGGACCGACAGTCTCACGGTTCTGTTATATACACTGTATGGGCCCGACAGTCTCACGGTTCTGTTATATACGCTGTATGGGACCGACAGTCTCACGGTTCTGTTATATACACTGTATGGGACCGACAGTCTCACGGTTCTGTTATATACACTGTATGGGACCGACAGTCTCACGGTTCTGTTATATACGCTGTATGGGACCGACAGTCTCACGGTTCTGCTATATACGCTGTATGGGACCGACAGTCTCACGGTTCTGTTATATACGCTGTATGGGACCGACAGTCTATACAGTATGCATGTTGTTGGTCTTGGCATTAGGGCTGCACATTTTGGGCACAGGTGAGACTCGGATGCACTGGGAATCACTAGATGTCCCACCTGTAGTGATCGGAGTGTCTTTCATGAAGTTATTTCAGTGTATTTGCCCTGGTTCTGGTGCCCCGGGGCATTTTCAGTTTATTTCTCATCTTTCCTGCTAATTCCAGGAAAGAATTTCCTGGAATGGAAATGTTTCCTGCTGAGTGGGATAAATAAGAGACGACGGAGCAGGTTGGCAGAATTGAGCAATTTCCGGTGTTTATGGAGCAGGTAAGTGTCTCGCTATCAGCCGGGCTCCTGCCCTTTATAAATCCTCCGATCTCTCCCGGTGCCAAGTCCATGGATCTGGGTCTGAGGAAACATGAGAAACAAACCATGGAAACTGAAAGCTCTTGGCTGGATTCCTGGGCGGCTGCCTCTGAGGAGAACTTGAGAAGGATTTCGGCAGAGAAAGGAACTAAATGAATAGAAAATTGTGTCATTAGAATTTTGGAAAACAGCTTCAGACATAATGGCAAGTTGGCGCGGCCCAAACGACACATTAGTACCCACCGCTACCCACTATGTCTTCATTATCCCGGGCTTCTCCGTCGGTGACATTGTGCCAAGCGCATCTCTCTTGTGCCACCTCCGCAGTCAGGACACAGGGTCGCCGGCCCCATTTTTATTCCTGACATTTTAATAGGGGAAATTTCAGCCATTGGGAAAACTGGGCACTTTGCACAATCGCTGGCACTTGCTTCTGTCTCCTGTAGGGACTGAATGCGGATGAAGAGCTAACACTCACTTCTATTTATCAAACTGCAACTTCCTAGCTCTGACCCTCACATATTTCAAAACATTAAATTGATCAGAAACACTTGAAATCAGGTCAGAAACGATGGGGTCGGTAAAAGAGGTACGTGCCTAGGGTGCAAAGCTTGGGGGTGCCACACACGTACCTCAAAAGCAGCCCACCCCTAGTCCAACACTGAAAAGCCCCTCTTTTGTGAACGCTCATGCGCACTTGTTGTCCTTGTTGGCGCGCGCATGTCATTATTTGCGTGGGAAGTGGGGCGCAATGTGGGCACTGCTTGAAATGATCGTTATTTTCAGGCTGATCTGGTAAATCCTTATTTTATTCACTCAGGGTTCTCTCTCCTTCATTGTCATGTGCAGTCTAAATTCACATTTAATTTGAATTCTGTAGTTCCAATTAGAGTTGCCATGCCAACTTTTCTGGAAAACATTTCCATCCTTCCTATATTTTTAGCTTTTTTCCCTATTAATAACATTGGGATCACTGACCTTCCTATATATTTATCTTTATTCCCTATTAATAACATTGGGATCACTGACCTTCCTATATATTTATCTTTATTCCCTATTAATAACATTGGGATCACTGACCTTCCTATATATCTATCTTTATTCCCTATTAATAACATTGAGATCACCGACCTTCCTATATATTTATCTTTATTCCCTATTAATAACATTGGGATCACTGACCTTCCTATATATTTATCTTTATTCCCTATTAATAACATTGGGATCACTGACCTTCCTATATATTTATCTTTATTCCCTATTAATAACATTGGGATCACTGACCTTCCTATATATTTATCTTTATTCCCTATTAATAACATTGGGATCACTGACCTTCCTATATATTTATCTTTATTCCCTATTAATAACATTGGGATCACTGACCTTCCTATATATTTATCTTTATTCCCTATTAATAACATTGGGACAAACCATCTTTTTTACCAGCCAGGCAAATAAAATACCAGCCAGATGGCAACTCAAGCTCCAGTGTTAATTGGATTCTTTTGGAGCCATTTGGGGGCAGCTCTGTGAAGGGCAGGTGCACAAGATATTAAAATATGCAACAATTTGTCTTTACAAATAACCCCAGAAATAAACAACCCCCAAGGACCCCAATTTTATACGCAATATTATATATTTATCTGTACCCCTTATAAGAAAGGCTTCAGATATGAAATAGGGAGTCCCCAATGGACCGGGTTCTGCCATGATCACTGAGCCCTGGAGAAGACACTGAAGTGATACAATGAATTAGTGAACTTCATACTTTATATACGGAAGTGTTTCCTAGTCTAGTGATGGGCGAATTTGTCCCGTTTTGCCCAAAAATCTGTGAATTTCCAGCAAAACATGAATTTTGGAGCCTGCGTCAATTTTGATGCCGACGTTAAAGTCAATGGCCATCCGAATAATGTTGATGCGTGTGATTTTTCCGTTGCGCGTCCAAAGTTTTTTGATGCTGGCGAATTTTCCCTGGAGAATTTCCGTGGCAGTTTCGCAAATTTATTCTTTTGACTCTTTCCACCTTTCAAATGGGGGTCACTGACCCAATCATAAAAATCAAATGCTCTGTAAGGCTACACATGTATTGTTATTGTTACTTTTTAGTACTCAAATTTCTATTAAGTCCTTCTCCTATTCATATTCCAGTCTCGTATTCAGAGCATGGTTACTATGGGAATTTGGACCCTAGCAACCAGATGGCTGACACAGCTGGAGAGCTGCTGAATAAAAAGCTAAATAAGTCAAAAACCACAAATAATAAAAAATTAAAACCAACAGCAAAGTGTCTCAGAATATCCCTCTCTACATCATATTGATAGTTAATTTAAAGGTGAACAAACCCTAACGAAATATTCTTAAGTCAATTTAGTGGTCAGTTTAGTAGGGATGCACCAAATCCCTTATTCATTTTGGATTGGGCCGAACCCCGAACCGAATCCGAACATTTTTTACTTCCTTGTTTTGTGACAAAAAGTCATGTGATTTCCCTCCCCGCTCCTAATCATGTGATTTCCCTCCCCCCCCCACACAAATATGGATGGGTGACCCTCACTCATTCCCATTTTCCTTCACAGTATTAAGGATAAATATATTGCACTTCCCATTGGAGCGATTCTCTCATCCTCAGCAAACGGAGCCATTTATTTAGTCGATCTGGAATATTCAGGTGGACGTTTAAATGTTCAGCTCCAAGGAAATCACAAATTCTCTGTTCATCTGGTTTAATCGCTTCTAACGATACGAGCCAATCAGATTACAGGAAAGTGCTATAAATTAAGGCCGGTCATTACCACGATTTGCTTTATGAATTGTTCTAATTGCAGCGAGGTTAATGGTTCTCGCTCTCTTCTACTTGTTTTAATTATATTCAATGCAAAGTGTGATGATTCAGGAGTAGATTCAGTCATTCCATTTCCATGGCAATCGGAAGAATAAAATCCTCTTCATCAAGGACCACAACAGAGACGACGTTGCTCCAGCCATTATTTCCGGATCTCCGGAATATCGCAAGGATAGGAAATGCTCCGAGATACTGAAGGGGGAATTTTAGATTTTGCACTTTGGATGGAGGGACTTTCGGGGGGACCAAAGATCATGGAGGCAAAGATAGAAGATTTAGGGTTGTGTCCTTCTTTGGGGTCTTATAAGTTTCAGTCATATCTAAAATACATTTTTTTTTATCTCTCATTAAAATGCAAAAATTATCCTCCTATAAAAATCTCATTTTATCTGTATTTTGTTGCTGCAACTGGAGGTGGAAGGGTTAAATTTAGTGTTCAGTCTCTCCTCCCTCCTGATTCGTGTGTCATGTCATGGGCCCACAATGTCACCATTATTTCCTTATGTAACTTCTGTAAATGAAAGATTCAAGAATTGACCAATGAGAATGTCGCAGAGCAAAATCAACATGATCATTGGGCAATGCCATTGGGCACCTGTAATAAATGTACCAGTCAGAGAGGTGGAGTCGCACTGGAACAGTTATATAATGATATAATTACAGGTCATTCAGCTCAAGGCCAAATGGGCTTTTTATTAAAGGGGAGAAATGGAAAGATTTTATGTTGATGGTAAGTGATACATGAAGGATAGTGGAACTGGAGTCAGGGCACATATAATGGTGCAAGGGGCCTTGGATATACATTTGCCCCAGTTATTAGTGGCTTTACTACAATAAAACAATAAAATCAGTTTAGGTCACTCCCCCCCAACCCACTTTGCCACATCAGGGGGTACAGGGGTATTGCAGTCAGGGACCCAGGAAATGTAAAAGTTCAGTTTGTGGGTCTGACAGGGGGCGGTGCTTGTGGGGGAGTGGGTGGGGTTTAAGTGGTTTGTGGGCGGGATTAGAAGAGAATCACATGATGAAGGATTATTATATATTATTATGCAGAACAGAATAAACTAATGATTTCATTTTGGTTTTAGTTCTCCAGAGTGAACATTTGTTCCGACTTAGCAGATAATAGGGCAAGGAATGGTTGTGCTCTCAAAGGCCATTTCATTTTCATTGGGGCCCCATTTTACTTTGTGGCAAGGCGCTTGATGTTATGCGAATGTGACCCACTTTCTGGCAAGAAATGAGACTTGTCACATTAATGAGTCAAGTTTAGCAATAAAAGCAGAATTATGGGCAGAATTAAGATCAGAATTAAGATCAGAATTAAGGGCAGAATTAAGATCAGAATTAAGATCAGAATTAAGGGCAGACCCAGACAGGTAATCCAGAGAGATTATGGCAAATTGCAGAGGATCTGGTGCAAAACAGACATTATGGGGGTAGTGGGGGAGGGGCAACTTTGAATCTCAGTCTGGACCTGGGCAGGCACGGAATGGCCAGCGGGGCACCGGGAAAAAACCCAGTGAGCCCCATTCCTCATGGACCCCACTTGGCTGAATCTGCAGGTCCCAGAGGATGGAGAGTAGGAACATAATGGGGTGTTGGGTAGGATGGAGTTTGCGAATGAGATGCAGGTGGGCCCTTAATGTGATGGACCCTGAACCCCCAGTCTGACACTGGACCTGGGGCCTGAAAGCATCAAGTGGTGCAGGGTGTTTGGGGGCTCAGTAGAATTCACTGAGCTTTGTAACTGCTGATTGTGGAAATTCACATCTGATCTATTTAGCCGCATCCTTAACTCGCAATAACTGCGCCAAAAGACAGATGCATCATCCTCTAAGTGACAAAGTTTCCCAATGGCCATAAAGTGCAATTGCTGCTTATTCTTTATGATGTCCCTGGGGCCAGGGAATGAATGAGACTGGTGGTTCTAGGGAAAGCTCCAGTTCAGCACATTATCCAATCAGCAGAGCTCCAGTTCAGCACATTATCCAATCAGCAGAGCTCCAGTTCAGCACATTATCCAATCAGCAGAGCTCCAGTTCAGCACATTATCCAATCAGCAGAGCTCCAGTTCAGCACATTATCCAATCAGCAGAGGCTCGCCTGGCTCCTCAGTCACTGGGATGAGGGGGTGCAAGTGCAAGTGATGAAGGGGCCCGAGCACTGGAAGTGACAGCCATTTAGGCCAATTGATTTAGGCCTTTCCCACAGAGGCTTCTGGACGCTCTTTATAGAGGAAGAGGATCAGAGACTCATTACTCATAAAGGACCCGGCACAAAATATCATTAAGTAAAGCATTAGTAATAAATAGTATAGAGCCACAAGGAGCATCATTTCTATACGTGTCTATGGGGGGCATTTAATTCCCGAAACACGTTTCCCAGAATTCCAGTGTGTCTAATGAAAGTCATCATTGTGCATTAAAGGGGTAGTTCACCTTTCCAGTTGCCTGTAATGTAATATAATACAATGGCTAATTCTTAGCAACTTTTCACTTGCCCTTAATTTATTCTGCTTTATAGTTTGTTTGCCTTTTCTTCAGTCTCTTTCCATCTTTCAAATGGGCCATGCTCCCTGCATGCCGTCGCTGATTCCAACCCCAGGTCCCCCAGTCCGACGCTGGGGGTCAGTGACCCCGGCCGCCCATAAACTATTGCTCTGTGAGCTACAATTTCATTATTGTTCATTTTCATAACTTACTTTTCTATTCAGACCACCTCCTGTTCATCTTCCCATTTCTCATTTACACCACTGCCATGTTGCTAGGTTCATTTGCAGCCTAGCAACCTGGAACTACAAACTGGAGAGCTGCTGAATAAAAAGCTAAATAATTCAAAAACACAAATAATTAAGACCAATTGCAATTGCAATATCACTCTCTGCACCATACTAAATATTAGTTTTCCAATTTTATCGGTGCAATTTCCCTGCTGCAATCGACACAGGGCATTGTGGGAATCACCATTCTATTTGTATGTGTCACATGGTATAATTGAATCAGGGAGGGCACAAATAAAGTGCTTGATACAGGCCCCGCCCACTTTCCCAGCAGTCTCTTTCAGTGTGTCACATGATACAACTGGCTCAGCAAGGGCCACAACACCCCTAGATACAAATAACATCTCATATAAAAGCTCATTTGGGGAAATTCTCATTTCTACCAATGAAAGTTTAGTGGATATTATCTGACCAATCCCATTAGCCGTGTCCCATTATCCCTTCAATTCCAGTCCCAGTGAGTGGGGGTCCATCACCCTCACATTATTGATGCACATGGCTGCTCTCAGCTCCAGTCAATAGAAAACAAAGGGTAAATTTGCCGTAAGTAATTGCGTTTCCTTCGCCGACGCGTGCGATTGTTTAAGGCGAGAGGGTTCTATAAACTCACAGATTTTCCCTTTATTCCCTGCAATGGAATCCGCTCTCTCCTGTGATTTTATTAGTCGTCTCCTCCGGACAATGGAAATAAAATTGATAGATCACCCAGCATGGCTCTGATAGTGTTGCCTAGCAACGGGAGGAGATGGCAGCGTGGGGCGGCAGTTGCATTTGGATACAATAGTCAATGCAGGTATAACAATGTGTTTCCTCATTGATTGCTGTCAGGCACTTTATGATTTCACGCTACAGAAACAAGAACAAGCGCAGATTTAAGTCATTTAATTGGCTATAAATAAGTGTTAGTCTGGGGGCCGCACAATCCAGAACACCGTCCAAATGGGAGTCAATCTGTCGCTCTTTAACCCCCCACTGCAGTCTAATTATCAAGTTGCACTCACATGGCAACACCCTCACTAAATACCAGAGACACTGAGTTCTGCCATGTTTTATATCTATTCATCATAGGGCACAGAACCAGCCCCCGACAGGCTCAGTCTCACCTAAAGTGGCCAATATCAGTCTTTAATTCAATTATTGGCCCTAGGGCCAAATGATCAGATTTACAACAGTGGGTTCTGTATAAGAACGGCTGGAGCAAGGACGGCATCAACAAACCAATGTGGTCACTGATCCAACAGGAAAATTAAATCTACCCAAAATTTGGCTAGATATCAGTCAGGTGAGCCCGTCAGACGCCCCCATACATGGGCAGATAAACAGCCAAATTGGTCTAAACAAATGAAACTGATAGAAACTGTTACTGTTTCTACCTTGAACAATTGTGCCCATCTCGTCCTTCTGTCTCCATCTTGTCCCACTATCTTCATCTTGCCTTATTGTCTCCATCTTGCCCTACTGTCTCCATCTTGTCCTACTGACTCTATCTTGTCCTACTGTCTCCATCTTGTGCAACTGTCCCCATCTTGTTCTACTGTCTCCATCTTGCCCTACTGTCTTCATGTTGTCCTACTATCTACATCTTCCCTTACTGTCTCCATCTTGTCCTACTATCTCCCTCTTGTCCCACTGTCTTCGTCTTGCCCTACTGTCTCCATCTTGTTCTACTGTCTCCATCTTGTCCTACTGTCTCCATCTTGCCCTACTGTCTCCATCTTGCCCTACTGTCTCCATCTTGCCCTACTGTCTCCATCTTGTCCTACTGTCTTCATCTTGCCCTACTGTCTTCATCTTGTCCTACTGTCTCCATCTTGCACCACTGTCTCTATCTTGCCCTACCGTCTCCATCTTGTCCAACTGTCTCCATCAGAGCAGGCAGTAACACAACCCCAATATACACTCTGCCCCTACTGTACGTTGAGGGAAAGGCTCCTACTTCCAGTGATTTTCCCTTCGCTCTCCTCCTGGCTCTGTAAATAAAAATGATAATAGCAATAACAATATATTTTGGCTAAAAGTTAGATTTGTTGCTTTCCCCAGCATTCTCACAGCATTTATTTCTCGAGCTGCAGCAGTTGCGGGGAGGGTAAGAGATAAATGTGTGATTCCATCCATTACTGCAGCACAGAGAATCGTTATATTTTTGGACATGAACCAGTCATAGTTAGGAGCTGGGTCTGTTCAGTAAGTGAAACATTGTCACTTATGGTCTTCAGCCTCTGTCTCTATCAGTTCTGACTGTGCATCAAAATGTGTCTGATCTGATTAGATGAAAACCTGACAGGTCTGTCTGGAATC
Source organism: Xenopus laevis (assembly GCF_017654675.1). NCBI lineage: Eukaryota > Metazoa > Chordata > Amphibia > Anura > Pipidae > Xenopus > Xenopus laevis. The sequence continues at coordinate 859,544 of NC_054383.1, read as the reverse complement.
CTTCGCTTGTCCAGTAGGAACTGTCTGAATAATGTCATACACAAGCTGCCAGAACCTTGTACTTATGAAGCAAACAGAACTGCACCAGAGCTGTCCTTAGGTGGACTTGAAATAGGGCCACGCACACATAGTGGTGCCAACAGAACAGCACTTGTACAGAAGAAGATACAAAATACAGTAGGTAAACATGGAGACAGTACGGTATGATGGAGGCAGAAGAAGAAGAAGATTGTAGGGCAAGATGGACACAGTAAGTTAAGCTGGCAAGTGACAGTATGGCAAGATGGAGACAGTAGGGCAAGATGGAGACAGTAGGGCAAGTTGGAAATAGTAGGGCAAGATGGAGACAGTAGGGCAAGATGGAGACAGTAGGGCAAGATGGAGACAGTAGGGGAAGATGGAAATAGTAGGGCAAGATGGAGACAGTAGGACAAGATGGAGACAGTAGAACAATATGGAGACAGTAGGACAAGCTGGAGACAGTGGGACAAGATGGAAATAGTAGGGCAAGATGGTGACAGTAGGAGAAGATGGAGACAGTAGAGCAGGGGTCCCCAACCTTTTTCACCTGTGAGCAACATTCAGATTTAAAAAGATTTGGGGAGCAACACAAGCATGGAAAATGTTTCTGGGTTGTGCCAAATAAGGGTTGCGATTGTCTATTTGGTAGCCCCTATGTGGGTTGGCTGCCTATAATAGGTTCTGTTTGGCATTACACCTGGTTTTATACAACCAAAACTTGCCTCCAAGCCTGGAATTCAAAAATAAGCACCTGCTTTGTGGATACTGAGAGCAACATCCAAGGGGTTGGAGAGCAACATGTTGCTCACGAGCTACTGGTTGGGGATCACTGCAGTAGAGCAAGATGGAGACAGTAGGACAAGATGGAGACAGTAGGACAAGATGGAGACAGTAGGGCAAGATGGAGACAGTAGGACAAGGTGGAGACAGTAGGGCAAAATGGAGACAGTAGGACAAGATGGAGACAGTAGAACAATATGGAGACAGTAGGACAAGATGGAGACAGTAGGGCAAGATGGAGACAGTAGGACAAGCTGGAGACAGTAGGACAAGACGGAGACAGTAGGACAAGATGGAGACAGTAAGACAAGATGGAGACCGTAGGACAAGATGGAGACAGTAGGGCAAGATGGAGACAGTAGGACAAGATGGAAACAGTAGGACAAGACGGAGACAGTAGGACAAGATGGAGACAGTAGGACAAGATGGAGACAGTAGGGCAAGATGGAGACAGTAGGACAAGGTGGAGACAGTAGGGCAAAATGGAGACAGTAGGACAAGATGGAGACAGTAGAACAATATGGAGACAGTAGGACAAGATGGAGACAGTAGGGCAAGATGGAGACAGTAGGACAAGCTGGAGACAGTAGGACAAGACGGAGACAGTAGGACAAGATGGAGACAGTAAGACAAGATGGAGACCGTAGGACAAGATGAAGACAGTAGGGCAAGATGGAGACAGTAGGACAAGATGGAAACAGTAGGACAAGACGGAGACAGTAGGACAAGATGGAGACAGTAGGACAAGATGGAGACAGTAGGACAAGATGGAGACAGTAGGACAAGATGGAAACAGTAGGACAAGATGGAAACAGTAGGACAAGACGGAGACAGTAGGACAAGATGGAGACAGTAGGACAAGATGGAGACAGTAGGACAAGATGGAGACAGTAGGACAAGATGGAGACAGTAAGGCAAGATGAAGCAGAAGAACAAATTGAAGATTGTAGGGCAAGACAGTGACAGTGGGTCAAGAAGGAGACAGTAAGGGAAGATGGAGACAGTAGGGACAGATGGAAACATTAGGGGTAGGGAGGGACTTTTACATTCTCATTATAAGGTTCCAGGAATAGGAAGGAGGTAGTAAAGTTTAAAAAATCAAAATCTTAATCAATTGTTGGTTTTGAAATGAATAAATACGCTTTGCTTACAACTAATTTTAGATACAGGCATATTTATCTTGTTAATTCTGAACACAGATGGATAGCAGAGAAGCCATATGTGTATTGAACTTCTCCTTATCTGTAAGAATGAAACACAGGTTGCATTAATGGAAGGGCTTGTTTTTACAGGTTCATTGAATTTGGATAAAAAAACTCTGAGGGAGTTTACAAAGAGAAGGAGAGTAAGAGTAACAATAGAATCCATTAATGGTGTATACCTATGGGGTAAGAGCTGTATCCTACTCAGTTCATGGTTGCTATATTGTGTCCTGGCATGTGAATAGTTAACCCTTCATACATATGAGACCCACTGCTGAAAGTCCAGTGAATATTTATGGATTTGAGCAGAAGGAGGGACAAGAAGCCCCCAGACCTGCAGTGATGACATTTGACTTCAGATCTCATTCGCCAATATTTCACTTTTCCGTGGAACTCGCAGGAATTGCGTTAATTGAGGCGCCGCTCTGTTCTCACTGAGACTCCCCGAGGAGGGAAAACAAATTGATTTTCATGCCAACTTGTCCATTGGTTTCTATTTCTGTTATAGATTTGTGAGTGTTGAGTACAAGGTGCTGACTCTGAATATTTATCTGTCACCCTGTCTGTTGTGTGTCCCTGGGTCATTACTGCCACGCCGCGGGCTCTTCCCTGTTAATCAGCTGCTTGTGCCCCCCAATCCCCCAATTCTCTTCTTCTCTCCAGATCCAGGACAGATGCACTAATGTCTCTTTAATGGAACATCAGCAACTGGTCCTTTTGTACAACTGCCCTGAATTACCCTAAATGCCCCTGTGACCTGTCATCTATGTATCTGTATGTCTGTCATCTGTCTATCTCTATCTATCTATGTATTATCTATCTATCTATCTATCTATCATCTATCCATCCAACCATCCATCCATCTATCTATCTATCTATCTCTCTCTCTCTCTCTCTCTCTCTCTCTCTCTCTCTCTCTCTCTCTCTCTCTCTCTCTCTCTCTCTCTATCTAACATCTATCTATCTATCTATCTATCTATCTATCTATCTATCATCTATCCATCCAACCATCCATCTATCTATCTCTCTCTCTCTCTCTCTCTCTCTCTCTCTATCTATCCATCCATCCATCTATCTATCTATCTATCTATCTATCTATCTATCTATCTCTCTATCTATCTATCTATCTATCTATCTATCTATCATCTATCCATCTCTCTCTCTCTCTCTCTCTCTCTCTCTCTCTCTCTCTCTCTCTCTCTCTCTCTCTATCCATCTATCTATCTATCTATCTATCTATCATCTATCCATCTATCTATCTATCTATCTATCTATCTATCTATCTATGACCCAAATAATTTCTACAAACAAACTGAACTCTGATAATCAGTATATAAGACATGACTGACTAGGGCACTCTTATTGGTTTACTAAAATGGCAAATTCCCCATAATGAAAAACAGACCCTTCACTAACTATAGGTGGGGGGGAGATGTAGTAGATCCATGACACACATCAAGTTCCTTTTAGACAAGTCTGACTCTGGTGTCATTGCTAATGTTTTCTCTGTGTCATTGCTGAAGTTGGTAGGTTGTACCCACTGAGTTCACCACTGACTCTAGGATAAAGAAACCTTAAGCTGCACCACACCAGCAACTGTTCAACATCATCATCAAGGAGCCTCAAGCTGCACCATATCAGCATTAAAGAACCTCAAGCTGCACCACAACAACATCAAGGAATCTTAAACTGGCAGCTTTTTCGAGTAAGCGAGTTATGTTAGTGGCCACAGCACTGAGCAGTAAGTTTCTCACGTGTCACCCACTCATATGTATGTTCTTACTGGGCTCTGCCCCTCAGTCTTGGGGGGTTTTGAGTTAGTGACAATACACTGTCCTACTCAATATCTCAACCGCCGCCTTCTCCTTAGAAGCTGTTTCCCCCGATGACACCCTACAATCCAGGTGACATTGAGACTATTATTAATAAAGGGGCACAAAGTAGCTTTGTCTGATGTGAGATTGGGATGAATAAAAGAGAAAATCACTTAACAAAATGTAAAGGTAATGATATGAAGGTGCTTTTGTTCGGACTTTGGCCCATCCTGGTCAGCTGACTGTAATTGCCAAATTACCCCAATAATTCTTTCAAGAGACATTTACAATACTATAATGACACACGTCCCCTTTCCTGTAATGGACAATTTAGATTACAGAGCCCCGTGTTCCAAAGCTGCACTAGAAAAACACATAATTACACCATCATTTTCCAGTCGTGCAGAAGAAAAATTGGAAAGAAATTGCAGCTTTGGCAGACGTCTGATCTGATGTAATTACTCGACAGTGAATTTGCCTGTTACCTTGGGGCAGAGTGTGGGTCTGTTCTGTGCCGAGACTTGTCTGAACTGAACTTACTGATGTACACAAGAGAACAAGACTGGGTCTGGCCTGTGAGAGGTTCTGAAATGTACTGATGGAGAATATCAGCAAGAATGGACCATAAAGTCCCGACTGTGTGCACATTACTGAATGTGTCTGTGTATATGTACAAAATGTTTGTATATGAAGGGGACTAACTAGATCTTGCTGGGCCCCAGAGTGTGTATGAGGGGGTGCATGTGTGTGTGTAGGGGTGCAACAATGTGCAATTGAGAAGGGAGATGTGAGCACAAGTGAAGGTTAGTGCAACTGCTATGGAATTGAGGAGCTCCAGGACACCCCTAAACCACCATCCCTCACCTAGTCACCCATTCACCCCTTCAACTCCAACCATATTTATAGCCCTTCTCCATATTCTCCATGGCCCATTGTCTCATTGGGTAGATGGTCTCTTTCCATGCAGGAGCTTGTGGTGGAGCTGAGTGTATTGATAGGACATTGGTGGGAAGATGACCCTAAGCAGTTTCAGCACAAAACCAGTCCAGTAACTTAGGGTGTAGCTTTTGCATCCCCTGTAGCCATAATGATAAGTGACTTCTGAAGGGGGTGCAGATATGATACACTGGTCTAATCCACACCCAGCACTCAATAAAGGTACTAGTTGCATCTGGAACAACTGTAGGTTGGATGGTGTTTAGCAAGTGAGAGAATACAGGGATATGGGAGAGAGCTCATAGTACAAGTTGATCCAGGGACTGGTCCCATTGTATCTTGGAGTCAGGAAGGAATTTTTACGCCTCTGAGGCAAATTGGAGAGGCTTCAGATGTGGTTTTTTGCCTTCCTCTGGATCAACTGGCAGTTAGGCAGGTTATGTATAGAGTTAAAAGGTTGAACTTGATGGGTGTGTGTCTTTTTTCGACCTAATTTACTATGTTACTATGTTTGGGGAAATACCCAGAAATCATGATAGTGATGCTAGTTTCCTCCTCCAATGCCATCAAGTGTTAGAGAATGGGACCCTCAATCTTGGCACATAAATATCTACAACATTAACCAGAACCTCATACTTGCCTGGAGGGTGATTTGGCTATAAGTCATTTGGAAGATTAATTTGCCCCCCTCTTTTCTATGGCTGTTTCTTCTCTGGCTACGTGTTCTCTTTAATCTTGTTTGTTCCGACTCTGGGAAACTGCAAACTGGAAACGACACGAGGAGCCTTAGATTAGCGCTCAGTCTTGGCGCTGACCCATTAATATCTAGGTACTTAACTCAGATTATCTCAAATAGGATTACATCCTCCGGAATGTCCTACAACACTTAATCCCCACTAAGGACTGATGAAGACTATGATTCCATTCTCTTCCCAAAGTATTTCCTTTAAAGGGAAAGTTAACACAAAATACATCACTTTGGTTTAAGACGCAGACATTTAGTATTTGTTTGTGCAACTAAGGGCTCAGCATCTCAAGGAGCTGAACTAGAACCTGTTCCCAATAGAGGCTATTACTCTATTTGCCCATTCCTGGCTGCTCCTGCTACTTATTAACCCCTTAGTGAAGCCGGCCCAATGCACTGTGGGTACTGATATGGGTCTGTACTTTACCTATAGGTTCCTGTGACCCTTAAGGAGGGAGCAGTCCCACATCCAATTAAGGGTACAATACCAGCTCCCCCAAAAAGCAGGAGTCCTGCATCACAACATGGAATATTTTATTGCTAATTCTGACTTTAAGCTTAGTGCCAATGCAGCTAATGGACACGCTCTCAGGATTCGGCTGCCACTCTCTCTGCCATACAAATTGCTGATATTAACAGATCATTGACATGACGTCAGTCACATAGGGAGTCGCACAATGGTTTCACCCCCCTCCTTTATTGATTCATTCAAAACTTGTGCTCAGTCCCCAGAGTGACGGAACCATTAACCCTCAGTCACAGGATAGAATTCAGCTCATACAGTTCCCAGAGGGGCTTCACTTTATTTATTCACTTTTAACTTCCCCTTTATTGCACAGAAGCCACTAATTGCCATGAAAGCTTTAGCCTCCGACTGAGCGGATTCTGCTGGGAAATTCTTTGCCTTGTATCTGTGATATGGACCCAGTAATGATGTATATAAACCGATTACCCCTTTATATTCCCCCCCCATCCCCTGCTCTTGGCAAAGCCCCTCCCAAACCCTGGGGCCCTGGAGACTTGATGTATCTCGGAATCTCGTATCTTCTCATAGATCCACTGACTGAGCGATACTGACGGGCCCCTCTGTAACTGCACTTGAGTTTAACTAAAAAGCTAAATTGTGTGTGTGTCTCGTTCCATTAAGGCTTATTTAAGTAGAACTTCTTTAGAAGTTCTTTAAGTAGAACTTTAGAGACAAATCATCATGTTTTGCAAGGAAGTAGGGATGCACCAAATCCACTATTTTGGATTCGGCCGAACCCCTGAATCCTTCGTGAAAGATTTGGCCGAATACCGAACCGAATCCGAATCCTAATTTGCATATGCAAATTAGGGGTGGGAAGGAAAAACATCTTAGACGTTCTTGTTTTTCGACAAAAAGTCACGCGATTTCCATCCCCGCCCCTAATTTGCATATGCAAATTAGGATTTGGATTCGGTTCCGCCGGGAAGAAGGATTCGGTCAAATCGTGCTGAAAAAGGCCGAATCCTGGCTGAATCCTGAACCGAATCCTGGATTCAGTGCATCCCTACAAGGAAGAGAGTGAAACAATGGAAAAGAGTGGAAGGAAGAAACCAAAGGGGGAGATTACGGGGAGAGTTAGCAAGAGAAAGAGAGGAAAACATAGATAGTGATGGAAAGAGAAATAAGAAGAGAAAGAGAAGCAATTGGAGAGATGTAAGAGAAAGAGAGAAGAAGAGAGAAAAAGTAGATAGTGATAGAGACAGAAGAATAAGAAGAGGAAAAAGCGATGTCAAGAGAAAGAGATAAATAAAGAAGACAGAGAGACTGACAGAAAGATTAAAGAAGAAGAAATAATTGTCAGGGGCCTTTTGGCTCCTAGAGGAGAAGTCCAGACCGAGGAGGAATCTTTAGGACAAAGTTCAAGTTTGTGGTGATCAAAAAGGTTGAAGAATAATCGTAGTCAATTCCAGACAGTAGTTCAATTGTCAGGCAGCAAAGGAGCTTGGGAACAGGTTCAGCAAGAGTCAAAGTCCAGAAATAGAATCAGGAACAATTTAGGAAGAACCAGGAACCAAGGTCGCAATTCTGATAATCGGCCATTGAACCTGTGACCTTGGCGTCCTTTTATTTCGAATTTTGGCTCCAGATGCAACGTGATGACATCACTGCACTGGCGCTGCTCTCCACGTAGTGGCTATGTGCGCCGCCATATTGGACACGGCACCGAAGAGGAGCGACATCAGGTAAGAGTTGGCAAGAGAAAGAGATAAATAGAGAAAAAAGAGAGAGTGATAGAGAGAAGGAGGAAGAAGAAGAGGAAGAGAAGGAATGGAAAGAAATGCAAGCGAAAGAAATGCAAGCGAAAGACAGAAAAAGATAGAAAAAGGGAAAGAATGACTGAGAGAGAAGAGGAGAAAGAATCGGGAGAGATGACAAGAGAAAGAGATAAATAGAGAAGTAGAGAGTAACAGAGAGAGAGAGAGAGAGAGAGAGAGAGAGAGAAGGAAGAAGAAGAAGAGGGAGAAGATGGAAAGAAGGGGAACAAAGTGAGATTGTGACAGAGAGAAGGAGGAGGAAAGAAATGAGAATAAGGAAAGAAGAGAAAGAAGAGAAATAAGGGGAGAGAAGAAGTGAAATGAGAGAGAGATAAAGGAGGAGAAGGAGTAGATGGGAAAGTTACAGAAGTGAAAGGCAGTGGGGGGGGGGGGGGTCAGCGTATTTATCATATGATTAGGGGGCCCAGGTCTCTATATTCAGGCTAAATATAACAGTGAGGGGTGTGACTGCTGTATGTGACTGGGGGTACAGGAGAAGAGACCCCCCTTCAGCATTGTCCATAGCTCCCTCTCACATCTACTGGGGCTCATTGATTGGGGGCCCAAAGTAGATATCCCCCCACTGCAACAATTATTATTTACTGATATCTGACACTTTAGAGCTTTTCTGTTGTGCCCTCCCCAACCCCCGTTGTCTGAAAATCCTCTAATATTAGTCAGCGAGCAGAACCGCCGGTGCAGAGAGGGGGGGTGAGATAGAGAAGCGACTGTTTCTTACTCTGCTCTTTCATTCCCTCCCCAGTGCCCCCCCATGTGTTATTTGCCGTTTACTGATTGTCCATCTAACGACAGAGAGGCAATTAAATAACAGACATAACGAGCCTGGGGCTAATGATCCTCTTCTTATTGCAACTAAAACCCCTTCAGTGCAGTAAAGGGAGGCTGAGCTCCAGCGGGGGAGGCAGCAGCTAAAGGGTTAATGATGTCCCCTATTTACCAATAATTACTCCCAGGACCCAATTCATTCTCAGTCTCTCAGAAATGAACATTATTACCCCAAAGAAGCCCCAAATACCGTTTACCCCCAAATACCTGTAACCCCCAGAGGCCGTACATTGTGCCTAGTTCTGCCCTTACTTTACTGAGCCTTTAAGGGGAACTAAATCCTAAAAGTAAATATATTACATTTTATATACTGAACTCACTGTACCAGCCCAGGGGCCCAGCACCCCTATAACAGTAATAACCCCCAGCAGCTCCCCGTCTTGGATCTTGTTCTGCATCTCTGGTGAGTCAGCGGCACTGCACATGCTCAGTGGGCTCTGGGGAGAGGGAAATGATTGAGCAGAAAGTGAGGTTGACGTGTCATATAAACTGACGCTACTGATTATGAACCAATTGTGATGCAGACTGCACTGATTTCTACACTGCCGTGTAATGTGAGTTACTAAATGAGCCTTGTATTGTAATATTGTCTTTATACAGTATCCTGTGACTATTATATTATATTATTATATACGAATCGCGCAAATTCATTGCGAATTCGCGCCTGGCGAATAAATTCGCCCATCACTAGAAATGATACTTTAGATGGAGAATATACTGAGATAGTATTGGAGACAGTACTGGTAATACATATTGTATTGTAGATAATACTGGAAATGTTATTGGACATGGCACCTGAGATTGTACTGGAGATGATATTGGAGAAGATACTAAAGATTGTACTGGAGATGATATTGGAGAAGATACTAGAAATAGTATTGGAGATGCTAATGCAGATGGTACTGGAAATGGTATTGACCATGGACTTGGAATTGGTATTGGAGAAAGTAATGGAGATTGTATTGCAGAATGGAGATACTACTCACACACTACTGTGTGTATGTGTGTGTTTGTGTGTCTGTTTGTGCGTGTCTGTATGTGTGTGTGTCTGTGTGTGTATGTGTGTGTACATGAGTTGGTGTGTGTGTGTCCGTATGTACGCATGGTGTGTATTTTGTGCAAGATTACAATTGTGTATGGAAGGTAGGTCTGGTTCTATGGTTCTTCCAGCCTCTCACTCTTTAAACAAATTCTTCCATTCACACTTGTGCAGATGGCAGGAGTGGGTCCCCCGGGCCCCCAGCTCGCAATCTATTAGAGATAATGGAGCGTCGCTACAAAGTGACTTGGAAGTTTCTCTGGTGCAACAGATGCAGCGGCTTTTCCTGGATGTTGTTACTAATGAATCAACAGCGGTGGCTCATAACAAACCTTCCCGGGTAACCTACCCCCCTGCAGTGCCTCACTGATGTTCATGTCACAAAGCAACAGCTTGAATGGAAATACAAACAGCCTCGGAGACGGAGCCGCAACTGCACAACATATGTGACTCTCTATCACTGTCACCCGCACACAACATGGGTCTCTGCTTCATTCACGGGACAGACAAATGTGCAGCCAATATATATATAAAATCACTTAACAATCACTTTATCTTTGCTCAAACAATTCCCATCACTGAGCTGATCCAGAGTAAGGGGAAAATCTGTTTTTCTTTTTCAGTTGGACCAGTAAGTGGATCAGCCTTGTTCTTATTTATACACTATATGGGCAACAGTATATTGGCCCCGGGCAACAGTATAAGGGCCCCCCCACCAAGCATCCCATTGCCCCTCGCTTTGCTGCTATAACTGCCCCTACTCTTCCCAAAAGGTCCCACTAGATGTTGGAACACCAGTAGCTCCTCCCAACACAGGGGATTAGTGTTGGACTGGACAGTCGGCGACCCACCGGGACTTACACCTCAAGGTCCCCCACCTTCAGGGTCTCAGGGTCTCCCACCCTCCCACAGGGTCCCCCACCATCTGAGCCCCCATGCCTCAGCCTCCTGTATCTGTATTGTAGTTTTGGCCGAGATCGGGGCTGGGTGGGGAGATCAGGGGGCAGAGTGGGCTTCAGAGGGGTGCGGGTTTGGGTCGCTGGGTCCCATGAGACCCAATGGGTTTTTACCTGGTGTCCCAAAGTCCCAAAGTCCCAGTCCAACCCTAATCAAATTAGAGGAAAGGAGGTTCCATGTTAAGGTGGGAAACCCAGTTTGGCCCAAAATTGTTCTGGATTAACCTATAGGCTAATGTTCAGCCAATGAGAGTTAAAGCTCAGGAAGGGCAATTGCTGATCAGATGGGAAGAGGCACCTGGGACTGAGGGGCAGGTACAGATTCTGCACCCAAATTCAATTGACACTACTGAGTCCACTGCCAGATATGGATCCAACATACAGATGCGTCAAAATAATAAATAAATTATATTTGGTTCTTGCCCCAAATGGTTCATTTCTGACCTTTTAAATTGTATTAATGTGAAGTTGAATGACATTTTGCCTTATTATTGGAAGTAGAAGAACCATCTCATTAACCAACATGATGTATTTATCTGAAGGCCCTAAAATGTGACAACCCTCCCACCTGTCCCTATTTAAATGGCATTAGGGAGTCAGGAGTGATTTTTTTATTTACACGTTTGGGCTTTTTATCATCTATAAACCCCACTGTATTGTGATATTAATGTTTCTAGTGGGACAAGACTTTCCATTCCATATGGCAGCTCCTCCCCGGGGCAGTTTTGTCAGTAATGGGCAGTTTGCAGTCACTAAACAATGTGCTTTGACACAAAGAGGGTCCCTGTCTCTTTAATTTCTTATATTGTCTCTTATATTTGTATCTGACATTGGGCCAGAACTTTATTCTCATGATGTCAATGCTGAAGTCAATTCCATGTACCAGTGGGCTCAGAATATTAAATCCTTTCTCTCAATTAGCATTATGTTTTTTTTATCAGAAAAGAGAAAAACCTTCCATTTCTCATAAAGAGCAGTCGGTCCCATCTGCTGCCAGTGCCACAAGTGCCCATTAGTATAAGAGGGTTATTAGCTGAGAGGTACAGAGAGAGGCAGCAACACAGGGACAGACATTAGGTGCTTTCCCAATTGTGCCTAATGTCACTTTTTCACTCAAATGAGTGGGTTCCCTCCCTGGAGTCAGAGTGCGCTACAATCACTGCTCCACCATTCACATGTATTGCTCCATTTAGCCTGGTTTTCCTTCTGAGCTCCCGTGTACAACATCTTCCTGACAAATGAGCAGACAGTAACACTTCCAACACTTCCAGAAGCTCATCAAGGCCTACCTGGTCCCTCTATTTTTGTTTGTAGCGTACGTGTATCCATTGGCAGAATCTCTCTACTCCAGGGTCCACAGTCTGTTTTTCCAGTTGCTCTGGGGACACAGGCTGAATCCAGTCAAATGGGGGATAACTTACCTGCAGCGGAAGGAGGGGGGTTTGGGCATGTTGTGCCCAGTGGTTTTCTTTGGGTCACTTTACCTGAAGCTTAACTTTGGGAAATGATTCCCTGTGGGAAGTCTGTATCAGGAACTGGGTATCACCTTTTGTAGGGACAGGGTTTCTAGGTGGTAGAATGAAGAGATTTCGGATAGTACAGGGATCCCTCCCATCACACCTGGTTCTCGCTCTGAAGATGAAGAGGTGGGATGTCAGGGTGGGTGAGCTGGTCACATCTTCCCAAAGGCAGTTGTATCACAGGGGGATCAGGGACTATTTTGCTGCTCCTCTTGCTCTGAGAGACTGTGTAGGGAACATCCTTCAGAAAAGCCTTCACTTTCTTAATGGCAAGAGACTCCCCCTAAGTTCTTTGACAACTGTTGGCTTTCACTCCAAGGGAAACTCTATGTCCAGGGCAACTTGAATTACCTTAGTATTGTTGGCAGAATATTGGCAGCAAAAATTGCCCCTGGGAGTGTGAAGAGGAGGAGACCCAGGATCACTTTCTGGTCAGTTGCCCTGTGACTAGAGATGTGTATGGTCAGTTGGCTGCAGCTCTTAAAGTTCACATATTAAACAACTTGACCTATACAGAGTCAGACTATACGGTTTCTGTCAGGCAACATCTACTGGACTGTAAGACCCTCTACATTATCATCGCCTGCACACGGTACCAGATCTGGCAGCAGAGGTGCAGGAGATCCTTTGGCTTTTCTGGTGCTTCTCCTGGTAACATTGTGAGGGCAACTCTGGCTCAGTTGAGTTTCCTGAAGGAAAATGAGATAAGAAGGTCAGTGGCTAATGGAAAGCGATGGCTGCACCTTCCTCCTTCATAAACTTCCATTGTGTTATAGACTGTATAGAAACTGTTGTATATATATATATATACAGGGCCGCCATTAGAAATCACGGGGCAGGGGCCTATAGAATATTAAAATAATACATTGGTGGCCAGGGGATTAAAAAAAAAACCACAAACTGGTGTTCAGTAGAATTGAACTCATGGCTTCAGTACTTCAACTTCGCCTCCTTTCGTGACTTCGGGTCTTTGCGCTGCTTCAGGACTTCAATTTCGGCTGTTTTCGTGACTTCGGGTCTTTGCGCTGCTTCAGGACTTCGGCTTCGGCTGTTTTCGTGACTTCGGGTCTTTGCGCTGCTTCAGGACTTCGGCTTCGGCTGTTTTCGTGACTTCGGGTCTTTTCGGCGCTTCGTGACTTCGGCTTTTTCCGTGACTTCGGGTCTTTTCGGCGCATCGGCTTCGGCTTTTCGGCACTTCCGCATTCTGCACGCAAGAGGCAAGACGTACGGCTCGGGCGCTCGTAAGGGGGGCCCGGATCTTCAAGAAATGCAGCGCTGCCGGGCCCCCCTTCATGCCCGGGCCCGGTACGCTTGTCCCCGCTGTCCCCCCCTGATGGCGGCCCTGTATATATATATATATATATATATATCCCACACCCTGATACTGCTCTCCTTGTATCCTCAGGGTGATGGCAGAGATATTGCTCAGCACAATGTACGAGCAGAGAAATGTCCTGGAAATGATTTATTTTGTTCTTCATCCATTTCTGGAAGAGGGTGGGGGAGTTTGGATATTGTTTTGTGTTGGGGTGGTATAAAGGCTTTGCAAGTTTGGCCTTGTGAATTCTGCGGGCAGGAGGGTGTATGGGTGGGTTTGTTGATTTTTTGATTTTTGATATGTTACGTTTTGAATTAATGTAAGTGTATTTTTTATAATAAAAATCTCTATACAGTATATTAGGTACCTATCTAGTGTTACCATTCCCTATTTCTGTAGGGAAATGAGAGGGAGCAGACAGTAACCCTTCCAACACTTTCCTCTTGTCTCTATATATTAGGTACCTATCTAGTGTTACCAATCCCTATTTCTGTAGGGAAATGAGAGAGAGCAGACAGTAACCCTTCCAACACTTTCCTCTTGTCTATATTAGGTACCTATCTAGTGTTACCATTCCCTATTTCTGTAGGGAAATGAGAGGGAGCAGACAGTAACCCTTCCAACACTTTCCTCTTGTCTCTATATATTAGGTACCTATCTAGTGTTACCAATCCCTATTTCTGTAGGGAAATGAGAGCAGACAGTAACCCTTCCAACACTTTCCTCTTGTCTCTATATATTAGGTACCTATCTAGTGTTACCAATCCCTATTTCTGTAGGGAAATAAGAGCAGACAGTAACCCTTCCAACACTTTCCTCTTGTCTCTATATATTAGGTACCTATCTAGTGTTAACAATTAGTGATGGGCGAATCTGTGACGATTCGCTTCGCCGAATTTTTCGCGAATTTCTAGCAAAATTCGCGAAACGGCGAAAAATTTGCGAAACTGTTGCAGCGCGACTCGTTTTGACGCGCGACGATCTTGTCGCGCGTCAAGTTCGAAGTTGACGCGCGTCGAGTTCGACGTCGAAGCACACGTATCTGCTGGATTTGTCTACATTTTATGGGGCACATCTACTATAGGGTGAAAATTCACCAAAGGTTTGGTGTAAAATAATGGTCCCATATGTTATAAAATGTATGGTGGAAATCAGTTACAGAAAAAAATGTAAACACTTTTGCAGCCTATCAGCGTGAAAAACGGAAAAGACGGCAGCATTTAGTACTTAGATGATATTCCATTTAAAAATGATAATGTAAGTAACTGAAGAATGAGGAATTGAGGATGTTTTATGCACTATGCAGGTCAGAGCTGAAGGCAAGTCTAGTGAACTGTCACTAACAGTAGCCACTAACCCCCTTTATAAATCTGTCCCTATGGCTTTGTTTGTGTCACCTTTTTTCTGCTTTGGACAGGCCTGGACTGGCAATCTGTAGCTTCTGACAAGTACCAGAGGGGCTGCTATCAGGTGCCATAGAAAGCCATTATTTAGTTGGCTGATGGGTCTGTTTGGGACTCTCATTACTTTGAATGCCAGGGGCCCAGGGCCTGTTTTGCCTCCCAGACCAGATGTATCTTTGATGCTCCCATTAAAACTTTTACCCAATTTCAAGCTACACTGTGATAAACGAATACGGCATACAGTATGGCATGTTTTGCTTTAGAGTCAATGGGAAGAACATTTGACAGTTATGTTTCTCTCAGTAACTGCTACACACACGCCCTGCCCATATACATTGTTAGAGGCTCTTTTTCAAAGAAAGTGTCACATTTTTCCAGTTTCTTATAAAAAAATCTGTAATTGTTTACATTAGCTCTGGTCGACTGGTCATGGTATCTACTACTACTCTGTCTCTCAGTCTATATTGCTATTAAACCAAAAAGTACCATCTATACTTATATATATATATATATAACTAATAGCTTACTAACACAGGCTCTGCTAATAATAATATGAACACATAATGTCTGGGTGTATCCCACATCAATAAACCATATGTTTATGTCAGTGAACCATATATTTATGTGAAAATGTAAGTAATGATACTTGTGTTATATTATCCAAACAACTTCAAGTACCATGCGAGTCCTAGTTAAATGAAAAATAAACTCCAAATATATAAGTTTGAAAAAACTTTATATAAATTTAAAAAAAAAAAAAGAAAAACCAGCACAACAGTGCTATTAAAATAAATAAAAACATTAAACTGGAGGAGGAGGAGGAGGCGGACTCATATTGTCCAGCAGGTGCCTGATCTCTCTCACTTCCTGTTGAAGTTGAGACACCTGCTGGACTAGGCCTCTAATAAGTTCGGTGAGTTCCCCACCATCTGCTGCTGCTGCTGGTGGTGCTGGTGGTACTGCTGCTGGTGCTGCTGCCTCTGGCCCCTCTATAAGGCCTGCTGGAGGAGATGGTGGTGTAGTGGGGGGAGGAGATGCAGCCCCTCCTGCCTCTTCCGCAGCCCCTCCTGCGTCTTCCGCAGCCCCTCCTGCCTCTTCCGCAGCCCCTCCTGCCTCTTCCGCAGCCCCTCCTGCCTCTTCAGCGGGCTCTCCAGCAGGCATCCACTCCGCTGGCAATCAAAGAATTCCATTTTGAGTAATACAGCACTTGCATTTGTACAGTACAAATTATACAGGCGGAGGTGATGTGTAACTACAAAAAACCTATCATTGATATGGATGGCAAGTATGGGGCCGAGCAAAACCATTAAGAGAGTTTTTTGCAGAAGATAATCTCCATTTGACAGCTCATTTACTTGTTATCTAACTTGTCTGCAATTAAATGACACTCAACTGTTTCAATCCTAATTAAAATATTCACTGAAATACATTTTTGCTCTAAAATAGCAAATCATTATAATATACTATAAGTCTGGACATTATTGTAATTAACAAGAGCAGTTTATGTTTTCTATTTAAATAACTACCTTCCACTTCCTGCTGCACCTCGTCCACAAGCACAGGGTGGCGCCTCTTCAAATCGCTCCAAATCCTTTGGAGCACGCGCACCCCGTGCCTCAGCGCATATCTATGCCTCAGCCTGCGCCTGAGGCTCATCATTATACGCCGCCTGAGTGCCTGGATACCAGGAGTGCCGGGAGGGATGGTGTCATATCCCTGCAGGTGGAGGAACCTTATGAGGTCCCTCACTTCCTCCTCACGCATACCTCCTGGTCCAGACATCTCAGGCAGGCAATCTCTCTCTACAAGTGGGCAGGGAATAGGGTATTTATATATTGACAACGCCCATGTTGACGCGCGCACCATGTGACGCGCGCACCACGTGACGCACGCACGCACAGGAACTTGACGCGTAAGCGCCGTACTTGACGCGCAAGCGCCGTACTTGACGCGCAAGCGCCGTACTTGACGCTCAAGCGCCGTACTTGACGCGCAAGCGCCAAATTGGCTAATGGCTAGTACTGTAACTCTAATACATTATGATTTTCTGTTAATTTTAATATCATTGTCACTATATTTGAGAACCATGCATCACTATTAGAAGTAACATTATTAGAAAGTTAGGAGGTAGGCCTCAACCAGAATACATTTATATCAACTATGTAGCAGTATTGGAATGAACACATTATTAGAATGAAAATTAGATGACTATATAGGTAGGCCTCAACCAAAAGAAATTTTCCAACTATCAGGCAGCATTAGAAGCAACATTGTTATTAGGAGCCTTGGCAGACCCCAACCAGATGACATTTGCTAGCTATGTGACACTATTAGAATTTCACGGTCAGCACCCTAAACCAGAACAGATGCCAAGCTCCCTGGTCTTGGCTCGGCTTCACCAGTTAATGTGACCACCTTTGGCTTTGGGAGTAGCCCTCAGCTACTTAGATGCCATCTGGACTTTACGAGAGGAGCAAGGCGAGGAGTTCTGGCAAGCAAAGGGGCATGACTGTTGAAAGAGTCTGTTAGGCCGAAGGTCACAGTACAAATAGGCTGAAGCAAGTTCGTGGTCAGACAGGCTGGGTCGAGGCAGGTGGATATCGCAGAAGTCTAGCAGGCAAAGGTCAACACCGGGTAATCAGTCAGAAGTGGATTAGGCAGAAGGAGTAGTCGAGATACAGGCTAGGGTGTATTTCGGATATCAGAGTAGTCAGGAACAGGCAGGGTCACAACAGAAGATCAAAGACGAACAGATTCAGACGCTTAAAGCTCAAAAGGCACCAGGAAAAAATCCTATCACGGGCAGCTTGCAGAAGGCCGAGCTGGCCTTTTAAACTTTTGAATTTCGCGCCATTGCATGCGCCTTTAAGAACCCGGAAGTGGGTGCGCACGCACACTAAAAGACCGGACGGCAGAAGAGGAGGTGCACAGGGATCATGGTGGGAATCCCTGCTGTCCCCCCACTAGACCACCAGGTCATCTCCTTACATAGAAACAACATTATTAGAATTAAAATTAGAAAAGGTAGGCTTCAACCAGAAGATAATGACATTTGCCAAGCATGTGGCAATAGTAGTAGTAGCAGCAGCAGCAGCAGTACTGGAATAATACTCGATATTTTAAATCGCATGACGGTATAGGTAGGCCTCAACCAGAAGGCATTTGCCAACTATGTGGTAGCATTGGAATGAACACATTATTAGAATGAAAATTAGAAGAGGTAGGCCTCAACCAGATGACAATGACATTTGCCTGAAACACAACACGTTTGATAAAGGATGAGGCAGTGGTAGCAACAGCAGTAGTATTGAATTTTACTGTATTAGGACCTGCAGTATTGACATGAGGCAGGCCTCAAACACAACACGTTTGATAAAGGATGAGGCAGTTGTAGCAATAGCAGTAGTAATGAATTTTACTGTATTAGGACCTGCAGTATTGACATGAGGCAGGCCTCAAACACAACACGTTGGATAAAGATATAGCCATATTAGGCCTCAACCATAAGAAATTAGCCAACTAAGGCAATATTAGAAACAAAATTCTTTGTAAGCCATGTTAGACCTCAACAACTGAAAAATTTGCCGACAATGCAGCAGTAGTATCTTCAGTAGCAGTAGGAGCCATGATGATAGACCCCCACCAGATATAACATTTGCCGACAATGCAGCAGTAGTATCTGCAGTAGCAGTAGGAGCCTTGATGAATGATGATAGACCCCCACCAGATATAACATTTACCGACAATGCAGCAGTAGTATCTGCAGTAGCAGTAGGAGCCTTGATGATAGACCCCCACCAGATATAACATTTACCGACAATGCAGCAGTAGTATCTGCAGTAGCAGTAGGAGCCTTGATGATAGACCCCCACCAGATATAACATTTACCGACAATGCAGCAGTAGTATCTGCAGTAGCAGTAGGAGCCTTGATGATAGACCCCCACCAGATATAACATTTGCCGACAATGCAGCAGTAGTATCTGCAGTAGCAGTAGGAGCCTTGATGATAGACCCCCACCAGATATAACATTTGCCGACAATGCAGCAGTAGTATCTGCAGTAGCAGTAGGAGCCTTGATGATAGACCCCCACCAGATATAACATTTGCCGACAATGCAGCAGTAGTATCTGCAGTAGCAGTAGGAGCCTTGATGATAGACCCCCACCAGATATAACATTTGCCGACAATGCAGCAGTAGTATCTGCAGTAGCAGTAGGAGCCTTGATGATAGACCCCCACCAGATATAACATTTGCCGACAATGCAGCAGTAGTATCTGCAGTAGCAGTAGGAGCCTTGATGATAGACCCCCACCAGATTAAAAATTTGCCAACAATGCAGCAGTAGTATCTGCAGTAGCAGTAGGAGCCATGATGATAGACCCCCACCAGATTAAAAATTTGCCGACAATGCAGCAGTAGTATCTGCAGTAGCAGTAGGAGCCATGATGATAGACCCCCACCAGATATAACATTTACCGACAATGCAGCAGTAGTATCTGCAGTAGCTGTAGGAGCCTTGATGATAGACCCCCACCAGATATAACATTTGCCGACAATGCAGCAGTAGTATCTGCAGTAGCAGTAGGAGCCTTGATGATAGACCCCCACCAGATATAACATTTACCGACAATGCAGCAGTAGTATCTGCAGTAGCAGTAGGAGCCTTGATGATAGACCCCCACCAGATATAACATTTGCCGACAATGCAGCAGTAGTATCTGCAGTAGCAGTAGGAGCCTTGATGATAGACCCCCACCAGATATAACATTTGCCGACAATGCAGCAGTAGTATCTGCAGTAGCAGTAGGAGCCTTGATGATAGACCCCCACCAGATATAACATTTGCCGACAATGCAGCAGTAGTATCTGCAGTAGCAGTAGGAGCCTTGATGATAGACCCCCACCAGATTAAAAATTTGCCAACAATGCAGCAGTAGTATCTGCAGTAGCAGTAGGAGCCATGATGATAGACCCCCACCAGATTAAAAATTTGCCGACAATGCAGCAGTAGTATCTGCAGTAGCAGTAGGAGCCATGATGATAGACCCCCACCAGATATAACATTTACCGACAATGCAGCAGTAGTATCTGCAGTAGCTGTAGGAGCCTTGATGATAGACCCCCACCAGATATAACATTTGCCGACAATGCAGCAGTAGTATCTGCAGTAGCAGTAGGAGCCTTGATGATAGACCCCCACCAGATATAACATTTACCGACAATGCAGCAGTAGTATCTGCAGTAGCAGTAGGAGCCTTGATGATAGACCCCCACCAGATATAACATTTGCCGACAATGCAGCAGTAGTATCTGCAGTAGCAGTAGGAGCCTTGATGATAGACCCCCACCAGATATAACATTTGCCGACAATGCAGCAGTAGTATTTGCAGTAGCAGTAGGAGCCTTGATGATAGACCCCCACCAGATATAACATTTGCCGACAATGCAGCAGTAGTATCTGCAGTAGCAGTAGGAGCCTTGATGATAGACCCCCACCAGATATAACATTTGCCGACAATGCAGCAGTAGTATCTGCAGTAGCAGTAGGAGCCTTGATGATAGACCCCCACCAGATTAAAAATTTGCCAACAATGCAGCAGTAGTATCTGCAGTAGCAGTAGGAGCCATGATGATAGACCCCCACCAGATTAAAAATTTGCCGACAATGCAGCAGTAGTATCTGCAGTAGCAGTAGGAGCCATGATGATAGACCCCCACCAGATAAAAAATTTGCCGACAATGCAGCACAGCAGCAGTTCTACTAAGGCTAGTAGTAGGCTGCAGCAGCAGCAGCAGCAAGGGCAGCAGCAAGGGCAGCAGGTGCAGACAGATGGGATAGGCAGTACTACGGAGGAGGAGAGTATAGGCAGCAATGGAGAGAGGAGGCTAGGAGGAGGAAGAGGAGGAGGAGATGAGGCTAGTCTCTGCTGTCTGCTATGGGCACTTGGATATCCCCGCCTATCCAGGCCTCATTCATTTTTATAAATGACAGCATATCCACGCTGCCAGTGGATAGCCGTGTCCGCTTCTCAGTGACCACCCCACCTGCGGCACTGAAGACACGCTCTGACAGGACACTGGCAGGAGGGCAAGCCAGCACCTCCAGAGCGTACTGTGCCAGTTCTGGCCACTGGTCGAGCCTCAATACCCAAAACTGCATGGGGTCATCATTAGGGCGAATGGCGTCCTGCACACTGACTGACCCCATGTAGTCAGCCACCATATGCTCCACCCGCTGGTGGTGGTGGCTTTGGGTATTAACCGGGCCTGCTGCTGCCCGTTGAGGCTCGAAAAAGCTCTTCCACACACCCATGAGATCTCCGCCTTTGCTGCTGCTGCTGCTGCTGCTAGCAACCCGTCTCTGCTGGGTGTGTGGAGTAGTGGAGTCCTGAGATGTGTCAGACTGGGGGAAGGCCTCCACTAGTTTTGAGCACAGAGCCCTCCTCAGTTGACCCACCCTCCTCTCTCTCTGGCTGGGTACAAGGAACTCCCCCAACTTTCCCTTGTACCGTGGGTCAAGCAAAGTGGCCACCCAATAATCATCCCGGTCTTTGATGGAACAGACCCGGGGATCGCTCCGGAGGCAAGTCTGCATATGGGCAGCCATGTAAAAGAGGTGCCCCCGACCAACCTCTTCTTGACTGCCCTCCAGATGCAGCAGGTCATCTGGCTCGACCTGCCCCTGCTCTATACCCTCCCAGCCGCGGACAATAGCTGGGGTGGTTGGGTGGCGCGTGCCCTGCTCCCCATGCTGTGCAGGCACCCAGTCCTCCTCTCCCTCATCCTCCTCAGCGGGCACCATCTCCTCCACATCCTGCCTCCCAGCCCCATCTGCCTGCCTACGGGACCTACTCTCCTCCTCCTCCTCCTCAGGCACGTCACCCTCCTCTAGCAGGCCATCCAATGTGCGCTTGAGGAGGAACACCAGGGGTATGACATCGCTGACACACGCATTGTCCCTGCTAACAAAGCGTGTGGCCTGCTCAAAGGGGGCAAGTACTCGGCAGAGCTGCCTCATCTGCTGCCACTGCTCTGCGCTAAAGTAGCCTAAATCTGCCCCCTGAGTACCCCTGGCACTATGCTCCAGCAGGTAATTGCTGACCGCCCAGCGCTGCTCCACGAGGCGCTCCACCATGTGCAGGGTCGAATTCCAGCGCGTCGGCAGGTCACAGATGAGCCGGTGGGGTGGCAGATTATGCTGCCGCTGCATCCGTGCCAAAGACGCGCTGGCGGTGGGGGACCTGCGAAAATGGCCACATACCCTACGTACCTTCTCAAGCATGTCACCCAACCCTTGGTAGCTCTTGAGGAAGCGCTGTACCACAAGGTTGAGGACATGTGCAAAGCAAGGCACGTGGGTCAGGTGGCCTAGGCGGATGGCGGCCAGCAGGTTGCGACCATTGTCGCAAACAATGTTCCCTGCTTGGAGCTTGCGGGGAGTGAACCACCTCTGCACCTGAGTCTGGAAGGCGGCCATGAGCTCAGGTGCAGTATGACTCCTCTCGCCCAGGGAGAGGAGTTGCAGCACAGCCTGACATCGCTTGTGCTGCACTGAAGCGTAACTACGGGTACGCTTCAGGGGTGGCTCATCCATAGCCGCAGAGGAGGAGGAGGAGAAAGTGGGCATGTGGGGTTTGCCCTGAACCCCACGGGGAGGCACCTGTAGCACGAGGGGAGCGCCCCTGCTTGCACCCTCCCCAGCACTCATCAGGGTGACCCAGTGCGCAGTGTAAGAAATGTACCTCCCCTGCCCATGCCTGCTGGTCCACGTATCAGTGGTGCAGTGCACCCTGCCGCCGACAGCATGATCCAGCGACAGGGACACATTCTCCACCACCTGCTGGTGGAGAGCAGGGACGGCCTTCCTGGCAAAATAATGGCGGCTGGGGATCCGCCAGTTAGGGGCAGCGCAAGCCATCAGCTGTCGAAAGGGGGCTGCTTCAACTAACTGATAGGGCAGCAGCTGCACTGCCAGAAGTTTTGCCAGGCAGCCATTGAGCCTCTGCACTTGGGGGTGGCTGGGGGAGAGAGGCGTCTTCCGGCCGAGGAACTGAGGGAGGGAAACCTGGCGTGACAGGGGCCGCATTGAGGAGGAGGAGGCTGCAGAAGAGGCTGAGCTGCACAGTGGCCGCCTCCGACTGTGAGCCTCAGAATCCTCTTCCCTTGCGGCAGGGTCTGGTGAGCTAGCACCTCTTCCCTGAGGAATGGAAGGAGGTGGACAGGAAGCACCACTGCCCCCTGGTGCCCTGCCACTTTGGTGCTGCTCCCACGTCATCCTGTGATGACGTTTCATATGGGAACTTAAAGCCGATGTTCCCATATGTGACCCTGCCTGCCCCCTTCGAACCTTCTGCCGGCAGAGCTGGCACACTGCTACTGCCTGGTCCTCTGCCTGGCACGTAAAAAATGCCCACACTGCTGAAGTGCGGGCCACTGCCTTGCCTGCTGTGGAGGGCTGGGGATGGTCCCCACCCATACGCCCAGAGGCTTTGGACCGAGGTGCAGTGCTGCCCTGTTGCCTGCCCCCCCTAGCAGAGGTTGGTAGAGCCGGCTCTTCATCCTCCTCATCATCAACAACACACAGTTCCCCCCCTGAACTGCTGCTGTTATCCTCCTGAGCCGGCTCCCAGGGTCCGTCCCTGTCATCATCCTCCCCCAGACGAGACCCTGCCTCATACATGGCATCAAGTCCCACATCAAGCATGCTGGTGTCTGACCCCACACCAGCAGCCTGCTGCCCTGCCATTAGGGGACCCTGCCCAATATCCCCTACTGGTGATGTGGGCTGTGACATGACCACCTCCTCCTCCTCATCAGACATGAATGCCCCCCCCATTCCTGCCTGATCGTCAAAAAGATCCTGGGTGTCTGGGCCCAAGTCCACCTCAGGATCAAATAGGAGGGATGGAGTGTCCCCCAGTTCTGAGCTAGCAGGTGATGCCACTTCCTGCTGCTCACTGGTGCCTGCTGCAGACGAGGTAGCCTGGGTCAGCCAGTCTACCACCGCCTCTGCCTGCTGCGAGCGTATGGGTCGCGAAGCAGCGGCAAAAAAATCGGGCACAGTCCTACGTGGACCAGTTGCCCCGCTGCTGCGACCCACAGCCACCTGCTGCTGTGGCAGAAGCTGCTGCTGCTGCTGCTGCGTTGGCAGCAGCTGTTGCTGCTTTACAGTGCCCGTACTGGGCATAGTACGTGGGCTAGGCTGTTGTGGGGTTGGATGCCCACAGCCAGCACCACGGCCTCTTCCTCTGCCTCCCCTCCCTATCCCACCACCACCACCCAGACCCCTCCCCCCTCTCCCACGGCCCGTCATATTGGGCAAACTAAACTTAAAAAAAAATAAAATAAGGGGGGGTGTGGATACTTCGGGGAAGGAAAGGAGAAAACAATAAAAACCCTCAACTAAATACCCTCAGCACAAGTGTACCCACAAGGGATACACACACAGACAATCACAGATAGTTAGCCCTAAAAAGGGCTATTGGGTGGTGAGCAGGCAAGCAGAAGAGGGAAAACAGTAAACTGAAATCCACAACCTCCACTTGCACTGACTCAGAAAAAAAAAAAGCTCTCTAAACTAACTCCACTAGCTAAATCGAACACCAATCTCTCTCTCAAACCTGCTCTCTCTAACCTACCAAAAACGCACTGAGTAATGGCCGCCTCTACACCTCCTTATATAGACAGTGGGACGGCTCAAATGTGATTGGCTGCTTGTCCGTTTGTCGCGCGACTAAGTCGGCGCGCGCGACTAAGTCGGCGCGCGCGACGAACTCGACGCGCGGCGAAACGAGACGCGCGGCGAATTTCTATTGCAGTTTCGCGAAAAAATTCGCCTATGGCGAAACGCGCAAATTCGCCGCGAATTCACCATAGGCGAATTTTTTCGCCCATCACTAGCCAGAAGCAGCAGTGCAGAGAAAGGGACAGACACAATGACAGTTACACAGAACTATAAACCCAGTGAGAATGAGGAATGAATGGATATTGGGAAGTTGTATCAGGAGTCAGAGGCAGCAGTGCAGAGAAGAGAAAGGGACAGACACAATGACAGTTACACAGAACTATAAACCCAGTGAGAATGAGGAATGAATGGATATTGGGAAGTTGTATCAGGAGTCAGAAGCAGCAGTGCAGAGAAAGGGACAGACACAATGACAGTTACACAGAACTATAAACCCAGTGAGAATGAGGAATGAATGGATATTGGGAAGTTGTATCAGGAGTCAGAAGCAGCAGTGCAGAGAAGAGAAAGGGACAGACACAATGACAGTTACACAGAACTATAAACCCAGTGAGAATGAGGAATGAATGGATATTGGGGAGTTGTATCAGGAGTCAGAAGCAGCAGTGCAGAGAAGAGAAAGGGACAGACACAATGACAGTAATACAGTTGCCCTTGAAAGCAGCATTTCAGACACGGTTGTGATTCAGATGTGGGGGAAGGAAAGGTTTTTGGGGGGACTAATCATAAG
Source organism: Xenopus laevis (assembly GCF_017654675.1). Lineage (NCBI taxonomy): Eukaryota > Metazoa > Chordata > Amphibia > Anura > Pipidae > Xenopus > Xenopus laevis. The sequence goes on along the minus strand of NC_054383.1, from coordinate 834,202 downwards.
GAAATGGAAATTGGGGCAATACAATAGTTACATGTAGTGAGGAATTGGGAGGAGGATGAGGGGAGACAAATGAATGTGAGTTTGGTGCTGCGGGGGGATCAGGCAGTTGTATATGTTGCTGTCGGGCTCTAGGGCCCCCAGAGAATGGAAATAATGTGATTTAGTTTTTTCTATCCAATTGTTGGGAATTCTCGGGTGTAACATTCAGGGGTGGAATGAGATTTCTTTACATAAAAGAAACGCTTGTTTGTGCTGAGGGATTGGGGCGACGAGAGGGTGAGACACAGCCCAGAGTTTTATTGGGAGTCGCACCTTTTTATTATCACAAAGTGGCAGAATAAAGAATCAGAGCCGCTCTCTCCTCTCCCCCCGGTAATGAAAGGGATGATGGAATATTTCTGCTCCGACTTCAATGGATTTGGGGAATATTCCAACAAGTCGCACAATGTTTCCTGTGAGTTGGGGAGAGACGGGGGGCTGTTGTGCGACTTATTGTACAGGAGGAGCCCCAATAACAGGACGACATTTATTTAACAACATTTAATAGATTAATATTTCTCTGTCTATATGTCAGACAGTAACATTCGGCCCCTGAGACCCCGGCAGTGGAGATTTCTGGGGGGATCAGTTTAGCATTAATATTCTCCCCATGGGAACCTGCAGTCTGACCTTCATCATCATCATCATCATCATCAGGAGGAAGTAAACTGGGGCCCTTCAATGTCTCAGTAAGTTTTTGGGGATGAAGAGCATTTCCCTGTCCTTGGTGCTGAATGTCACACAGCCCCTTCCCTTAATATTCCCTTAATATTCCCTTAATATTCCCTTAATATTCCCTCAATATTCACTTAATATTCCCTTAATATTCCCTTAATATTCACGTAATATTCCCTTAATATTCCCTTAATATTCCCTCAATATTCCCTCAATATTCCCTTAATATTCCCTCAATATTCCCTTAATATTCCCTCAATATTCCCTTAATATTCCCTTAATATTCCCTCAATATTCCCTCAATATTCCCTTAATATTGCCTCAATATTCACTTAATATTCCCTCAATATTCCCTTAATATTCCCTCAATATTCCCTTAATATTCCCTTAATATTCCCTAAATATTCACTTAATATTCCCTTAATATTCCCTCAATATTCACTTAATATTCCCTTAATATTCCCTTAATATCCCCTCAATATTCCCTTAATATTCCCTTAATATTCCCTTAATATTCCCTCAATATTCACTTAATATTCCCTTAATATTCCCTCAATATTCACTTAATATTCCCTCAATATTGCCTTAATATTCCCTCAATATTGCCTTAATATTCTCTTAATATTCCCTCAATATTCCCTTAATATTCCCTTAATATTCCCTCAATATTCCCTTAATATTCCCTTAATATTCCCTTAATATTCCCTCAATATTCCCTTAATATTCCCTTAATATTCCCTTAATATCTCCCTTTCCCTTCCCGGCACAGATCTCATTTATCTGCAGGAATCTCCTGTCATTGAAGCAACACGGAGCTGACAGGGAATCCCATTAATGGCCAGAATCAGACTCAGCTCCGGCAGGAACATTTCTCTTGTTACAGGGGGGCTCTTTGTCATTGCCCCCCAGTTTATTATAGGGGAGGAATCCACTCTGCTCTCTGTTTAGTCACCAGCAGCCAAAGCAATAGCTGGAGGGCCTCACACCAGATCTTTCCTATATAATGAACTACATCTGGGCTGATCAGCAGCTCTAATATAGGGGATAAGACTCTAATATAGGGGATGAGACTCTAATATAGGGCACGAGACTCTAATATAGGGGACGAGTCTCTAATATAGGGGATGAGACTCTAAAATAGGGGACGAGACTCTAATATAGGGACTCTAATATAGGGGACTATACTCTAATATAGAGACTCTAATATAGGGGATGAGACTCTAATATAGGGACTCTAATACATGGGACAAGACTCTAATATAAGGGACGAGACTCTAATATAGGGACTCTAATACGTGGGACAAGACTAATATAAGGGACGAGACTCTAATATAGGGACTCTAATACATGGGACAAGACTCTAATATAAGGGACGAGACTCTAATATAGGGACTCTAATATAGGGGGTATCCTGCTTTATTGATGGAAGCCCCTGTGTCTGGTTTCAGATTTGAAATAGATTGGAATATTGTGAGGACAGAGCTAAGAGTGGAGCCATGTGGGGTACTGGGAGTAGTTATTAACAATGGAGCAATGCAGGGTGCAAATATTTACACTTATTGAAGCTACTTTTATTTTAATGTGATTCCCTCACTCCATACACTTTCCACCTGCAGGTAATTTGTTTAAATAGATATAATGTGCTCTGTCTAAACAACTCCCTCCCCTTCTATAAGGAGCAGCTCATTATACAGAGAACTTATATGTGAACTGGAAACGTGTTTTACTACTTCCTCCTCCTCCTCAAACAGTGGCAACAGGAAACTGAAGGGAATTGGTGCTTTTAGTTTCTTATTTAGTGCAGAAATAACAACAATCATAAATATCTCTTCATGAAAACAACAGGCAAAAACATTTACAGCACAAGCCCTAATCACTACCCAAAGGGTCTACTGTATTTCTATTATATGTTTACTGTATGTATATTATATGTGTACTGTATATTATATGTATATTATATGTGTACTGTATATTATATGTATATTATATGTGTACTGTACTGTGTACTGTATATTGTATTTGTACTGTATGTATATTATATGTATATTATATGTGTACTGCATATTATATTTGTACTGTATGTATATTATATGTGTACTGTATATTATATTTGTACTGTATATTATATGTATATTATATGTGTACTGTATAGTATATTTGTACGGTATATTATATGTATATTATATGTGTACTGTATATTATATTTGTACTGTATGTATATTATATGTGTACTGTATATTATATTTGTACTGTATGTATATTATATGTGTACTGTATATTATATTTGTACTGTATATTATATGTATATTATATGTGTACTGTATATTATATGTATATTCTATGTGTACTGTATATTATATGTATATTATATGTGTACTGTATATTATATGTATATTATATGTGTACTGTATATTGTATGTATATTATATGTGTACTGTATATTGTATTTGTACTGTATGTATATTATATGTATATTATATGTGTACTGTATATTGTATTTGTACTGTATGTATATTATATGTATATTATATGTGTACTGTATATTGTATTTGTACTGTATGTATATTATATGTATATTATATGTGTACTGTATATTATATTTGTACTGTATGTATATTATATGTGTACTGTATATTATATTTGTACTGTATGTATATTATATGTGTACTGTATATTATATTTGTACTGTATATTATATGTATATTATATGTGTACTGTATAGTATATTTGTACGGTATATTATATGTATATTATATGTGTACTGTATATTATATTTGTACTGTATGTATATTATATGTGTACTGTATATTATATTTGTACTGTATGTATATTATATGTGTACTGTATATTATATTTGTACTGTATATTATATGTATATTATATGTGTACTGTATATTATATGTATATTCTATGTGTACTGTATATTATATGTATATTATATGTGTACTGTATATTATATGTATATTATATGTGTACTGTATATTATATGTATATTATATGTGTACTGTATATTATATGTATATTATATGTGTACTGTATATTGTATGTATATTATATGTGTACTGTATATTGTATTTGTACTGTATGTATATTATATGTATATTATATGTGTACTGTATATTGTATTTGTACTGTATGTATATTATATGTATATTATATGTGTACTGTATATTGTATTTGTACTGTATGTATATTATATGTATATTATATGTGTACTGTATATTGTATTTGTACTGTATGTATATTATATGTATATTATATGTGTACTGCATATTATATTTGTACTGTATGTATATTATATGTGTACTGTATATTATATTTGTACTGTATATTATATGTATATTATATGTGTACTGTATAGTATATTTGTACGGTATATTACATGTATATTATATGTGTACTGTATATTATATTTGTACTGTATGTATATTATATGTGTACTGTATATTATATTTGTACTGTATGTATATTATATGTATATTGTATTTCTAATGTATGTGTACTGTATGTATATTATATGTATATTATATGTGTACTGTATATTATATGTATATTATATGTGTACTGTATATTATATGTATATTATATGTGTACTGTATATTATATGTGTACTGTATATTGTATTTGTACTCTCTGTGCCCGGCCCAGTGTCAGGTGGAGAAAGAAAATTTTCTGTAATTTGGGTCATTTTGGAAAGGGTTAAAAGTGAAGATGATTTTATTTCTCAGCGTTTCTCAGGCTGTGGGTGTTGGGCGTATCGGGGAGCGTTGAAACCCACATTTATATCCTCTGCCTCAATTAATGGACTTGCTGAAGCCGCGAGCTGCGCCGGAATCATTAGCCCACGGGAATCCCTCAGCCAATGAAATGATTTCACCAAAATTACTTTTCTTTTCCTTCTTGACTGATCCAGTTCTGCCGACCCGAAACTGCCGCAATTCTCTCTTTCTGCTCAAAAACTCCAAATGGACAGAGAGTCTGCAGGTTTTATTAAACCAACTCAAACCTCATCTCCTCTTCCTCATCTTCCTCCTCTTCCTCATCTTCCTCCTCTTCCTCCTCTTCCTCCTCTTCCTCATCTTCCTCCTCTTCCTCCTCTTCCTCCTCTTCCTCATCTTCCTCCTCTTCCTCCTCTTCCTCCTCTTCCTCATCTTCCTCCTCTTCCTCCTCTTCCTCCTCTTCCTCATCTTCCTCCTCTTCCTCCTCTTCCTCCTCTTCCTCCTGCAACTATTTAACTTCATCCACATTTCCTTTCAATGAACAGAAAATAAAAGATTCACTGAGAATCACTCACTGGATTTCTGTGTGTCCTTAACCTGAGTGGCCACTCCAACTCACACTCACTTTCTTACAGATTCTCCTCTATTATTCTACATTTTATTTTTGTATATATCACATAGGGTTACACTGTGTATTATATATTAAACAGTCACTGTCTTTGTATATATAATATGGGGGTATTTAATATGACAACATGACCTATAGGGAACTTTTAATGTAGATTGATATTTTAAAAATAAATTTTTTACCCCCTACATTACCCTTATAATACACGAGTGATACTCAGAGTTCCCTGTATAACTCAGCCTGCAGCCTTGTGTCTTTATATGGTCACAGAACAACCCCTCAGTGACTTCTAATATCCTTATCATTTACAGTAGGGGGTACATTATCCCTTATAATACATGAGTGATACTCAGAGTTCCCTGTATAACTCAGCCTGCAGCCTTGTGCCTTTATATGGTCACAGAACAACCCCTCAGTGACTTCTAATATCCTTATCATTTACAGTAGGGGGTACATTATCCCTTATAATACATGAGTGATACTCAGAGTTCCCTGTATAACTCAGCCTGCAGCCTTGTGTCTTTATATGGTCACAGAACAACCCCTCAGTGACTTCTAATATCCTTATCATTTACAGTAGGGGGTACATTATCCCTTATAATACATGAGTGATACTCAGAGTTCCCTGTATAACTCAGCCTGCAGCCTTGTGCCTTTATATGGTCACAGAACCCCTCAGTGACTTCTAATATCCTTATCATTTACAGTAGGGGGTACATTATCCCTTATAATACATGAGTGATACTCAGAGTTCCCTGTATAACTCAGCCTGCAGCCTTGTGCCTTTATATGGTCACAGAACAACCCCTCAGTGACTTCTAATATCCTTATCATTTACAGTAGGGGGTACATTATCCCTTATAATACATGAGTGATACTCAGAGTTCCCTGTATAACTCAGCCTGCAGCCTTGTGTCTTTATATGGTCACAGAACAACCCCTCAGTGACTTCTAATATCCTTATCATTTACAGTAGGGGGTACATTATCCCTTATAATACATGAGTGATACTCAGAGTTCCCTGTATACCTCAGCCTGCAGCCTTGTGTCTTTATATGGTCACAGAACAACCCCTCAGTGACTTCTAATATCCTTATCATTTACAGTAGGGGGTACATTATCCCTTATAATACATGAGTGATACTCAGAGTTCCCTGTATAACTCAGCCTGCAGCCTTGTGTCTTTATATGGTCACAGAACAACCCCTCAGTGACTTCTAATATCCTTATCATTTACAGTAGGGGGTACATTATCCCTTATAATACATGAGTGATACTCAGAGTTCCCTGTATACCTCAGCCTGCAGCCTTGTGCCTTTATATGGTCACATAACAACCCCTCAGTGACTTCTAATATCCTTATCATTTACAGTAGGGGGTACATTATCCCTTATAATACATGAGTGATACTCAGTTCCCTGTATAACTCAGCCTGCAGCCTTGTGTCTTTATATGGTCACAGAACAACCCCTCAGTGACTTCTAATATCCTTATCATTTACAGTAGGGGGTACATTATCCCTTATAATACATGAGTGATACTCAGAGTTCCCTGTATAACTCAGCCTGCAGCCTTGTGTCTTTATATGGTCACAGAACAACCCCTCAGTGACTTCTAATATCCTTATCATTTACAGTAGGGGGTACATTATCCCTTATAATACATGAGTGATACTCAGAGTTCCCTGTATAACTCAGCCTGCAGCCTTGTGTCTTTATATGGTCACAGAACAACCCCTCAGTGACTTCTAATATCCTTATCATTTACAGTAGGGGGTACATTATCCCTTATAATACATGAGTGATACTCAGAGTTCCCTGTATAACTCAGCCTGCAGCCTTGTGTCTTTATATGGTCACAGAACAACCCCTCAGTGACTTCTAATATCCTTATCATTTACAGTAGGGGGTACATTATCCCTTATAATACATGATATTTAGCCTTGTGCCTTTATATAGGGTGCCAGAGGTGGGGTAGAGGCTGGTGTATAATGAGTGTTGGAGCAGCCCCCCAGTATGATGATGAGTGGGGGTTGAAGGCAGGAATGTGGCAGTTGGAAGGAGACACATTGGAGGAAATGACAGTGGTTCTGGCACAGAAAGATCCGTCTCGTCTCAGTATAAATATGTCTTTTTAACACTTTCCAAAAGTCCTAAATAATTGATAATGAAGCGACAACGAGGAGGAGGAGGAGGAGGAGGGAAGTGAAGAGGAATTTTATGAGGCCGGTGGTTTTGCTCCTCAAGGTCAAACTGAACTTTCTTTTCATTGTGACGTCGGTTTCTGTCTCGGAATCTGCAGCTGATACTTTTCTACTGGATCATATGGGGGGGGGGTTCTTGTGAAACACACAGTGGCGCCCCCACCCCCTATGGTGCACTTACAGTATTCAGGGTCGGACTGGGCTGGCAGGAGAGCAGCAAAAACTCAGTGGGCCCTGGTCTTCATGGGCCCCCACCAACCCAGACCCAGTTTCCTAATCGGTCCCAAAACAAAAATGTCCGGCGTTTGTGCCCAGAAGTTTGGACCCCTGTGGGCCCCCCATGCTCCAGTCCAACCACAACAGTATTGAATGTAAATGTCCCACCAGTGACGTAACAATAGAGGAAGGAGAGGGGGGCAGGGGGCTGGACCAGCAGGTCTGTTTCCTCTATAGCCACTCCCTCCCTGTAACATCAATTGCCCCCAAACTTGCTCGTCAGCACATGGGGAGGGTCCTTTAGTGTTTTGCAGGGGGGCCCGGCACCATCTTGGTATCCCACAATCCCATAGGATAACATTTACTTCTTCTAACATTTACTTCTTCAGATTTAAATAGCAGGGCCGGCCCCCCCCCCCTCAGACATTAGTGGGTGTGGGGGGAGGTATCTACCTACAGGTTTGTGTATAACTATAAATATATACCCCCCCCAGACTGCAATGGGTCAGTCCGACTTTGTTTGGCATCTGGGGCAGTGAGTCCCTATTCCCAGGGACACCAGTACCCCAATTTATTTCTTGTTTGACTAATCATTATCCATACTGGGGTAACACAAGGTATATTGGGGACACAGGAGTCATACTGGGGTAACACAGGTATATTGGGGACACACGAGTCATACTGGGGTAACACAGGTATATTGGGGACACAGGAGTCATACTGGGGTAACACAAGGTATATTGGGGACACAGGAGTCATACTGGGGTAACACAGGTATATTGGGGACACACGAGTCATACTGGGGTAACACAGGTATATTGGGGACACACGAGTCATACTGGGGTAACACAAGGTATATTGGGGACACAGGAGTTATACTGGGGTAACACAAGGTATATTGGGGACACAGGAGTTATACTGGGGTAACACAAGGTATATTGGGGACACAGGAGTCATACTGGGGTAACACAGGTATATTGGGGACACAGGAGTTATACTGGGGTAACACAAGGTATATTGGGGACACAGGAGTTATACTGGGGTAACACAAGGTATATTGGGGACACAGGAGTCATACTGGGGTAACACAGGTATATTGGGGACACAGGAGTCATACTGGGGTAACACAAGGTATATTGGGGACACAGGAGTCATACTGGGGTAACACAAGGTATATTGGGGACACATGAGTCATATTGGGGTAACAGGTATATTGGGGACACATGAGTTATACTGGGGTAATACAAGGTATATTGGGGACACAGGAGTTATACTGGGGTAATACAAGGTATATTGGGGACACAGGAGTTATACTGGGGTAATACAAGGTATATTGGGGACACAGGGGCCATGTCTGCCTCATATTGTTATGCAATTCAGGAAATGTAGGTAAATTCTTTAAGCTGAGAAGCAAATTCAGAATTCTGGGCTGTGACTTGGGAATCGATGGCCATTAATCCATGAATCTGATGGTTCAGGTTCTTCCAGCTTCGTATCGTTACCCTGAGAATTGATAAAGTTCTTCATTATTGCCGGAGCCAATGAGCAGATTGATCACAATCTGATTGCAAAGCAAAATAAATGACTCCCGGGGGTCAAAAATGACTGTTTTCAGCCCAAACTCTATTTGTCATTAGACTCACATTTGTTATGTTTATACAATTGGGTCGATAGCAACACAGTTTTGATTTAATGCGGATCCTTTACCAGAACCATTAGCAGAATGGGTAGCCCAAACTCCAGTCCAGGACACACAGTCCAGAATACACAGCCCAGTCCATTATACACAGTCCAGTCTAAAATACACAGTCCAGTCAAGGATATAAACTCCAATCCAGGATACACAATCCAGTCCAAGTTACACAGTCCAGTCTAAGATACACAGTCCAGTCCAGGATACACAGTCCAGAATACACAGCCCAGTCCATTATACACAGTCCAGTCTAAGATACACAGTCCAGTCCAGGATACACAGTCCAGTCAAGGATATAAAGTCCAATCCAGAATACACAATCCAGTCCAAGTTACACAGTCCAGTCTAAGATACACAGTCCAGTCCAGGATACACAGTCCAGAATACACAGCCCAGTCCATTATACACAGTCCAGTCTAAGATACACAGTCCAGTCCAGGATACACAGTCCAGTCAAGGATATAAAGTCCAATCCAGAATACACAATCCAGTCCAAGTTACACGGTCCAGTGCAAGATACACAGTCCTATCTGAGATTCACAATCCAGTTCAGTTTACATAGTCCAGTCCAAGATAAACAGTCCAGTCTAGAATACACAGTCCAGTCCAGGATAAACAGTCCAGAATACACAGCCCAGTCCATTATACACAGTCCAGTCTAAGATACACAGTCCAGTCTAGAATACACAGTCCAGTCCAGGATAAACAGTCCAGAATACACAGCCCAGTCCATTATACACAGTCCAGTCTAAGATACACAGTCCAGTCCAGGATACACAGTCCAGTCAAGGATATAAAGTCCAATCCAGAATACACAATCCAGTCCAAGTTACACAGTCCAGTCTAAGATACACAGTCCAGTCCAGGATACACAGTCCAGAATACACAGCCCAGTCCATTATACACAGTCCAGTCTAAGATACACAGTCCAGTCCAGGATACACAGTCCAGTCAAGGATATAAAGTCCAATCCAGAATACACAATCCAGTCCAAGTTACACGGTCCAGTGCAAGATACACAGTCCTATCTGAGATTCACAATCCAGTTCAGTTTACATAGTCCAGTCCAAGATAAACAGTCCAGTCTAGAATACACAGTCCAGTCCAGGATAAACAGTCCAGAATACACAGCCCAGTCCATTATACACAGTCCAGTCTAAGATACACAGTCCAGTCTAGAATACACAGTCCAGTCCAGGATAAACAGTCCAGAATACACAGCCCAGTCCATTATACACAGTCCAGTGTAAGATACACAGTCCAGTCCAGGATACACAGTCCAGTCAAGGATATAAAGTCCAATCCAGAATACACAATCCAGTCCAAGTTACACAGTCCAGTCTAGGATACACAGTCCAGTCCAAGATACACAATCCAGTTCAGTTTACATGGTCCAGTCCAAGATACACAGTCCAATCCAGGACACACAGTCCAGTCTAGAATACACAGTCCAGTCCAAGATACACAGTCCAGTCAAGGATACACAGTCCAGGATACACAGTCCAGTACAGAATAAACAGTCCAGTCCAAGATACACAGTCCAGTCCAGGATGTGTGTACCTTGTCTCAGTACAATGTCCCCCAAATACAGCAACCTGACTTCTTTCCAACAAAATCCCATATTTTTGTCAACCTCCCCAGTAAATGAGCCAGTGAGCCCCACTTATAATATCAGATGAAAGTGGAAAATATCTCTGATAATGAGATGTCTTGTTTCTAATAAAGTGCAAGCCTTCAGGCGAGCAGCAGAGCTTTAATTAGTAGATCTGGCTAATACACAGCGATTTGCTCTCAATTAAAGGTCCATTCGTTTATTTATGAGTTGTATTAGTTCAGTGGAAGCCATTGGGGGGCGGCTGTGCAATTAAGCTGCACAAGGAAAGGTTATTTAGCTCCACTTACCCTTGTTTTATAGGATTCAAGTCTGTTTGTCTTTTCTCAGCTTTCCCATATTCTCAGTGTAAAACTGTTCATCTCCGGGGGGCCCCATAAGGAACTTTATAGAGCGTGGCCCTGTTGCTGTTGGAGGTGTTATATGACAATCATTAAAGGCTGAGGATTAACATACAAAGTATCTCCAGTAAATCTGATGCTCGGCACATCTCTCTCCCTATTGGCCGGGCAGAATTAACCCCCTGCTCACCTTCCTGCTAGCGAGTCCCTGTCCCACATTGGCCAACACAGAGAAAATGACCCATAAGCCTCCACACTAACGGACTCATCACTATGGCAACGTCAAAGGTCCCCCACACACCTTATGTCCTTTGCATCCAAATGAATGGCAACTCCCAGCATCCCCTGAGCCTTCAGAGGCTGGGAGTGTTATAAAGTCCTACTGCCATCCACATGATTTTAGGGGCATAAACTGAACCCCAGTCAGGACCAATAATGGGCATTTCACATTCCTAGGCCCCCCACGATCACAGTCCTATATAGTTAATCTCCTGACTCAGGGGCCCTACAAATAGTGGGGTTCTTGGAAGTTGCTCCGCCCTGTATAGCCTCTCAAGCACAATGGTAGAAAGGAGGGCATAGATTTGGGGGTTTCAGTTTCTCCCTCCCATAAATCCTTCTCCGTGTTTCTTTAATTATGACAATAAATGGAAGAACCGCCCCTGAGGATCCTGCTGAAACCAGCAAGCTGGGAGCCAATTAAATTGTGTTTATCTAACTCATATCTGAATATGCAAATTAGGATTAGGATTTGTTTCTGTTGTGAAGGATTCGGATAATTCCAAAAATGACGGATTTAGCACATCCCTATTGAAGAATTTACAATATTTTTATAATTTATAGGGTGACCTCGACTTTTACTCCATTTCAAGGCCCTCCAGCTGTATCAGATAACCCTTTGCCCTTAATTTGGGACGGGGCCCCAGCCTTTTTATAATATCAGAGCCCCTCTTCTTAACTCCGAGCCTGTGGCATGCTGGGTAACCCAGGTGCTGCTACAACTCTATTCTCCTTATTATACAGGAACGCCATTGGACACTTCCATATGCCAATCAATAAGCACTGACGCTGTGATAGGCAAGTTCCCTATGTGCCCCCTTTATACTCAGGATCAATAGAGATCAGTGTTGAGGATTGTTATGTTACTGGTTCTTATCCCAGCCCCCCATAAAAATTAGGGGATGGGTTATTTTACTATTCCCCTGACACCTGCACCCCACCAGGCCTGCATGGGGGAAGGGGGTCCAATAATCCCATTATTATAAATAAGCCCCTGTTTAGCAGTTGGTGCTGCCATGCTGGTTCCCGTAGGGAGAATATAATCAATATAGAATACAGGGCTAGCAGTGAGTGCTGGGAAATAACACAACACTTTATACAAAAGGGCCCTGGACCTGCTACCTCCATGCGATTGGTCGATACACTTTTTCATGTATTTCTTTGTGCAGCTGAGATTTCATTTTGTACTTGTGATTTGAGCTGGTACAGACCCCCCCCACCCCAAACCTGTTCATCATTTCCCAGTGATTATTGGAAAACTGACTGAAATGAAACGGCTCCTGGGGGGTGGGGGAGGCAGAAAGGGCCCCGAGGGGAGCAGCGGTCTCTGCGTTCCACCAAATGGTTTTGACCCAAAGCAAAACAAACAGAATGAATGAGAATTGTTTTCCCAGTCGTCGGCTCCTGTTCTCCTTCCCTGGTGCCCGTGGCCCCTCCGGCACTGAAATTTCTTCTATTTCATCATTTTAGCAGATTTCTCAGTCTATTAAACGGCCGATCCTGCACTTTCACAAGATACAGACTTGGGTCTCTGCCCACAAAGCAAAACCACTGTAAGGGGCACATTTATATCGGTGAGTAAAACAGCAGCGCTAGAATCACCCCTTCATCATCATCGTCATCATCATAAGACTTCACTGTGTAAAATCACTGGTATTTATAAAGCTGAGTATTAAATGTGTCATTGAGTGGAACATTCTGAGGGAAACAATGTCAAGTTTTCCAACAATATTCTCTTCTTCCTGAAATTTCCCTTTGACTTTAATTGATCACACTCATGGGGGGGGATGATTATCAAAAGAGGGAAAATAGTGCTCCACTACCAAGATGGAGACAGTAGGACAAGATGGAGACAGCAGAACAAGATGGTGAAAGTAGGGCAAGATGGAGACAGTGGGGCAACATGGAGACAGTAGGACAAGATGGAGACAGTAGGACAAGATGGAGACAGTAGGACAAGATGGAGACAGTAGAGCAAGATGGTGACAGTAGGGCAAGGTGAAGACAATAGGGCACGACGGAGACAGCAGAACAAGATGGTGAAAGTAGGGCAAGATGGTGACAGTAGGACAAGACGGAGACAGTAGGACAAGATGGAGACAGTAGGACAAGATAGAGACAGTAGGACAAGATGGAGACAGTGGGGCAAGATGGAGACAGTAGGACAAGATGGAGACAGTACGGCAAGGTGGAGACAATAGGGCAAGATGGAGACAGCAGAACAAGATGTTGACAGTAGGGCAAGATGGAGACAGTAGGGCAAGATGGAGACAGTAGGGCAAGATGGAGACAGTAGGGCAAGATGGTGACAGTAGGACAAGATAGAGACAGTAGGACAAGATGGAGACAGTAAGACAAGACGAAGACAGTTGGACAAGATGGAGACAGTAAGACAAGATGGAGACAGTAAGACAAGATGGAGACAGTAGGGAAAGATGGAGACATTAGGACAAGATGGAGATGGTAGTGCAAGATGGAGACAATAGGGCAAGATGGAGACAGTAGGACAAGACAGAGACAGTAGGACAAGATGGAGACTGTAGTGCAAGATGGAGACATTAGGACAAGATGGAGACAGTAGGGCAAGATGGAGACAATAGGACAAGATGGAGACAGTATTGAAATATGTAGACAGTAGGACAACACGTAGACTATAGGGCAAGATCGAGACAGTAGGGAAAGATTGAGACAGTAGGGCAAGATGGAGACAGTAGGGCAAGATTGAGACAGTAGGGCAAGATTGAGACAGTAGGCAAAGATGGAGACAGTAGGACAAGATGGAGACAGTAGGACAAGATGGAGACAGTAGGACACGATGAAGACAGTAGGGCAAGATGGAGACAGTAGGACAAGATGGAGACAGTAGGACAAGATGGCAACAGTAGGGCAAGATGGAGACAGTAGGGCAAGATGGAGACAGTAGGCAAAGATGGAGACAGTAGGCCAACATGGAGACAGTAGGGCAAGATGGAGAGAAGACCCGGCGGTTGGGGTACACATAGGTACCAATTACAAAGTTAGAGGAAGTGGTGAAGTCCACAAGAATGATTTAAAAAATGAGGTGTTAAGTTGAGGGTGAGAACTTTCAAGTTAATTTTCTCAGAGATATTACCTGTGCCATAAGCAACACTAAGGAGACAATGGGAGTTTAGGGAGATTAATGTGGGGCTGAGGGATTGGTGCAGGGATAAGGGTTTTGGGTTTTTGGAGAACTGGGCTGATTTCTTAGTTGACTACAGGCTCTTTGCTAGGGATGGGGGCATCTCATTGATGTTTTGGGAGAGAAGATAGCTAAAGGGTTGGGGGGTTCAGTAAAATATTTAGTGGAAGACAGGATAGATGAGATAGTGGGCAAATGAAGGGAAAGTGGGGGAGGAGATTTGGTTGGGGGTACTGTTAAGGATAGGGAGCCACATATACCCGTAATGGGACTGCACTAGGCAAATCCATAATGGAGACGGAGCTTGGAGTCCTTGTAGATAATAAACTTGTCTGTAGCAAGTAATGCCAGTCAGCAGCATCAAGGGCAAATAAGGTCTTGACTTGTATAGAGTCAAGGGAGGAGGGGGTCCCACTGTATAGAGCACTGGTAAGGCCCCATCTAGAATATGCCGTACAGTTTTGGTCTCCATCACTCAAACAGGACATTATTGTATTAGAGAGGGGACAGAGAAGGGAACTAAGCTGGTAAAGGGAAAATCTTAGCTATGAGGAAAGACTGGCCAAGTTGGTATAAGAAGGGGTTGGATGGTGTTTAGCAAGTGAGGGAATACAGGGATATGGGAGAGAGCTCATAGTACAAGTTGATCCAGGGACCAGTGATATATGGTCTTGGAGTCAGGAAGGAATTTTCGCCCTCTGAGTCAAATTGGAGAGACTTCAGATGGGATTTTTTTACCTTCCTCTGGATCAACTGGCAGTTAGGCAGGTTATATATAGACTTAAGGTTGAACTTGATGGGCGTCTGTATGTTATAGTGATTATAGAGCAAATGATATTCCCAAGCTGGAGCAGCTCTAGTACCTGTAGTAAATTGATTGTTGTAGGTGTGAGTTCCAGGGCAGATCTGTTGGTAGTAGAGGTGCCAGTATGAGCTTTAGGGATACACTGAGATCTAGTCAGTGACATTACTGCTGAGCAGGACGAGCGGCGACTGCATTGCTGCTAAACACATTTTATTGGTGCCGCCTGTTATAAAATACAACCTGTTTTATTCCCAGGCCGCGCTGGAAGGAGCACACGTTATATCACACAATAAAGGCCTCACAGGGACGCAGCCATAAAGCCGGGCATGTCGCAGCTGGATAATTCTGTTAGTTCTGCTGAGGAAACATTTCCATCCATGCGAGGGGAATTGCGCCGTGTGATTTATGGGCCCCGGTACCTGCGATGGAGCAGCTTCTACTGCGCTGGGGCCGGAGAGACAGAGACACTGGCAGAGTATTGTGATGAGAGGAAACAGACCATAATAACCCCCCCCCCACATTCAGTTTTATTGGCTTATATTCTCTAACACAATTATATATGATATTGTCCTTTTATTTCTTGCCTCTTCCCTGGAAATAACAATCCAGGAGAAACTGGCACTAGAATATTAATCAGCCAATGAAACGCAGTGCAACAGAACTCCTCCTCCTCCAATCTGTCCATGGGGGGCTTTAGCACCGACTCCCCCAAGACCTGGGTTGGGGATAATAATATGTAAATCAATTAACTTCCATACCAAAGTGAGGTCCTTGTAATTAAAATGTGTCATTGCCCCACCAATCTCTGCATTACAGTGAATAAAATGATAAGCACCCCAAAATGAATTCAAATATGCACCCCATCTGCCCTCATCCACCTGGTGATGGAGCCTTTATTAGCTATGGCATTTACTGTCCATTCTCTGCCCAAACCTTCTAAAATTGTGTCAGAAACCCAGTATAAGGGGTCATGGGAAATAGACATCATTATTATTATTATTATTATTATTATTATTATTATTATTATTATACACAAAATGTATGTTATTTTTATTGCTCAGGTTCCTCTATGTTTCCATTCTGGGCCCAATAAAGAGAACTGGGTGCCAATGAGCAACCTGATCAGGAACAGAGAAAGAGTGATTGGCTGAGAGGATATATCAATTTGATTCACCCTTGTGATTGGCTGGATCAGTTGAAGTTCATCTGACAGCACCGACCCAACAAAGAGATTGAAGAGACTTTTATAGTGTCCAATAAAGAGCAAGTCCCTGGCTCAGCTCGTTAGTATTCCCCCTGCTAATCACATGGCTCAATAATAAGGGATTAGGCAGGAATAGTCACAGTAGGGAGAATGGCAGCGACAGCAGAAATGTGAGGTTTGTCTTCGGATCTTGCAGCTCCCGGGGGCTCATTCAGCTTTCTGGGATTTGCACTTCATTTCCTTATCGACATTATTGAGTGACTGTGGGATTAGCAGTGACCCCCACACTTCTGTCTGTCTCAGCAATTGCCCCCAGCACTGAAGGGGTCAGTGCAAATTGTGCTTTTCTTATAAGAGTCTGGTCTGTGCGGTGGCTGAGACAATGTGTGTGGAACCCCATCAATGTGTCCTATGTATCATTCCCCTTATCTCTAGTGCACAGTACATTACACACACATTCACTAATAGTCGTAGTTCCTGACTCACACCACACCTTGCAACGCACACCTGTTTCTAGGAGTCACATGACACATTGGATCATCCTATCACAGTAACTACACACAATCTACACCTCTGTGAGTTCCACCTCTCTGAAGAGTTACAATGTGCCATTGTGATTGGATTAGTGGAAGAGTTTATATGCCCAGAATTTCCCACACCAGTCAGTTGTACTGAAGAAGCTGCTCGGATGAGTAGTGCAACGTCTTCATTGATTACTCAGCAAGTCCAGTTTCTCTAGAATTACTTATATTAGATAAAACTTAAGCCTTTTGAAAAGTACACATAATTTCAAGCAACTTTGCATAGTTTTAATGGTTTTTGACACTTCCCTAAGCCCAGCCCCCTGCTCTCCTGCTGATCTGTCTGACTACTTTGCTGAGCTGTCTGACTACTGTTAATTTGTATCAACAGCATCTGTCCTCAGCCTGCATCCTCCAAACCCCACAATTCCCTGCACATGTGATTTCATTAAGGAACAGAACATCCCAGTGCAATGCATTGTGGGTTATGTAGTTCCTGCATGCTGTCTGTAAGCTGTGGAGTAGATGTTGTGTTTAGACCCTCCTTCCCTGCCAGGATTTCAAATGATGCAAAAAGAGAAGAACTGGTTCTGTGTCATGGCGGCCTCTTAATCAAATTTTGGTTTGGAAGCCGGAGTTCCCCTTTATTGACAATCTGATCTACAGACGCACCGATGAGAGTGATTGGCCACAGGAGGAATATTCTGGTGGAAACGATGGACCACTTCTTACTTCAGTGCCCCTTTAACATAGATGTCTACAAATAAGTCTCTGCTGCCTTGGCCATTCCTTGCCTCTCTGGTTGTAGTTACAAGGAGTGGGTCTATGGGGGGGGGGGTTGTGATTTGGGCACTCTTCTCTTAGTCAGCTCTGTCCAGAGGTGGTGGAGATGATACTGGGGGAGCTCAGGTGGAGATGATACTGGGGGAGCTCAGGTGGAGATGATACTGGGGGAGCTCAGGTGGAGATGATACTGGGGGAGCTCAGGTGGAGATGATACTGGGGGAGCTTGGGTGGAGATGATACTGGAGGAGCTCAGGTGGAGATGATAGTGGGGGAGCTCAGGTGGAGATGATACTGGGGGAGCTCAGGTGGAGATGATACTGGAGGAGCTTGGGTAGAGATGATACTGGGGGAGCTCAGGTGGAGATGATACTGGGGGAGCTCAGGTGGAGATGATACTGGGGGAGCTCAGGTGGAGATGATACTGGGGGAGCTCAGGTGGAGATGATACTGGGGGAGCTCAGGTGGAGATGATACTGGAGGAGCTCAGGTGGAGATGATACTGGGGGAGCTCAGGTGGAGATGATACTGGGGGAGCTCAGGTGGAGATGATACTGGGGGAGCTTGGGTGGAGATGATACTGGAGGAGCTCAGGTGGAGATGATACTGGGGGAGCTCAGGTGGAGATGATACTGGGGGAGCTCAGGTGGAGATGATACTGGGGGAGCTCAGGTGGAGATGATACTGGGGGAGCTTGGGTGGAGATGATACTGGAGGAGCTCAGGTGGAGATGATACTGGGGGAGCTCAGGTGGAGATGATACTGGGGGAGCTCAGGTGGAGATGATACTGGGGGAGCTTGGGTGGAGATGATACTGGAGGAGCTCAGGTGGAGATGATACTGGGGGAGCTCAGGTGGAGATGATACTGGGGGAGCTCAGGTGGAGATGATACTGGGGGAGCTTGGGTGGAGATGATACTGGAGGAGCTCAGGTGGAGATGATACTGGGGGAACTCAGGTGGAGATGATACTGGGGGAGCTCAGGTGGAGATGATACTGGGGGAGCTCAGGTGGAGATGATACTGGGGGAACTCAGGGGGAGATGATACTGGGGGAGCTCAGGTGGAGATGATACTGGGGGAACTCAGGGGGAGATGATACTGGGGGAGCTCAGGTGGAGATGATACTGGGGAGCTCAGAAAGATACGTTCTTTGGAGAGACAAAGGATGGATGAAGCAAGGTGGAAGAGTCTATGGAGGGGCATTCAGTTTGACCCACCATGAGTCACTTGCTAATTCTGATGTCTCTTTGGTGTTGGGCTCATTCTTTTCACCCCCATAGATTTTTGCTCATTTGTCTTTCTGGAATCAGAGCTTTGATTTGAGTCTGAATTGTTTCTGATAAGTCAGGCTGTGCTGATTCTTTGAGAGTAAATTTTAAATTGAAAAGAAACAATATTGCAAATCAGTGTGTTTGCTTAATACATGTAACTTTATATGTGTATGTATGTATATATATATGTGTATGTATGTATACAGTATATACAGTATGTGTGTGTATGTACACTGTAAGTATGTATATATATATATGTGTTTGTATGTACAGTATGTATGTGTATGTATGTATGTTTGCTTGTGATGTAGAGTTATCTGTAAAATAATAAATCAACTGGAAATTGGAAATCTTTGCATCTCAGCCGTCTGGGTATTTATGTCTATTCTGATCTACATACGTTAAAATCATTGAACTTTACTCTTTGATAAATGAGATTATATCGTTGTTCGCCAACCGGTTTAAAAGGCAGAATCGCCTTCTACAAAATATTACTATTTAAAAAATACATTTATCCTGTGATAAATCTTCCTCTTTTACTTCAACATAAACACATTAATATCTCACATTCGTCTCTCTTAAGGTTTCTCTGGAAAAACTCCTAAAATAACTCTTCAATAACTGAGACTGTGTAACTGCCCCAGACTATGGATCCTTTAACTTATCAATAGAGATGGGCGAATTTATTTGCCACGCGCGAATTCGCAGCGAACTCCCGCGATTCACGAAAACCGCCAGGAAATTCGCAGGAAATTAAAAAAAATTTTTGGCGAAGCGAAATGCCCCAAATTCGCCCATCGCTACTTATCAACTATAACAAGATTTGTCCTAGAATTGATTTAAAAAAAACAACAAATATATTAACCTCCCACCGAAACCTTCTACGTAATCTTGTGAAAATATATCGGAATGAATTTATAAAACTTTACACATCAGCCGTCAGAAACTAAAGTGAATCCAATAAATAGCGACACTTTCACCTCTTCTCCGTCTGATCTTCGAAATAACTTGATTCAGCCCAAAGTGCGGAATAAAACGGATCTGCGTCTCACCCTGTGGAACTAATAGGAAATAATGACGGAACTACAATATGACATTTCTGTTCGGTCGCCTCTATCACTTATTTTTATATTATCTCAAGTTTGGAGAGAACAAGATTATAGACCAGTTCATTTCATTCACAAAGCATTTAACTTTCATTAAAAAAATAACAAATATCTTAATAATATCTTAAAATCCTTTTCCTCTCCTGATCCATTTCAGTTGTTGTGGGGGGTCCAACTATAAAATAAAATAAAATAAAATAAAAACTACTGTAAATCTATTGAATTCCAATCCATCTGTACATCACATTCACATTTTGCTTTGTCTCCACTATTTGCTCTATTGGGAATTGTTAATAATATTGATTTCATCTCCATAATATGTCAATACAAAGACTGGAGTTTCTCACACACATTCTGACATTTCTGCAATTACCTTAATCAGCAGCCGCAGTGCAAAGAATTATATTTTACAAATGGATTCACACTCCCCCTAAAGAAGCAACACTGGAATTAAACGTTCTCTGTACAAACAAGGTCATCAATTACTGTAATTCAAAAGGAAGAAATAGTTAACCCTTGGAATTGCACCACCCCATCATAGAACCCGGTAACTCAGGGAACAAAATTAAAACTTTTATTAGTAAAAGTTACGTTTTAATTTTGTTCCCTGAGTTATCAGGTTCTATGATGGGGTGGTGCAATTCCAAGGGTTAACTGTTTCTTCCTTTTGAATGACTACTTATCTCCTTAACCCTGCATACCATCTACTGTTTCTCTCAATTGATGGGTGGTGCTCCCTCATTTTGTGTTTGATTATACATCAATTACGTTATACATCTGATTAAGGTTAGGGTGTATTAAGGTTAGGGTTATTAGGGTAAGGGTCTTGGTTATTAGGGTTAGGGTTATTAAAGTGGACTTGTCACCCAGACACAAAAATCTGTATAATAAAAGTCCTTTTCAAATTAAACATGAAATCCAATTTATATTTTTTATTAAAGCATTCATAGCTGTTGTAAACTCATTTAAACATCTCATCTGTCAATCAAATATTGTCTGCCCCTCCTCTATGCCATGGGTTATTAAGGTTAGGGTATTATGGTTAGGGTTATTAGGGTAAGGGTTATTAGGGTAAGGGTTATTAAGGTAAGGGTTATTTGGGTTAGGGTATTATAGTTAGGGTTAGGGTAAGGGTTAGGGTTATTAGGGTTAGAGTCAGGGTTATTTGGGTTAGTGTATTAGGGTTAGGGTATTAGGGTTATTAAGGTTAGGGTATTATGGTTAGGGTTATTAGGGTAAGGGTTATTAAAGTAAGGGTTATTTGGGTTAGGTATTAGGGTTAGGGTAAGGGTTAGGGTTATTAGGGTTAGAGTCAGGGTTATTTGGGTTAGAGTATTAGGGTTATTAAGGTAAGGGTTGGAGTTATTAGGGTTATGGATATTAAGGTTATTAGGGCTAGGGTAAGGCCACTTTTATTATTAATTTGATTAACACAAGGATGCTTTCATTCAATGCAGCTGCTTCTCATTTAATTTCATTGTTAGGGATGGAGTTAGGCATATTTTGAATTATCTCTTAGATACTGGGGCCCACAGCAACATCCTTGGTCCCCTAAACCTTTTCTATAAACATATATTGCAGCTGCTTATCAGCCCCATGCCCCCCCCTCTAGATTCTGGGGCCCCAACAATTGCAGTTTCTCTTTCCTCTGCTTTTCACTAAAATGATTTGGGGGTTTGTATTGTAGTTGTGGTGTTTATACAAATGGCCTGTAGGTATCACTGTGCTCAAACGTACAGTAATGTGCATAATTCCTGTCAGCTTAAAAGTGAAAGTTACTGTTGTGTAATGGCTGCATGAGTCTGCTAATAAAGCACTGTTATACTCTACTCATCCTCGGCTCCCCAAAACATAACAGATTGGCCACAAGATGTCTCTTCTACCTCTGCAGCAGCCTGCAGCTTTTCTCCCAAACCCTGGTGAGACTACCGTACCTTTCACTGCTTGGATCCGTATGTTTGAAAATGACATTATTGCTGCTGACCAAGGGGAGATTTGTGCTGCTAGAAAGCTTTACTTATTCACTGCCTGGGAGCAGAGGGACAGCGTATATTCTATACATTACCATTACCTGATGAGACTTATGAAACTGCACTTACTGCTATAAAGAACTTTTTTGTGCCAAGAGTAAATGTGGTTGCTGAAATATATAAAGTTCACCAACGTGGACAATGTAATGGTGAATCCACAGAACAATTTGTAGCAGCTTTGAGAGAGCTGGTTGTTACCTGTGAGTTTGGGAATCTAACAGATGAAATGCTAAGAGATCAAATAGTGGAAAAAACAAACTCACCTCACATTAGTGAGAGACTACTCTTAGAGAAGGAATTAACCCTTGCAAAGGCTATTACAGTCACTAGCCAAATTGAAACAGCAGTGGCAGAGGCTAAAACTCTCAGTCAGGGAACTGCTGGGAATGTACAGACTGGGAATTCAGCAGTGGGGCCTAATAATGTACAGTCACAGGCAAAATACAGTGCTAAGGAAAGGGATTCACTGCAAAACTGTGCAGCAAATACAAATAAAAAATACTGCTTTCACTGTGGTACAACACACTGCAAATTATGTTACATGTCCTGCAAAAGCTAAACGGTGCCACAAATGCACAAAAGTAGGACATTATACTAAGATCTGCCGCAGTTCTGCTAAAGATGTTCATGAAGTCACTAGTACAAATGTCCCAGTATTAAGTGTGGATAAAGCTGGTACATTTATTCCAGACAAGTTTATATGTCAGTGTCAGTTCTGCTTCTGCTGACAAGGGACACTCCATTAACCTGATGTGATACAGGTTCAGCTCTTTCTATACAACCAAAGGAGATTTTCTGGAAATACTTTGCAAAAGATCCAATCCCTGTGCTGGTTACTTGCCAGTGACTGTACAATTTGATTCAAATACTGCAAAATGGGACTTTTACATTGTGAATAAGGGAACTGCTATACTTGGAAGGGATCTCTTTGCTGCATTAAACCTACAATTAGTTGATGTCTCATTACTACAGCACCAGTGCCTGACACACAACCAGTGTCTAACACTTCACCACAAAGCGACACTTCACTGGGCTGTGCAAAGAACTTTATACACAAGAGATCAGATATAAAACCAGTACCATTCCCTGATTCAACATGGGATAAACTTGCTATTGATATTGTCGGTCCTTTTACAGATGCTCCTATAGACTGTAGATTTGCTATAACCTTGTTAGACTATTACAGTAAATGGCCTGAAATTGCATTTGTTTCTCATATAACATCAGCTACAGTAATAACATTTCTGTCTACAGTCTTCAGCAGAGAAGGTAATCCAAAGGAGTTAATATCAGACAACGGACAACAGTTTGTTTCATCCAAGTTTGAATCCTTTCTGAGAGAGAGGAATATTGTGCATAGGAAATCTTCAGTGTATTACCCATAAGCAAATGAAGAAATCGAGTGATTCAAGTCTGAAAGAAGCACTACAGAAAGCAAATCTTACTGGGAAATCTTGGAAAGTATTTACAACAGAGTTCCTACATAACTACAGAGCAACGCGCCATGCAACAACCCAATCATCTCCAGCTGAATTATTACATGGCAGACAGATGCGCACTAAGTTACATGTTACAGACATCAAACTTCATCAAAATACTGTGCCTACAAAATCATCTACTGCTGACATTGTCAAACATCAACAACCAAATGCAAGACTTATACTGACAGAAAATGTGGTGCAAGAGAAGTGCACTTTCAGCCTGGATCTTTAGTCAGAATTAAGAAACCAGGAATACTGAAACAAGGACAATCTAAATGTATTACACCACTTGAAGTGAGACGCCAGTGAGGACCATACACATATGAACTGTCTGATGGACGCATATGGAATGCAAGTCGTCTTGCTCCTGTTAGATATGACTTTGGAGAAGCTCCATTTGATGAATAACATTTTCCTACTCCTGATGTCAACTGCAATAGGCCTGAAGAAAGTGAACCTATAAGGCGTACTGAGAGAATTAGAAAACTACCTGCATGGACCCAGGACTATGTGATGTGAATAATGTATATTATTGCTTTACGATGGATTGCTGTTGTTTATTACATTTTCCCAAATGTTTTCCTACTATAGGAGGAATATGTGGTGTTAATACAAATGTAGATGTCACTGTGCTCAGACATACAGTAATGTGTAATGTGCAGCTTAAAAGTGAAAGTGAAAGCTTACTGTTGTGTAATGGCTGCATGAGAACCTGCTAATAAAGCAATGTTATACTTTCCTCATCCTCGGCTGCCCAAAACATAACAGTAGAAGCTGTCGCTGTAAAATACCCCACTTCTATTAAGTTCAACCTTCTGTGCTAGCCAAACCTACCTGCCTAGCCAAAAATATAGGTGCTACACAAATGTGTTGGGGGAGCAGATAAATAATTTGTGGGGCCCACGGTTTCAGAGAATAAGTTATTACCCCAAGACAAAAAAGGACCCCCAGGATCTTCTGCATGACAAAGGATTTTAGAGGCTTTATTGCCTGTGGGAATTTATCTCTATATAATGGAAGAGACTTAACATATGTAAATTGAATCCAAAAAACAATATATTTCTTTGGTTGCCCTTTACAGAAATGAAAGCACTAGAGGCCACCTCATAAATCCTGTAGGAATTGGATCTCACTGGAAGGGGCCACGGGGCCAGTATGAGTGGAATTCCAAGTGGCCATTTATGATGCTGAAGAGTCAGCAGTGAATTATCTCCACTGATGGGACATAATATTCCATTACCTGCCGAAATGAGAGGCCGCTGCTCCAGACCCATTCTAATCCCAGTTCTGTGGCGCCGAGTGGTACCGTAACTACTGAGTTGTAATTAACTTATCAGCACAATTATTAGCTCCTTCTCTTCCCATGAGCCTTGGGACTGGCAAACACTGGCTTCTCTGTACTCACTGCTCTGCTACCTGAGCTCTCGTTTCTTTCTCATTCAATGTAAAACCCTATCTATTCAGTAGGGGAAGGGTTAAAGTGTGACAGAAGCGATGAAGAGAAGTAGCACCCGGCCGGTAGCCCTTTGGCCCTTGTTGAATCTGCTCAGGGGCCACTGGGAACCTCATTGCCTAATGTGCTGAATGAAACTGACGGGCATGAGAGGGTTAATCTGGTCGGAGGATTTATCTCAGGAATCGGAGCTGTAAATGTTTCTGTAAATTCCAAATCGTAAATATCCAAAATGAGATGAACTGGAATCAATATTAATGGGATTTTATGTAACAATTGGATCAGCGCCCAATTAGAATGAAATTCCTGTAGAACTTGGTCTCTTCATCTTTTTTCCACGTAACCCTTTCAAGTCCGCTCTGTAATTGGGACCATTCATGGGCAGGGGATCACCTGTGAGAGGGGCACAATACAAGGGGTTTGGGGGCCACAAGTTCCCTCATTAACCTAAAGTAACTGCCCTGCCTTTTACACTTAGTGGGCTCTGTGGAGCTTTGGGGACCCCAGGAACATTGTACTTTGAGTAATTCTGCTCCTGAGAAATTCCAGCCCCTCACTTCCTAATGTAGGGGAGTCACATTCAGTCTGGGGTTCCACTTTGGGACTGGCTTTATTTTGCCCCTTCTTGTCATTGTTTTGCCTTCTACAGCAGTACAGCAGTTAAGTGGGGTATCCACCTGTATATATCACCTGTATATATCACCTGTATATTTCACCTGTATACTGTATATCACCTATATATATCACCTGTATATATATCACTTGTATATATCACCTGTATATATCACCTGTATATATCACCTGTATATATCACTTGTATGCTGTATATCACCTGTATATATATCACCTGTATATATAACCTGTATATGTCACCGGCATATGTCACCGGCATATATCACCTGTATATATTACCTGAACATATCACCTGTATACTGTATATCACCTGTATATATCACCTGTATATGTCACCTGTATAAATCACCTGTAAATATAGCCTGTATATATCACTTGTAAATATCACCTGTATATATAACCTGTATATGTCACCTGCATATATAGCTTGAATATATAACCTGTATATATCACCTGTATATATATCACCTGTATATATCATCTGTATATATCACCTGTATATATCACCTGTACATGTCACCTGAATATATCACCTGTATACTGTATATCACCTGTATATGTCACCTTTATATATCACCTGTATATATCATCTGTATATATCACCTGTATATATCACCTGTACATGTCACCTGAATATATCACCTGTATACTGTATATCACCTGTATATGTCACCTTTATATATCACCTGTATATATCATCTATATATATCACCTGTATATATCACCTGTATATATCACCTGTATATATCACCTGTATATATCACCTGTATATATCACCTGTATATATCACCTGAATATATCACCTGAATATATCACCTGTATATATCACCTGTATATATCACCTGTATATATCACCTGTATATATCACCTGTATATATCACCTGTATATATCACCTGTATATATATCACCTGTATATATCACCTGTATATATATCACCTGTATATATCATGTCATAGCTTCTACCACCTGGTCAAAGTTAATGAGCCCCCCAGTGTCGGACTGACCCACAGGGAGACCAGGAAAACTCCCGGGGGGCCCAGGTGTCAGGGGCCCCTCATGCTGCTAAACATTTGGCCTATTTCATGGCCATTCCCTATTTCTATGAGAACAAAGAGGCTAAATAGAGGGAATAATAGATTATAGTCTGTAAAGAAAAGAGACTGGAGAATAGAGGCTGAGTGAGGAGAGGAGGAATAATAATACTGAGAGTGGCCCCTGGTCTAAGGGTTTTGGGTGGCCCCTAGTGTCCCAGTCCAACACTGGAGCCCCCCATAACCCCCTCTATACATGGGGAATACGACTGGGCCCATTGAACTGTTGCTTTAGGCGTCGGGATATTTAATCTCGTGTTACCGCTCGTATGGTCTGCGGATCTGACAATCACCGTCTCCGTTCTGTTCCGTCTGACGCGGCAAATAAATTCTCTCTGGAATTAACCGACTATTGTTTCCTATTTCTCATTCCACAAACTTTTATTTGACTTTGATCCAGAGTTAATAATAGGGAAAAGCGAAAACGGGAGATTTC
The DNA here is from genome assembly GCF_017654675.1 of Xenopus laevis. NCBI lineage: Eukaryota > Metazoa > Chordata > Amphibia > Anura > Pipidae > Xenopus > Xenopus laevis. Next base: position 806,820 of record NC_054383.1, on the reverse strand, counting down.
TTCCAAGATTCATTACAGCCTCTTGTCTCCACGGTGACGCTAATGTGTAATCAGAAATAACTCGCGGATTAAATTTATAGGCGAGAGATAAAAGCCGCATGAAATACCTTGTATTGAGTTGGAGGAGAAATAAAACTTAATCACGGGCGATGAGAAGCTCCAATTTGTTGCTTTGTGCCGCCAGCTCCATGAATCAGACAGGGAAGGATCTGTTAACCAGAACCAGCAACACAGAGAGGGACAATTACACAGAAATAATCCTCCTTTATATCAAATTCCTCCCAAACACCCACCCCTGCCCAGCGCATTCCTCATCCAAAACTGGTGCCACTTCTAAACTCATTCATTAACAATCACTCGTCCTGCCCCCCGATTTAATGATGTTCTCTAGACCAGGGCCAAAGGCTGCAATAGGCAGGGACAGACCATTAAGCCATTGTCTGGGGGTTACACCTGCCATGGTTTGTTCTACCACCAGCTACACATTGTATAATAAAGGGACAGTAATGAAATAGAGAAAGTACAGAGAAGAGCAACTAAACTGATAAAGGGAATGGAAGGGATCAGTTATGGGGAAAGGCCAGTTGGGATTGTTACACTGGAGAAGAGACAGTTAAGGGGGGTATGATCACTATATATAAATATATAAGGGGGATATGATCACTATATATAAATATATAAGGGGATATGATCACTATATATAAATATATAAGGGGATATGATCACTATATATAAATATATAAGGGGGATATGATCACTATATATAAATATATAAGAGGATATGATCACTATATATAAATATATAAGGGGATATGATCACTATATATAAATATATAAGGGGATATGATCACTATATATAAATATATAAGGGGGATATGATCACTATATATAAATATATAAGGGGATATGATCACTATATATAAATATATAAGGGGATATGATCACTATATATAAATATATAAGGGGATATGATCACTATATATAAATATATAAGGAGATATGATCACTATATATAAATATATAAGGGGATATGATCACTATATATAAATATATAAGGGGATATGATCACTATATATAAATATATAAGGGGATATGATCACTATATATAAATATATAAGGAGGATATGATCACTATATATAAATATATAAGGGGATATGATCACTATATATAAATATATAAGGGACAGTAATGAAATAGAGAAAGTACAGAGAAGAGCAACTAAACTGATAAAGGGAATGGAAGGGATCAGTTATGGGGAAAGACAAGTTGGGATTGGTTACACTGGAGAAGAGACAGTTAAAGGATAATTAACCTTAAAAATAAGTGAATATAAAATGAATGAGGGGGCTATTCTAAGCACTTTTGCAATGTACATTCATTATTAATTTTCTTTTAATTGCAAGATATTAAGGGATACATGTGCTGTTAATATGAATAAATTGTGTTACAACAGCGCCACCTGCTGGTCAGTTTCCCACCAGTCTGACCAGCAAGTAGTCAAGGAAGTTGTCAGGAGAAAGAAAGAGGCTGATGTTCTTCTGCTTAGGAATAAAATTAGAAACCTTTCTCACATCTTTCCTAAGCAGAAGAACATCAGCCTCTTTCTTTGAAGTCCCTGGTTCCATAAGGAGAGGAGGAGGGTAAGGGCCCCTGTGGCCCCAGGGCAGTGAGTAGGACTAAGTGACTTTCCTTGGAATGTCTCTGGTGAGGGCCAGTGATTGGGAAGGTGCAGCTCAGACAGGGGCCCCTGAGTGAGAGAGAAGTGACCAGGTGGGGCCACATGTAAATCTGGAATCATCGATGTGTCTGAACATCACAAAGAAAATAATATCACAGACTTAATGATAATGTAAAATAATGTTAAAAAAGAAGCAATTTATTGAATTTGTGCATTTACTGAGAAATCAGAAAAGATAAAATCCAGATTTGATGGTGGGAGGGAGGAGCCCAGTAATAAATCTCTTCTATTCTCAGCCCAATATTCCTACATTGCACTTGTCTCCCTCTTTGTACAATAAATTCACTCGCACTTTTCTTCCTCCATTAAAATCCCATTTCCCCGACTCTATATCTTTCCCCAGCCCTTTTTATTACAATCTCCAATCAAATGGCAGAGAAAGATTCCACCCGGCAACTGTCTCCATTCCAACCACATGTTCAGATACTTTATGGGCCTTAAATTAGATCTATCAATGTCCACTGCTCTATCTGCTCCTCAACCTGCTCCTCTACCTGCTCCTCTCTCTCTGCTCCTCTATCTGCTCCTCTCTCAACTCCTCTCTCAACTCCTCTCTCTGCTCCTCTCTCTGCTCCTCTACCTGCTCCTCTACCTGCTCCTCTCTCAACTCCTCTCTCTGCTCCTCTATCTGCTCCTCTCTCAACTCCTCTCTCTGCTCCTCTCTCTGCTCCTCTCTCAACTCCTCTCTCAACTCCTCTCTCTGCTCCTCTCTCTGCTCCTCTATCTGCTCCTCTCTCAACTCCTGTCTCTGCTCCTCTCTCTCTGCTCCTCTATCTGCTCCTCTCTCAACTCCTGTCTCTGCTCCTCTCTCTGCTCCTCTCTCTGCTCCTCTCTCAACTCCTCTCTCAACTCCTCTCTCTGCTCCTCTCTCTGCTCCTCTATCTGCTCCTCTCTCAACTCCTGTCTCTGCTCCTCTCTCTGCTCCTCTCTCTGCTCCTCTCTCAACTCCTCTCTCTGCTCCTCTCTCTGCTCCTCTCTCAACTCCTCTCTCTGCTCCTCTCTCTGCTCCTCTCTCAACTCCTCTCTCTGCTCCTCTCTCTGCTCCTCTCTCAACTCCTCTCTCTGCTCCTCTATCTGCTCCTCTATCTGCTCCTCTCTCAACTCCTCTCTCTGCTCCTCTCTCTGCTCCTCTCTCAACTCCTCTCTCTGCTCCTCTCTCTGCTCCTCTCTCAACTCCTCTCTCTGCTCCTCTATCTGCTCCTCTATCTGCTCCTCTCTCAACTCCTCTATCTGCTCCTCTCTCAACTCCTCTCTCTGCTCCTCTCTCTGCTCCTCTCTCAACTCCTCTCTCTGCTCCTCTCTCAACTCCTCTCTCAACTCCTCTCTCTGCTCCTCTCTCTGCTCCTCTCTCAACTCCTCTCTCTGCTCCTCTCTCTGCTCCTCTCTCAACTCCTCTCTCTGCTCCTCTATCTGCTCCTCTATCTGCTCCTCTCTCAACTCCTCTATCTGCTCCTCTATCTGCTCCTCTCTCAACTCCTCTCTCTGCTCCTCTCTCTGCTCCTCTCTCAACTCCTCTATCTGCTCCTCTCTCTGCTCCTCTATCTGCTCCTCTCTCAACTCCTCTCTCTGCTCCTCTCTCTGTTTCTCTCAACTCCTCCAGCTCCTCTCAAATCAAATCAAATGAGCTTTATTGACAGGAGCAAATACATATTAAGCTTTGCCAAAGCAGGTAGAGGGGTGAAATGGGAGGGATTAGGGGGGGCAGTTTATGGGAATAGGGGAAAGTGGGGTCTCTCTCAGTCTATGACAGTCTCTTACATATTGTGCAGCTATTGTTACTGTCAGTGTCTCTTCTCCCAGTAGGAAGTGGAGTTTCCTCTTTTCTTTTATGGATGTGAAGTCTGGGATGTGACGGGGGGAATCTCTGGAAGTGGGGGTCCCTCAGTGCTGAGTATTTGGGGCTCATCCTCCACTGCCTCCTGGTCACATCGCTGGCACAGTCTGTTCTCTGTGGGTCTGTAGGTCTGTCTGTCCCAGTTCTGTCTCCAAGTTGTGGCCACTCAGTCTGTACATACTCACCATCTGTCTGTCTTTGGGCTTCTGTAGCCTTTCCACATATGGGGCCAGTCTGTACTCTCTCCCCAGTGATTGGTCGATAGAAAGTTTCTGGCAATTTGATATTTCCTTCCTCCAGTCACAGACGTATTGCTCTTTGTATTTGTTTATTGTTTGTGTTATTTGGCCTTTAGTCAGTTGGTGGGAGTGTTGGGTGGGCAGGGTGCTGATCAGTTGTTATTTCAGGGTGCTGATGAGCTGTTATTTCAGGGTGCTGATGAGTTGTTATTTCAGGGTGCTGATGAGTTGTTATTTCAGGGTGCTGATGAGTTGTTATTTCAGGGTGCTGATGAGTTGTTATTTCAGGGTGCTGATGAGTTGTTATTTCAGGGTGCTGATGAGTTGTTATTTCAGGGTGCTGATGAGTTGTTTCAGGGTGTTGATGAGTTGTTATTTCAGGGTGCTGATGAGTTGTTTCAGGGTGCTGATGATTTGTTATTTCAGGGTGCTGATGAGTTGTTATTTCAGGGTGCTGATGAGTTGTTATTTCAGGGTGCTGATGAGTTGTTTCAGGGTGCTGATGAGTTGTTATTTCAGGGTGCTGATGAGTTGTTATTTCAGGGTGCTGATGAGTTGTTATTTCAGGGTGCTGATGAGTTGTTATTTCAGGGTGCTGATGAGTTGTTTCAGGGTGCTGATGAGTTGTTATTTCAGGGTGCTGATGAGTTATTTCAGGGTGCTGATGAGTTGTTATTTCAGGGTGCTGATGAGTTGTTATTTCAGGGTGCTGATGAGTTGTTATTTCAGGGTGCTAATGAGTTATTTCAGGGTGCTGATGAGTTGTTATTTCAGGGTGCTGATGAGTTGTTTCAGGGCGCATGGTTTGCTCTGGGTCTGGTTGTTCAGCCAGGCTTTATGGTGGTGGCTCATGGGGCTACTGTTGTGTAGATGTGAGAGCGCCCTCTTGTGTATGACAAACATTAGGGCAAATGTGCCCAGCTCAGGTCGACAGGCAGAGTTTGAGGTGCTCCTGTGGACCTGGAGAAGGTACTTACAGAATTCCAGGTGGAATATTTCTGTTGGACTAGAATCCCATTTGGATTGGTCTGGGTAAGTGACAGGAGCCCACACTTCGCTTCCATAGAGGAGGATTGGAGTGATGAGACTGTGGAAGATTCTAAGCCAGACTCTCACTGGTGGTTTAAGGTGGTACAGGGGTCTTCTGATGGCATAGAGGGTCCTGCAAGCCTTGTCTTTTAGGGCAGCTATTGCTGGTTTAAAGCTTCCTGATTGGCTGATTTCTAGGCCAAGGTAGGTATAGCTGTCAGTGCCATTCAGTGGGAAGTTGTTTAGTGTGAAGGAGGGATTTTTGTGTTGTTTATTCTTCTTTTGGAAAACCATGACCTTCGTTTTGTTTGGGTTAATGGGCAATGCCCATGTTGTGCTGTACTTCTCCAGTACTGCCAGGCTTGCAGGCCACTCTCTGTTGGTGAGAGGAGAAGGAGATGATCAGGATACAGCAGAACTTCACCTCTCTGTCATTTCAATCCTGGTGCTGAGGAGGAATCTAATGCTGCTCCAGTTCATCGCTCCACACCTCTCCAGGTCACAGATCATTTCAGTTCCATCTCACGTATAACAATGAGAATTAAAGTAATTGAGCCCATGTAAAAGCTTCTCATTTCATTCCTTGTACAGAAGTGACAGCTCTGATGTGTCTCCAGACTGTTCCCTATAGAAAGTTCTATGTTTATTTCAGAGGCTCATGGGATTGTAACCCCTTCGATACTGAACTGCTGAGTTTATCCCGTGGCCCCAACTCTGAGCTTCTGAGCCAAACACAGAAATGTCCGTTAGAGGAACCCCAGGTCTGCAGCTTCAATCTGGTTCCTCTCAACTTCATCTGACACCTCCTTCCACCAACCCTTTATATTGTGCTGTAAGATCAAAATCCATTGAATATTAGTGGGGACAGAAGGAAGAAATGACATTTCTGTGATTATATGGGCAGGGGCAGGTTTAAAAAGACAGGCCATTGTGTATGTGAGTGTGTATGTGAGTGTGTATGTGAGTGAGTGTGTATGTGAGTGTGTGTATGTGAGTGAGTGTGTATGTGAGTGTGTGTATGTGAGTGTGTATGTGAGTGTGTATGTGAGTGTGTGTATGTGAGTGAGTGTGTATGTGAGTGTGTGTATGTGAGTGTGTTTGTGAGTGTGTATGTGAGTGAGTGTGTATGTGAGTGTGTGTATGTGAGTGTGTATGTGAGTGTGTATGTGAGTGAGTGTATGTGAGTGTGTATGTGAGTGAGTGTGTATGTGAGTGTGTGTATGTGAGTGTGTATGTGAGTGAGTGTGTATGTATGTGAGTGTGTGTATGTGAGTGAGTGTGTATGTGAGTGTGTGTATGTGAGTGTGTTTGTGAGTGTGTATGTGAGTGAGTGTGTATGTGAGTGTGTATGTGAGTGTGTATGTGAGTGAGTGTGTATGTGAGTGAGTATGTATGTGAGTGAGTGTATATGTGAGTGAGTATGTGAGTGTGTATGTGAGTGAGTGTGTATGTGAGTGTGTATGTGAGTGTGTATGTGAGTGAGTGTGTATCTGAGTATGTATGTGAGTGTGTATGTGAGTGAGTGTGTATGTGAGTGAGTGTGTATGTGAGCGTGTTTATGTGAGTGTGTATATGAGTGAGTGTGTATGTGAGTGTGTATGTGAGTGAGTGTGTATGTGAGTGAGTGTGTATGTGAGTGTGTATGTGAGTGAGTGTGTATGTGAGTGAGTGTGTATGTGAGTGAGTGTGTATGTGAGTGTGTATGTGAGTGAGTGTGTATGTGAGTGAGTATGTGAGTGAGTGTGTATGTGAGTGAGTGTGTATGTGAGTGTGTATGTGAGTGAGTGAGTATGTGAGTGAGTGTGTATGTGAGTGAGTATATGAGTGAGTGTGTATGTGAGTGAGTGTGTATGTGAGTGAGTGTGTATGTGAGTGAGTGTGTATGTGAGTGAGTATGTGAGTGAGTATGTGAGTGAGTGTGTATGTGAGTGAGTATATGAGTGAGTGAGTATGTGAGTGAGTGTGTATAAATAGTAATTAGAGGAGTAAAACATATTTATTTGCCAATTGCATATTTAGTGGGTCCATTGCAGAACGTTGGCGGTGCCCTGCAGGCTGGAGAGGAACTTGTATTAAACAAGACACTTTAATGGAGAGTAATTTGCTCGCTGGTTCGTTAGTCTCCCTCGTCTTGTCTTGGTCTCACTCCAGGAAACATTCAAATTGCCAGAGAAAGATACAGAATTTATTGGGCTCATTTATTAACAGTGGGCAAATCTGCACTGGGGCAGTAACCATAGCAACCAGCCAGTGACTGGCGTATTTAAGCAGGCTGCAGGTAAAACAATGAATGCAACAATTTCATTGGTTGCTATGGTTACTGCCCATTGGCATATTTGCCCAGTGTTGATAAATGACCCCATTATTTCCAAATCCAAATGTATTTAAATAAATGTCTGTCCTCACCTTCCTCTGGACCTTGTGACTTGTACCACTGCCCACCCTTAGCGGCGCCACAGATAGAGGAGAAGGGCCCCTCTCAATGGACAAACACTGGGGACACAGAGTAGAGAAACAAATGAAATCATTCTGTAACACTTTGTCTGTTCATGAACTACAACTCCCAGCATTCTGCTCAGACACGTGTACCCGCAATACTAATTTCTATCTATGACATCACTGAGGACTGTTTAGAACTGATGACATCACTGAGAACTCCTCACTGGGATTTACATAATAGGGAACTTGTGGCTCGTTTCTAGAAATGCTAATTATGCGGCTCTTTAATTCAACAATATAAAAGTGAAGTGATCTTGACAGCGATGAAGCAAATGAAACCTTTTGTGTAAAGAATAATGTTAATTCTGCAGATAATTCCTCATTATGCTCCACTGTGTTCCCTCTCTCTCCACTTCTCAGTAACAACTTAATTACTACTTCTCTTTATTGGTTACACATGATAAATGAGCAGATACTTTATCTGGTGGATTCACTCAGAAATCCCATATTCCAACTCACGTGAGAACTGAGTTTAACCTTCACTTTGTATTTTGGACTTGGGGTTCGGGAGAAGAGAGACAAATGGGGGAGAAGAGAAATATAGAAGGGGAGAGAAGAGGGAGGATGGGGGAGAGTAAGGCCAAACAGTTGTGGGAGAAAAGGAAAGGAGAAGGGATGAGAGACAGAAGGAGAGAAGGGAAAGGAGGTTAGAGAGAAGAGAGACAAATGGGGGAGAGGAGAAATATAGAAGGAGAGAGAAGAGGGAGGATGGGGGAGAGTAAGGCCAAACAGTTGGGGAGAATAGAAAAGGAAAGGAGAGGGGATGAGAGACAGAAGGAGAGAAGGGAAAGGGGGTTAGGGAGTAGAGAGACAAATAGGGGAGAGGAGAAATATAGAAGGGGAGAGAAGAGGGAGGATGGGGGAGAGGAAGGCCAACCAGTTGGGGAGAAAAGGAAAGGAGAGGGGATGAGAGACAGAAGGAGAGAAGGGAAAGGGGAGTAGAGAGACAAATGGGGGAGAGGAGAAATATAGAAGGGGAGAGAAGAGGGAGGATGGGGGAGAGTAAGGCCAAACAGTTGGGGGAGAAAAGGAAAGGAGAGGGGATGAGAGACTGAAGGAGAGAAGGGAAAGGGGGTTAGGGAGTAGAGAGACAAATAGGGGAGAGGAGAAATATAGAAGGGGAGAGAAGAGGGAGGATGGGGGAGAGTAAGGCCAAACAGTTGGGGGAGAAAAGGAAAGGAGGGGAAGAAAAGAAAAAAATGAAGATGGGATTAAGAAGGGGGTGAGAGACAGAAGGAGAGAAGGGATGTTCTTCTCAGCCAGTGACCAATGGGAGGCAGTTGAGCAGTGACAAGTTGTGACTGTTGATATAAATGTTGTGGAGTCGTGTATCGGGGTTCACAGCTGCAGCAGGTGGAAGCTTTTCAGGTGCCTTTAAGTCTTGTTGAAAGAACTGGAGCTGCTCCCGGGGGAATGTGATGTTCAGCAGAGTTTTCTGGAGAGTGGGTTGGGTTCAGGCCACAAGCAGCAATGTGTATATGAATTGTTACAGGAATGTTGGGGGGCTGAGGAGTGGGGGTGCAATTACCTGTTGAGCTTTGTTGCACAGTTATTTGTGACTAAAGACTGAGGAGTTCAGGAGTCGCACTGCCTGTAACTTACTGAACACTAAGGGGCAAATTCACTAAGCGCCGAAGAGCCGAACGCTAGCGTTAATTCGCTAGCGTTGGGCATTTTCGTTACTTCGCAAATTCACTAACGAACGCTGGCATAGATTCGCTAGTGTTACTTCGCACCCTTACGCCTGGCGAATTTTCGCTACGGACGTAACTACGCAAATTCACTAACTTGCGCACTGTACTGAACGCTACCTTTTACGCCAGACTTCCTTTGCCACCTCAGACCTGGCGAAGCGCAATAGAGTAGATAGGGATTGTTTCAAAAAAAGTCAAAAATTTTTCTAAGTCCCAAAAAACGCTGGCGTGTTTTCTACATTATGGGTGATAGGCTGAAAAAGATCGAAAAATTTTTTGGGGCTCCCCTCCTTCCCCCCTACATTTCCTGACTCATGGCAACTTACCTAGACAGTGGGCACATGTGTAGGGCAAAATAACGTTTTTATTTGATGTTTTGAAGGTTTTCTAGACATTTGTAGTGATTCTACGTATTCCTCCACTGAAATTTGAATTTGGCGCCGTATGCAAATTAACCTTCGCTAGCGTAACTTCGCTTCACTTAGTGAATCAACGCTAGCGCAACTTCGCAACCTTACGCTACCCCTGAGCGCAACTTTGGATTTTAGTGAATTTGCGGAGCGCTGGCGAAACTACGCCTGGCGAAGTGCGGTGAAGCGCGGTGAAGTTGCGCCTGGCGCAACTACGAATCTTAGTGAATTTGCCCCTAACACTTTCATGTTAAAGTCCCGGCACTCACATGACTTGTGTAACATGAAACTCTAATATGAAATTAACTGGATCTGGTTCTGGGGCTCATTCTCAATGTCCCAAAGTAGCGAAGGGAACAGGTTGCGACTTTTAGTCTGAGGTGCGACTGATAAAGAACAGAAATCTCAGAACTAATCAGCAGAACCAGCGGATCAGAACCAGAGAACTTTATCTGTTGCACATTTTAATGGCGTCGTCTGAATATTGAGTCTGATGATGAGAAACGGTGTTGACTCCTAATGAGAAATGGGGCTGGAGGAGGCGCTAATGGGCTTTCTCTTGACACCCCAAGTTCTGCTCATAAGGGGGATCATTAGGGCCCGACACAAGGAAAGATCTGCTCATTAGTCGCATTCACCAGCACCTGATATTTTAGGAAGGAGGAACCCTGGGAAGTTAAGATGGAAGATGGTGTTAGGGGACAAGCAAAACAAAACCAGCCAAAAAAGTAGCCACAAAGTAGCCAAATGCCATTATAAAAGTAGCCCAAAAATAGCCAAATTTGCACAATGAAAAATCATATAAACCTGTTTAAAACTGATACTAATTCAGTTAGTGAGAAAACAAGGAGATCAAGCTAAAAAAATGCTACAAATGTGCCGGAGTTGCACTAGTAGCCAAGATACAGAAGTGCCGTAGTCCCACATGGGGGAACATTCCCTCCCTGATTAGTCTTTCCTCTATTCACTACTGGGGGGAGAATGGGAAAAATCCATAAACTAGAGACCACCCTTCATATGTAACAATCTGAACTAAAACACTGGCACAACCATCACACTCACCATGGGTCTCTCTCTCTTTCTTCTACACAGCCAAACCCACAGCAACTTCCAAAACTAACCCAAATCATTTTTAAAGAAGCCCAATTTGGTGCTAAACCCAAATGGAGGAACAGACCCAAATGTCACATGAACTGCCTTTGATACTTCAGAGCTTGTCATGTAGCAACTCCCTGCAACCCTAGCCACATTATTTAATGTCCCCGATACCTAACACTTATACTTTCTCCATCTTGTCCTACGGTCTCAATATTGCTCTACTGTCTCCATCTTGACCTACTGTCTCCATCTTGTCCTACTGTCTCCATCTTGCCCTACTGTCTCCATCTTGCCCTACTGTCTCCATCTTGTCCTACTGTCTCCATCTTGACCTACTGTCTCCATCTTGCCCTACTGTCTCCATCTTGTCCTACTGTCTCCATCTTGTCCTACTGTCTCCATCTTGTCCTACGGTCTCAATATTGCTCTACTGTCTCCATCTTGCCCTACTGTCTCCATCTTGTCGTACTGTCTCCATCTTGTCCTACAGTCTTAATATTGCTCTACTGTCTCCATCTTGACCTACTGTCTCCATCTTGTCCTACTGTCTCCATCTTGTCCTACGGTCTCAATATTGCTCTACTGTCTCCATCTTCCCTTACCATCTCCATCTTGTCCTACTGTCTCCACCTTGTTCTACTGTCTCATCTTGCTCTACTGTCTTCATCTTGTCCTACTGTCTCCATCTTGTCTTGCTCTCTCCATCTTGCCCTACTGTCTCCATCATGTCCTACTGTCTCCATCTTGTCCTACTATCTCCATCTTGTCCTACTCACTCCATCTTGTCCTACTCACTCCATCTTGTCCTAGTGTCTCCATCTTGTCTTACTTTTTCCATCTTGCTCTACTGTTTCCATCTTGCCCTACTGTCTCCATCTTGCCCTACTCATTCCATCTTGTCCTACTGTCTCCATCTTGTCCTACTGACTCCATCTTGTCTTACTTTTTCCATCTTGCCCTACTGTCTCCACTTTGCCCTACTGTCTCCATCTTGTCCTGCTCTTTCCATCTTCCCACACTGTCTCCATCTTGACCTACTGTCTTCATCTTGTCCTACGGTCTCAATATTGCTCTACTGTCTCCATCTTCCCTTACCATCTCCATCTTGTCCTACTGTCTCCACCTTGTTCTACTGTCTTCATCTTGTTCTACTGTCTTCATCTTGTCTTGCTCTCTCCATCTTGCCCTACTGTCTCCATCATGTCCTACTATCTCCATCTTGTCCTACTCACTCCATCTTGTCCTACTCACTCCATCTTGTCCTAATATCTCCATCTTGTCTTACTTTTTCCATCTTGCTCTACTGTTTCCATCTTGCCCTACTGTCTCCATCTTGCCCTACTGTCTCCATCTTGTCCTACTCATTCCATCTTGTCCTACTGACTCCATCTTGTCTTACTTTTTCCATCTTGCCCTACTGTCTCCACCTTGCCCTACTGTCTCCATCTTGTCCTGCTCTTTCCATCTTCCCACACTGTCTCCATCTTGCCCTACTGTATCTATCTTGTCCTACTGTCTCCTTTTTGTCCTACTGTCTCCTTCTTGTCTGACTGTCTCCATCTTGTCCTACTGTCTCCTTCTTGTCCTACTGTCTCCATCTTGCCCTACTGTCTCCATCTTCTCCTACTGTCTCCTTCTTGTCTTACTGTCTCCGTCTTGCTCTACTGTCTCCATATTGTCCTACTGTCTCCATCTTGTCCTACGGTCTCCTTCTTGTCCTACTGTCTCCTTCTTGTCTTACTGTCTTTGTCTTGCCTTACTATTTCCATGTTGTCCTACTGTCTCCATCTTGTCCTACTGTCTCCATCTTGCCCTACTGTCTCCATCTTGTCCTACTGTCTCCATTTTGTCCTGCTCTCTCCATCTTGTCCTACTGTCTCCATCTTGTCCTACTGTCTCCATCTTACCCTACTGTCTCTTTATTGTCCTACTGTCTCTATATTGTCTTTCTGTCCCCACCTTGTCCTAACATCTCCACTGGAAGGGGACACAGAAGACCCATATGGCGCTGTTAGAGCTGCAGATACAGGGGACCAGGTAAGAAGGGGGGGTTGAGAGCCTCAGTGCTGAACTCAATAAGCCACATGGTGGGTTTGTACATTAAGTAAAATTAGGACACGACCCCCCGACACTGGCAGTGCCACAAATACTCACCCGCTGGGCTAATATGTGAGTGGAGGTTAATGTTCTATATGAGGAGTCTGGTGTTAGTGATTTAGCTCTTTCATTAAGTCGGGAATGGGCCGGTTCCTTCTCCCCAGGACTGGAGATATGAAGCTCATTAAAGTACATTTTTGTGATTAAACATTGAAGTGCTAATTGGGTTCTAAGATTGGAATCAGGGGGGAATTTATTTCAGAAATGGGTCTGAATCAGGCAAAGTGATTATTTCCATCAATTCTGCTCCGAGAGCCCGGGAAGTCTTTATTTACTCTGAGCAATAACGGCGCCGAGATTGGATCTGCCAGAACCTTATTCATGTCCTGCCTTGTTTCATTGTCTCATAATGTGACAGTTTGTGTAGAACAGGGAGGCTACAAGGACTGCAGGGGTTAATGGGCACCTCCATCTCTTCTGTACTGACCAGTCATGTAAATCAGATACATTTATTCATGATATTAAATTCATGGGGAGCTGCACTTTATTATTATTATCCATAAAAAAGGGAAATGAATGTTACAGATTATTCTCTTGTCCCGGGGGGGGGGACACAATGTCGCTCCTCAAGTGCAAGTGGTTCAGTCCCCCCCCCCCGTCTTTATTGTGATTCTGAGACTTTCACTTCAAAACCTCAAAAAAAGAATCAATTTTAATCGAATCATAAAACAATAATATAATCCCCCCCCTCGTGTCTCTCCAGGTCCTACGAGGGCCCCTTGTGGTCAGAATGAGAAGAGAAATGTGGTACTTTGTTTCGACCAATAGGAACATTCCTGCACTTTAACCCTTTCATGGAGTTGAGATTTCAAACTAATAAAGTGTCAGTTACTGAAATCCCATTATTTTACTGGACTTGTAGTGACATCATCGTCATTGAACCAATCATATCCTTCAGCTCTTCAGCGGCCCCAGGGAATTCTGGGATTCACTCGAGATGAAGAACAAAGAAATGAGGAAAAAGCTGAAACTGAAATGGAACAATTTCTGAAGAGGAGAAATCAGTGAAATCAGAGATGTTTCTAGGGTTTGAGTTAGGATTAGGGTTATGGTTTGAAATAGGTTTAGAAATAAGGGGTTGGATTCGGGTTATAATTTGGGTCAGGCCAAGATGAAGTGCTCAACCCATTACTACAACTCCCAGCGAGGCTACTGAAGCTGCATGTGATTGTAATAGGGAGATGGAATGTGCTTGTAGTAAAGGGGAAATACACCCCAACTTGTCTTTCCCCATAACTGATCCCTTCCATTCCGTTTATCAGCTTAGTCGCTCTTCTCTGTACTTTCTCTATTTCATTACTGTCCCACCTTATATATTTATATATAGTGATTATATCCCCTTATATATTTATATATAGTGATCATATCCCCTTATATATTTATATATAGTGATCGTATCCCCTTATATATTTATATATAGTGATCATATCCCCTTATATATTTATATATAGTGATCATATCCCCTTATATATTTATATATAGTGATCATATCCCACTTATATATTTATATATAGTGATCATATCCCCTTATATATTTATATATAGTGATTATATCCCCTTATATATTTATATATAGTGATCATATCCCCTTATATATTTATATATAGTGATCATATCCCCTTATATATTTATATATAGTGATCGTATCCCCTTATATATTTATATATAGTGATCATATCCCCTTATATATTATATATAGTGATTATATCCCCTTATATATTTATATATAGTGATCATATCCCCCTTATATATTTATATATAGTGATCATATCCCCTTATATATTTATATATAGTGATTATATCCCCTTATATATTTATATATAGTGATCATATCCCCTTATATATTTATATATAGTGATCATATCCCCCTTATATATTTATATATAGTGATCATATCCCACTTATATATTTATATATAGTGATCATATCCCCTTATATATTTATATATAGTGATCATATCCCACTTATATATTTATATATAGTGATCATATCCCCTTATATATTTATATATAGTGATCATATCCCCCTTATATATTTATATATAGTGATCATATCCCCTTATATATTTATATATAGTGGTCATATCCCCTTATATATTTATATATAGTGATCATGTCCCCCTTATATATTTATATATAGTGATCATATCCCCCTTATATATTATATATAGTGATCATATCCCTTATATATTTATATATAGTGATCATATCCCCCTTATATATTTATATATAGTGATCATATCCCCTTATATATTTATATATAGTGATCATATCCCCTTATATATTTATATATAGTGATCATATCCCCCTTATATATTTATATATAGTGATCATATCCCCTTATATATTTATATATAGTGGTCATATCCCCTTATATATTTATATATAGTGATCATGTCCCCCTTATATATTTATATATAGTGATCATATCCCCCTTATATATTTATATATAGCGATCATATCCCCTTATATATTTATATATAGTGATCATATCCCCCTTATATATTTATATATAGTGGATCATATCCCCTTATATATTTATATATAGTGATCATATCCCATTATATATTTATATATAGTGATCATATCCCCTTAATTTATATAATAGTGATCATATCCCCTTCTATATATATAGTGATCATATCCCCTTATATATTTATATATAGTGATTCATATCCCCTTATATATTTATATATACTGATCATATCCCCTTATATATTTATATATTACTGATCATATCCCCTTATATATTTATATATAGTGATCATATCCCCCTTATATATTTATATATAGTGATCATATCCTCTTATATATTTATATATAGTGATCATATCCTCTTATATATTTATATATAGTGATCATATCCCCTTATATATTTATATATAGTGATCATATCCTCTTATATATTTATATATAGTGATCATATCCTCTTATATATTTATATATAGTGATCATATCCCCCTTATATATTTATATATAGCGATCATATCCCCTTATATATTTATATATAGTGATCATATCCTCTTATATATTTATATATAGTGATCATATCCCCTTATATATTTATATATAGTGATCATATCCCCCTTATATATTTATATATAGTGATCATATCCCCCTTATATATTTATATATAGTGATCATATCCCCTTATATATTTATATATAGTGATCATATCCCCT
Organism: Xenopus laevis; assembly: GCF_017654675.1. Taxonomy (NCBI): domain Eukaryota; kingdom Metazoa; phylum Chordata; class Amphibia; order Anura; family Pipidae; genus Xenopus; species Xenopus laevis. Next base: position 790,940 of record NC_054383.1, on the reverse strand, counting down.
TATATATTTATATATAGTGATCATATCCCCCTTAACTGTCTCTTCTCCAGTGTAACAATCCCAACTTGTCTTTCCCCATAACTGATCCCTTCCATTCCGTTTATCAGCTTAGTCGCTCTTCTCTGTACTTTCTCTATTTCATTACTGTCCCCCCTTATATATTTATATATAGTGATTATATCCCCTTATATATTTATATATAGTGATCATATCCCCTTATATATTTATATATAGTGATCATATCCCCCTTATATATTTATATATAGTGATCATATCCCACTTATATATTTATATATAGTGATCATATCCCCTTATATATTTATATATAGTGATCATATCCCCCTTATATATTTATATATAGTGATCATATCCCCTTATATATTTATATATAGTGGTCATATCCCCTTATATATTTATATATAGTGATCATGTCCCCCTTATATATTTATATATAGTGATCATATCCCCCTTATATATTTATATATAGTGATCATATCCCCCTTATATATTTATATATAGTGATCATATCCCCCTTATATATTTATATATAGTGATCATATCCCCTTATATATTTATATATAGTGATCATATCCCCTTATATATTTATATATAGTGATCATATCCCCTTATATATTTATATATAGTGATCATATCCCCTTATATATTTATATATAGTGGTCATATCCCCTTATATATTTTATATATAGTGATCATGTCCCCTTAATATAATTTATATATAGTGATCATATCCCCTTATATATTTATATATAGTCGATCATATCCCCTTATATATTTATATATAGTGATCATATCCCCTTATATATTTATATATAGTGATCATATCCCCTTATATATTTATATATAGTGATCATATCCCATTATATATTTATATATAGTGATCATATCCCTTATATATTATATATAGTGATCATATCCCCTTCTATATTTATATATAGTGATCATATCCCCTTATATATTTATATATAGTGATCATATCCCCTTATATATTTTATATATGTGATCATAATCCCCTTATATATTTATATATAGTGATCATATCCCCTTATATATTTTATATACTGATCATATCCCCTTATATATTTATATATAGTGATCCATATCCCCCCTATATAATTTATATATAGTGATATATCCTCTTATATATTTATATATAGTGATCAATCCTCTTAATTATATTATATATAGTGATCATATTCCCCTTATATATCTATATATAGTGATCATATCCTCTTATATATTTATATATAGTGATCATATCCCCTTATATATTATATATAGTGATCATATCCCCTTATATATTTATATATAGCGATCATATCCCCTTATATATTTATATATAGTGATCATATCCTCTTACTATATTTATATATAGTGATCATATCCCCTTTATATATTATATATAGTGATTCATATCCCCCTTATATTATATATAGTATCATATCCCCCTTATATATTTATATATAGTATCATATCCCCTTATATATTTATATATAGTGATACATATCCCCTTATATATTTATATATAGTGATCATATCCCTTATATATTTAATATATAGTGATCATATCCCCCTTATATATTTTATATAGTGATATATCGTGTCATATCCCCTTTATATATTATAGTGATCATATCCCCTTATATATTATATATAGTGATCATATCCCCTTATATATTTATATATAGTGATCATATCCCTTATATATTTATATATAGTGATCATATCCTTATATATTATATATATGATCATATCCCCCTTATATATTTATATAGATCATATCCTCTTATATATTTAATATATAGTGATCATATCCCCCTTATATTATTTAGTATAGTACGTGATCATTATCCCCTTATAATTTATATATAAGTGATCCCCCTATATCTTCTATATAAATATCTTATATTAGTGAATCAATATCCCCCTTATATATTTTATATATAGCCGATCATGTATCCCCTTATATATTTATATATAGTGGATCATATCCCCCTTATATCATTTATATATAGTGATCATATCCCCTTATATATTTATATATAGTGATCATATCCCCCTTATATATTTATATATAGTGATCATATCCCCCTTATATATTTATATATAGTGATCATATCCCTCTTAACTGTCTCTTCTCCAGTGTAACCAATCCCAACTCTTTCCTAATAACTGATCCCTTCCATTCCCTTTATCAGTTTAGTTTCTCTTCTCTGTACTTCCCCTTTATTTATAATTAACTCCCGGAGCCCAGAACTGTGTTGCTCAGATACTTCGGGGTACATTGCTTCGTCTCCATTGCAGTTAAAAGTGTCTGGTTGCAGCTGTGAGAAGCATCAAAGCCAATGCTCATAATTTGGCTTGATTGTGAGCTCAGTGACCCAGTGAGTGTCAGCGAGACACAGCGAGAGTTGGGGGTCACTGGCTGCCAAGACTTAGGGGCTCATTTTGCTTTTATGTGAGTCGGTTGTGGAATGAGAATCCCTGATGGATGTCACAATGGTGGAGCTGCTGTCAGTCTGATGTAACAAGAGAAATCCCCGAATATCAGGAGCCTTTTTATATTTCCTCTGGTGCCGGAGGGGGGATCTCTGTATGAAAACACCTTTTAGACCCCAAATTATTTGAATTATAAAAAAAAAAATGTATTTTAACCCTCGCACTGCACTGAGTTAGGGTTTTATCTTTTGTACTGGAAAATATCATATGGAATTACCCCAAATAATAAACCCATTGGCCCTTCCTACACCCGCATCTGATAGTCCCAGGGGAGTTACCCCCCTAATCAGCTCTGGTGGGGGAGGGATAATAGAGCAGTTGCTTTTACACCATAAAAAGTGGGGGCTGCCACAATCCAATGTAACAGAACCCAGGGAACCCCCACCCTTTAGTTACAGGGGTCACACAGGGAATTAGTTACTAACACGGGACAAAGGATTGAGATTTGAGGAGACCCTGTGACTGCTGGAGGCCTGAGGGGGGCCCAGACAATCTGTTATTTGGGGTAACATCCCCCACTGCACCCCATTACTCACATAGTCCCCATGCAGAGCTTGGTCAGTGCCTGGGCCGGGGGATCCCATTGTCTGGTGGGGAGTCTCCTTGTCACAGTTATGTCTATAGAGAGGCAGGTGGGGGAAGGGATGAGGTCCCTTAAAGGGGCAGAACACATCTCTTTGCCCCTCTCCTCACAATAAAATACCAATTTCTTTTATTCCTTCTCATTCTCTTCAAAAATGGGTCAATGTTTTGTTTTTTCACTTTTCTACATTTCCAGTTCGCCTTCTGTTCATTTCTCGTTGGAGAAACGAGTGCACGCTCTGTGGCACCAGACAGAGAAGTCTGGGCAACAACTCTGATCCCCCCTGAAAATGAAGATGTATTAGTTCTGCATTCACCAACTGTATCAAGATCAAGGCCTGACGCATTTTGGGCACATGGGCCCTTAGTAACAGTCATTCACGTTCCTGCCGCAATTCTAACGATACAGGACAGCGCCCTCTACTGACACAGAATAACATAACAATCCTCAGTCGCTTGGAAGAACCAGGAGGTGTTGGAAAGGGAAATTGCTTTCAGTTACACCCTTTGTCCTGTGCAACAAATAAAGGACAAGTAATATATATATATATATATATATATATATTATCTGCAGTTGACGCTGATCTATTGGTGACTGGCGCTGAGTAAGTTACTGGTTAATAAATGTCAGTAAAGATCTAGGGCTGATGTTGCACATGGAGGTTTACTGCCCCTTTAATATTTAACATTCAAGTCCAGTGTAGAAATGAGCAGAGTTTGTTGTGTGGGGGGGGTATTTACTAAAACACTGGGCTTGTGGCAACTCCCAGGCATCAGCCATTAGAGTCTCCTCGGAGCTGTGAGGGTTAATGTGTCCCCTTGGAAACAGCAGTAATTAAAGTGACAGTGAATTTGTTGGACTAAATGTCAGTTGGGGGTCCAGTCCCTAAATCTTTAATTAAAGTAACAAAAAGGACCAAACAATGGGCAATTAATTTGCAGATGAATCAATGGGATGGAGTGGGGGGGGGGGCGACGACCTTCCTGACGATAATTAAGAGCCGGACACTTAATAAATTCCCAATTCCAATTAATTCCACTAATGAGACACGTGTAGCGGCTGAAACATCGATTTGCCCCCCCCCATCTCTTCCGACGTCTCTAATTGTGGGAAGCAGGAGGGGGGCACTTAGTAAAGTCACATAATGAGATTCCTGCACCGTCGGTTTCTACTTACGACTCCCCTGCACTGGCACAAGCGACTCCTACAGGTGACGAATAAAGACTGAGCTCAAGCACTGGTGCCCCCCCCACATCAGGGCCAGAATGAGGGAGGCAGAAAGAGGAATGAGTCTAGGGGGGCAACAGTTTTGGGGGGCACAAGGTAAAAGCCTTTGATTCTATAACTGCAGCAGAGGGAGGGGTGGGATTCATGTTTGTGGGTGACGAAAATGTGGGGGGCAATAAAGACAAGGGGCTGGTTATAAGGGGGGGTGGCACTTGGGTCCCAATAGAAGCTGCACCAATGTCAGTTAAGTGGGGGCTTGTGGCTAAATGTGGCAGCTGAGAAGTGGGGGCAAAGTCTGTTCTGCACATGTGACACTTGGGGAGAAGGTCGACGGGGGGGTGGTCATTGGCTTCTGCAGCTTCTAGGGACCCCCAATATTCACCCCCAAACTCTGTAGTTGAGGAGGGTCCTTATGGCTTTGCTTCTGTCATTAATAATAAAGGGGGTCCCTGAGAGACCCCCAACTTACTGAATCCTGTTTGGCCCCTGTATCTCTGGGCCCCACTCCTGATACAACCAGTGGAAACAGACAATGGGGGGCACTGGGGAAACAATGTCACACCGTGGGATTTAGTGGGATCAAAGAGATATAACGGGACATAACGGGATATAACGGGATACAATGGGATATGATGGGATTGTGGCTAGTGTCAGTTTGGGGGCAGGTAACTGAATTCATTGGGGAATTAGATGTGGGGGACATGAGGAATAAATGGGAGGGAGGGGGGAGATATTGTTACAGCCTCTATTACAGAGATTCTCTGGCTCTTTTGGGGTCCCCCCCCCCTTCAAAGTCCAACAATGAACCTCCCCATTAGTTATAATTAGACTAAAGATACAAACTGTGGTGCCAGTGCACTGGGGGCTCTTATTTGCCTTAAATAACCACCCCCTGTATAATGTTACCCCCCCACACACACGGGCCCCAGACCCTCAAAACTCTCTCCCTATTGGTCGATATTGTACATTAATGAATAAGTGACAGCTCCCCAATAGGCTTTAATGGAATATTTGGGGTACATGCGGACTGGAAGAATCTGCCCCTCACTGCGCATGCGCACACAGATCCGCTTGAGCCGCGGGAGAATTGGCTGGTGCTGCCGCCTGGTGGTCAAACTGCGAACTGATCTCTCGTTACAACTGGGTTTCCCTTTTGTCAGTCACAACCGCGGATCCGTTTATTTGTCTCACACTCAGTCCATTCATTGGCCGACCCCATTCACTCACCGACCCCACTCATTACAGGTCACACTGCTGCCGATATCACTGAGGAGCTTTTCCCTCCCACATTTATTATCTCCGCCTTCCCCTGGGGCCCAAACTCATTGGCTGCTCCTCTCCTGTTACGTCACTCACCATCTGCACAGGTAGCCACGCCTCCACTCACACCTGTTCCCTCTAACTTGTAACTTTTCAGCTGCCACACTGACTAACTGTCATACTAACTGACTGACTGACTGACTAACTGTCATACTAACTGACTGACTGACTGACTGACTGACTGACTAACTGTCATACTAACTGACTAACTGTCATACTAACTGACTTGTTTATATACAAGGAGAGGCTGATATACAATAAGGCAGTGATCCCCAAACACTGACTCATGAGTAACATGTTACTCCCCAAACCCTTGGATGTTGCTCCCAGTGGCCTCAAAGCAGGTGATTATTACTGAATTCCAGACTTGGAGGCAAGTTTTAATTGTATAAAAACCGGGTGCCAGCACTAACACCCCAATTTGACACCCGAAGAACATTTTTCATGCTTGTGTTGCTCCCCAACTCCTTTTACTCTTAAATGTTGCTCTCAGCTTCAAAAGGTTGGGGATCCCTGTAGTAAGAGCTCAGTTACAAGGAGAGGCTTCTTCTGGCTGGTTTGGCTTTCTGGGCAGGTAAGGACTGTGTAACTCCTGGGCTGTATCAGTGTAGGAACTTATAGAGAAACTAGACGGAGTGCTGTCCCTTTAAGGAAAACGCCCATAAGGCAGTGATTAGACTAATTAGTTAACATTCAGCCTGATTCATCACCTGCAGCCTCTGAAGCCTCAGTAACTGAACCTCTATTTGTATAATAATAACCTTTGTGTTATACTAATAAGAATTCTAGTGCTGGGGAAACGTTGTGTAATTAGGTGATACTTTATGGGGTGATGGTCATTTGTCTACTTACGTCTTACTCAAGAGTAAATGTCCTAATGTTAGGGACCATAGAGATACGTGCAAGATATTTATTCTCCAGCTTTGTGTAATTCAGCTGCTGTGTGTAAGGTTTGTGTAACTCCTGAGTTGTATACGTGACACAGACTTGAAGGAACAGAAGTTATTCAGCTATAGCAACTACATATACCAACACGTGCTGGGGAAGGAATTACACGGACCAAGTCACAACTGCTTCATATTGTTACTAGTGTGATGCTCCTACCGTGTGTGTTACTCTGTGTGTACTGACAGTTGCATAGTATAGTAATACTGTGTATGTTCCTACAGATCATAATTATCCTCTTTCAACTACAATGTATGTTAATATGTAAAGAGTAGGGATGTAGCGAACAGTTCGCCTGCGAACTTGTTCGCGCGAACTTCGACCGTTCGCGTCCGCCTAATGTTCGCGAACGTTTGGGAACGTTCGCAATTTGAGTTCGCGACCATTCGACCGCTAAAATCGAACGATTTCCATTCGTTCGAACGATTTCCATTCGTTCGAACGATTAAAATCCCTCGACCGTTCGATTCGAATGAAAATCCTTCGATCGAACGATGAAAATCCTTAAAACGTTCGAATCGAACGAAAAATCCTTCGAACGTTCGAATCGAACGATTTTGCGGGTGTTCGAAGCTCGCGAACGGTTCGCGAACCGTTCGCATTTTTTGCCGGTGTTCGCGAACGGCGTTCGCGAACACCAAAACGGCGGTTCGCTACATCCCTAGTAAAGAGTTACAGTTCATCATTGCTATAAAACTGCTGCTCCGTGTATTCATTTCATGAGCTTTTCTGCTGCTCTTATTTACCTTGTTTCCCTAATTGACAGTAGTAGGTGGGGTGATATTTAAGACCAATGTAGACCCAGTCACTAATCCCCTCTCTGGTTTATTTCCCAGCATTCCCTGTGTTTAATATCCCAGAGCTGGGTGCTGCCATACTGCTGTTCTACTCCCCCGTGGAGGGCTGCTTGGTAAGGGGAATAGCGTTGTAAGTGAGCTACAATGATCCCTGCTTGCACTTTGACCCGAGTATATTCTAATAATTTGCCGTTATTCTGAGTTGTAGTAAAGAATGAGTTCCAGTCGCTCTTACTCAGGTTCCAGGGGGTGAGTGTATCTAGAGAGGTTCTCTTAGGATTGTATTATATGATTTCATGGGAGTCCACTAACATGGGAGGAAGATCCCAGATGAGAGTCCACAAGAAGAGAGTGTTCAGCATGCGGTGAGACTGCTTTGCACACAAGAGACTATGGGCAAAGTGTTTGGAGGAAGCAGCAGGGACAAATATCTCAACTAATGACCTGGATGAAAGAATCGTTGGACAAACGGTGGAAAAACTTACAGACAAGGTCCTACATAATCTGCAGAAATCTGAGACCACTCCAACAACCCATGGCAGACAGGCGGGTGCAACAGGTTTGGCCAGTTCTCACATTAGGGCAGATTTGGAAATTGAAGACAAAATGTTCAAAGCTACTGTCACATTTCCAGTCCATGAGGGAATTTTCTTTAGGATGTTCCCCCTAAAGTGGACAAGAGTGGCCAGGAGTTCTCCTCTGCCTGTAGATGAAGGGGTTTCCCTCATGGATTCCACAGAGCCACACCAGAATACAATTCATAAGAAAACCTATAAGCTAATGAAATATGGCTGCAAGAATTGGAGGGAAACATTAAACATGGAGAAGATGGAGCTAAACTATTGAAAATGCTTCAAGACATCAAGCTGGTGGATAATTATTCAGCAGAAGCTTCGATATTAAAATTGACCGCAAAATCTATGTGCATTTGGGTCACAACCAGAAGAAAATTGTGGTTGAAGCATTGGCATGCCCATGTTCAGACCAAGCAAAACGCAGGTTCCTTACCCTTTAAATGGAAGTTGTTGTTTGTGTGGGAGGAAGACTAGCGAATTCAAAGCGGTGTGGGCTGGAGAAGGTTGGGACTCATGGGTGTCAATTATCACATCCTAAGAAACCCAAAAGTACATTTCATTTCCTCAGAAGCCCAGACAGCGCTGGAAAACATTATTCGAGATCTACTGAACAGAAATATAATTTCAAGAGTTCCTCCGAGACTCCAAAATTCGGGAATTTTTTCTCATCTCTTTTTGAGGGGAAAAAACGCCGAACAGAGAATTCAGAGTTATCTTCAATCTGAGCTACTTGAACCCCATGTTGGTTGTGCCATCATTCAAGACAAACTCTGAGGTGAGGTTTGAAGAACTCCTACTTACATATTCCCGTTTGGAAAAATCACAGATAATTCCTCCTAAATCAATATTTTCATTACAATGCCCTCCCCACGGCTCCCAGGATATTCACCAAGATCCCTGCGTCACTGATTGCCAACCTCAGACTGTAGGGGAGACAGATATTTACTCACTGAGAGAACATTTTAATAACGGAATCTTCCCAGGAGATTCTGTCTCGCCGTGTGAAGACCACAGCAGATCATCTGCAGGATCTGGTGGATAATCAATTGGGAAAGGTCATTTCTTATAGAATAGAATTCCTGGGAACATCCCTCAACTCATCCTACTAGAAAATCCCAGAGATTCAGTTGGCCGGATTCCCTAGGACCAGAGCAAGAGAATGTCGGCAAGTGATAGGGAAACTGTGTGAGATCCAGCTCTCCCGGATGCTTCTGTTTGATTTCCTTTCCAAACGGAATGAGAATTGTGCAGAACCAGATCACATTGTCCATTTGTCCAATCAGATGGTGCAGAATTTGAAGTGGTGAATGAGTCCAGTCTTTGTGCACCATTTTCCCTGGAAGTCCTGATCCCTGAATTCAATCACTAGAGAGAAACCCCAGGGGGCCGAGAGCAAACTTCATTCCGCTAAATCAGAGGAAATGGGGTCTTTTTTGCATAGACCTCGTGGCTTCCAAATGCTGTGTAATGTTGAAGTTTGTGTGTTGGACAAAGGATCACAAAGCTGAAGCAACGGGCGCCTTTTCAATCAGTTGGAACTTCAGCAGAGCTTCTCTGATCCCGAGATTCCTCAAAAAGATCAAAAACAACAAGGCAGAAGTGGTTCTGGTTGCACCAACCTCTTCATCTCCCAAACAGACCAGACCTGCTGACTGACCCGACTCTAACCAGCAGTCCCTCAGCCCGCGCCCGACTTCCTTTTATTGATCTGCGCTTCCTCGCGATGACGTCACAAAAGGGGCTGGTTGAGCGTGTGGTTATAAAGCCGGAAACAGCCATTTGAAGGTGGTGGGTGCGGTTTAAGCTCTTCTCCTGCTCTGTCCGCCACCTTCAAATGCCGGTTTCCGGCTTTATAACCGTGCACCTGCTCAACCAGCCCCTTTTGTGACGTCATCAGTGGGACGGGTAAGTGCAGGTCTATAAAAGGAAGTCGGGCACGGGCTGAGGCAGTGCAGGTTAGGGTCGGCACCCGCAGGGCCGGCCTTAGGCCTATTGGACCAATTGGGCCCAATAGGACCCCGCACCATAGATAATATTTCCCCCAGCACATGATGGTGACTGGCCTGCCCCCAACTTTGAGAGTCCAGCCCATCCCCAAATCCATAGGTCCAGCCCACCCCCAACTCTGATAAGCCAGCCTATCCCCCAACTCCATAGGTCTAGCCTGCCCCCAATCCAACCAAGCCTGCTCCCAAACTAATTGGCCCAGTCCACTCCCCTATTTCCTCCCTCTCTCTCTTACCCTGTGTTGTGCCCCTATTATGTGCCCCTATTTCATCCTTCTCACTCTCTTACCTTGTCTGCCCCTTTCCTTTCTATTTTGTGCCTGTATGCCCTTATTTTCCTAAATACTTGGTGTGTCAGTAGCCAGCAACACTTTGTCTAGGGGCCCCACCAACATGGTTCCAATTGGGCCCCACATTTGATAGGATCAGCCCTGGGCACCCGCATAGAGGAGTGCGAGGTCAGCCTGAACTCCGTGGGTATTGGGCCTACACATCACTAGTGGCCAGGCTGGCTAACCTCAGGGCTTGGCTTTTGAAAGAGTAAGTAGCCTCAAGCCTAGAGTATGTAGAGTGGATCAGTGCCGTACAGAGAGATTTATCTTCTTGCTGTACAGGAACAGGGTTTGACCCAAATGGCCCCTATAGTAGAATTCCTTCAGAGAGGATTTGAGAAAAACCTCAGTACAATTTCATTTTCCTCATCCATTGGGCAGAGAAACCTTTTGATCTGTAGGTTCTTCCAGACCCCAAAAAGACTGAAACTCTGAGTTCGATCACGAGTGCCTCCCTGGGACCTCACCCTGGTTCTTAGTACATTTACCTCTGTCCCGTCTGAAGCTTTGGAAGAAGTTTCCTTTAAACTGCTGAATCTGAAGAGGTTTCCCCAGCCGACTCTTCTGCTAGAAGGGCGAGTGAATTCCAAGCACTTTCTATAGAAGGGGAGCCGAGCTTCTTCCAATACATTTATGCCTGAGGTGGTACCAGATCTCAACGCATCGTAATTCCAACTTCAGAATCCTCAGATGAGGAATAAAGATGTCTCACCTTGGATGTCTACCTGGAAAGGCTCCTGTCAGAGACCAACTGCCTCCTGGTAACCCCGGCAGGTGTAAGCGCAGAACTACAACTATCTACATGTATTATTATCATCAAACTACACTCCAGCAGGGCTATGGCAGTGCCTTGGACATTCCAGGCTCAATATTGGGTCGGAGGGCATCTGTAAAGCGGCAGTTTATTCGTCTTTACATATTTTTTTCAAGTTTGATTTTTTTTCTAATAGGGATCTGTCTATCGGTTCCTCTGTCTCAATGGCAGCATTAAATACCGGACTATCCCTCCCTTGGTGTTATTTGGTTATTTCCCATTCGTTGCCAATTGGCAGGAAGAAGAAACCAGGAAATCCTGTCACTAACCGACAGTTTCCTTTCCTGGACTGGAACATGACAGTCAGCAGGGACTTCTCATCCTTTTCGGGGGAGGACTGGTCAATAAAGATGGCAGCCGAGGGCAGAAGTTTTTATAGGACAGGATATTATAGGATATTCCTGTCCCGATCACATGGCAGGGGGAATTAACCCATTCATTGTTCCAGTAAAGGAAAAGAAACTCTGGGCAAGTATAATAGGATTTACTGTTATCCGGCGGCTTCTCACTATAAATGCCCAAAGGAACGGCCTTGGCAAGTGACTGCACTCTTAAGGGGTGGAGCTAGAGGTGGGTGGGACAGAAGAGGGCTGAATTACAGAAAAGAATATGGCAGCTCCCACTCATATGAATAAATACAGAAACCTGTCAATAGCCTGTGCCTGGTTCCTTACTATAACCTTTAGGGAATATAACACATACAGATTCCCATGATTCCCTGTTGTGCAGAGGCTGAAGGACGTCATTAAATACTGGAGAATCGCTGCCCCCCCCCCCGGGTCCTGCCAGACCCCGCCCCCCTGCAGTACCATGCCCCGCCCCCTACAGAATGTGCCACAGGCTCTCTGCACCCTCCTATTGAACAGCTCAGAGTCCATCAGAGCCCAATATTTAGTGTTACCCCATCAGCGCAGCCCATTAATGGGGCCCCTAGCACACCCTCGCCTTCTCCCACCCCTCTGTTTTCTGCTTCCCCCATTGATCCCCAATGAATTTATCCTACTCACCCCTAATCTTCTCCCTTTACCCCAATTTCCCCTGTCCTTGCTCCTCCCTCTTCTCTGATTCCTCTTAATCTCACTCCCCCACAGGACCCCAATCTGCTACTGCGGCCCCCTGGGGGAGTGGCCTGTCTGTGTGGGCACCTTTGTTTATGTCCAGTCCCAGGGTCCTTACTCTCACCCTTCTGGTCCAACTTTAAACAAACTCTTAGTGGGGTGAGATGGTCCCAAATTGCTTTGTACTCTTCAGGAGAATGCGGAAATTAATTAACACAAAAGCACAACCAATAAGAAATAAAGACCAACTGCAATTTCTCAGAGCTTCACCATATTACAAGTTAATTGTAGGTGCAGTTTCCCATAAATCACGATGAGGAACAAATGAGCAGCTGCCCGGCTGTTGGCCAGAACCAGAATTATTATATGGACATGTGAATCTGTTGGGGACAGGCCCAGTGGTGAAAAGAATTCATTTGATATTAACAACCTTATGGGCCCTGGGTCACACTGTGGCTCCCACTAATGCAGATTGTTTGTTGAGTCCATGAGGAGGTCCATGATTTCCAGTCCCAGTAAGTGCGCTGACACTGCCCGACTGAGCCCGGGAGCTGCCATGTGTATAAAACCTATAAAATGCCGCTAGTTGCCTTTGCTAATGGGCTGCGTTTCCCTTATCAGCCACTGAAGGGCCTCGTTCCGCCCCTGTTTCTCCAGCTCCGCCCCAACCACTTCTCTGCATTGTCTATGGTACTCGTTCAGCCAATCAACCTGCAACCAGGGAGAAACAATTCATGTAAAGGGAGGGACCCTGCGTAACTGATCCCCGGCCTCCCCACTTACCTCTATCTATAATTACCCCCCCAGCCATCCCACTTACCTCTGTGTGTGTAAATGCCCCCCGGCCAGCCCACTTACCTCTGCTTGTGTCAGCAGTTGAATGTTGATCATTTTGGCCTGAATAGGAACCAATGTGATTGGCTGGAAGGTCAGGCTCCCGCGGTCCCGGAAATTGTACTGGAAAATAAAATTAGAGATTACTTTTCTCTCCTGTCTGTTCCACTAGCTGAGTGTGAGTGACCGTGTGAGTGACGATGTGAGTGACAGTGTGAGTGTGGTCGAGGGAGAGATGGGGGTGCTGACAGTCACTACTGAACATTTCTTCAGAAAACATTTATTTTATTTATGGGCAGTAAATCGGCATAAAATCAAGAAACCCCTCCCGTCTGATGGGGCAGATTCTGTATCATTGTCTTTTTATGGAGGGACATAGAGGACACAGATACAGGGAACTGCCTCCCAGAGAGGTGGGAGCCATCTTTGTTCTACACCCCCAAAAACCCAACAGAACCTCTCACCTTGGTCTTAGCTGGAACCACCAGAACCAAATTCTCAATCCTGATGCCAAACGAGCCGTCTTCATAATACCCGGGCTCTGCACACAAGAACTTCATTAGATTCCCTATAATACATATGAGCGTCGCCCACACCCTCCACACAGTGGTACGGCCCAAACTCTATTACTCTCTAACCAATCAGCTGCCAGTCTCTCTGCACTAATGTAATGGGGAGGGTACAGGTTCCTCTATGGGCCCCCAAATGACTCCAGGGAAGATCTATATGAAAGTGGGCGCAGGGGGGTATCTGATGGGGGCCCTTGTGTTGGTGCCAAGTAGAGCCCAATGCTTTGAGCCTGTGGGTGGGAATATTGGTGGCCCCGGGGAAACACTGGACCCTACACTAACACTGGGCAGTACCACGGGCCCCATAACTCAGGGGTGGGATCTCACCGTCGGACAGAACCATTCCCGCTTCCAGGGGTTCGTCTGCAAACGTCTTGTAGCTGATGCCACACGGCCCCTCGTGCACATTGAGGAAAGAGCCGACTCCGTGGCCAGTTCCGTGCAGATAGTCCAGTCCGGTGTCCCACAGAGCCGCCCGGGCAAATGAGTCCAGGAGATGTCCTGCAGGAGAGACACATGAATTAGTGGGGAGCAGTCTCGGGGGGGGGTATGGAAGATCAATACAAACCTTTGGTCCCGTTGGGGAACACGGCAGAACTGACAGCGATGTGCCCCTGTAACACGTATGTGAAGCATTCCTGGGGGAGAGGAAAATAATTCATATGGGGGGACAGGGAAGCGTTGGGGTGAGTTTACTAAATGGGGTGCAGGACTCTTAATAAATAACCCGAGTAACTCCATGGTACTCCCTGCTAAGCCCCTCCCACGTGGTAAATGATAAATTAATTAAGAAGGTGATTTCCACTGTACATACAACATATCTTATTTATACACACACACACATATATACACACTCCCATACACACACACACACACACACACACACAGAGCTCTCCATGGGCAGGGAATTACCTTCTCATAGTCAGTGGGGGTCCCAAAGTGCAGGGTCCTGGTAACATCGGTGGTGCCGTCCCTTCAGTAAAAAGAAATGGGCAGAGATTTACTAACAACCTCCCATCAGTCAGAAACTCCCAGCGACCTACTCACGGGGATCCCACATTCCAACATTTACCAACACAAGTACAAAATCACAGGCAGAATGAGGGGTATTTACATTCAGCCCATGTTCATTCCTTGCCCAGTGTCCTTTAGTGAGTTAAAGGAAAACAATATCCCCAAAATGAATACTTGAGCAACAGATTACATCTCTTGCCTTGAGCCACCAATTAATGATGGTCTGTGTGCTGCCTCAGAGATCACCTGACCAGAAATACTGCAGCTCTAACTGTAACAGGAAGAGACCACCTGACCAGAAATACTGCAGCTCTAACTGTAACAGGAAGAGATCACCTGACCAGAAATACTGCAGCTCTAACTGTAACAGGAAGAGATCACCTGACCAGAAATACTGCAGCTCTAACTGTAACAGGAAGAGATCACCTGACCAGAAATACTGCAGCTCTAACTGTAACAGGAAGAGATCGTGTGGTTTGTGATGTGTGCACCATGAATCCTACGATCTCAGGGGGCGGCCCTTCTTTTTTAAAATGGCAATTATCTATTTATGATTACCCAATGGCACATACTACTAGAAAAGTATATTATTATGAAAATGGTTTATTTACATGAAGCAGGATTTTAGATATGAGCTGTTTTATGCAATATATTTTTTACATTGTTTGAGGGGTATAGTTTTCCTTTAACAGGAGAATTAACCCTTTCCCTGAGCCACTGGCACTTCTACCACTCACATTGCATCACATGACTGATCCCCCCTTACTGATGCCGGTAATATTCACGTTATTTTGTGGGACCCACTTTTCCTGCAGAATTCTCTGAACCACTGCACTGTGGGTAAAAATGGCAATTCCCATGAATTTCTGCCTTTTGTACTTGTGTCTGTAAATCAGCTCAAATATGGTTATTCCTACTTCAACCAGATCCCACCCCTGGGGAACACAGGCAGGCCCCACCCCTGGGGAACACAGGCAGGCCCCACCCCTGGGGAACACAGGCAGGCCCCACCCATACAGGGATTAGAGTGAATTTCTTACTTGAATTGAGCTCCAGAATCCAAGAGGAAAATCTCATTGGCCGAGAGCTGCCGGTTTGTTTCGGGGACGGGTCTGGCACAAAACAAATCGCAAGTTAAATGTTTCGGGTCATAAAAGAAGGATTTGGGGGTTACAGGCAAGAGGAGTCTGGGGGTCACTGACAAGTTTTGGGGCGATAAAGGTGACAAGAGCTTTTCTGAATGAAATAGACAAACAAAATTTGGGGGGAGGGGGTCTGTAAGACAGGGGTTTGGGGGGGCTCACTTGTAATGGATGATGGCGGCGTTAGGTCCTGAGCTGGAGATGGTGGCGAAACTGAGTTCTACAAAATCCACTTGTTGCCTGGAGACAGAAAAAGGGCAGTGGGGCTCATTCACTAATTATAAAATAAACTCCTCCCTCACCCCCTGCTCTACCCCCCACATTACTCTACTTAAAGGGCAACTGTAATCTCATGCCCAAATCCCTCGTGACAAACATACATATCACCCTGTGCCCCCCAGTCTATATCAGATAATATCACCCTGTGCCCCCCAGTCTATATCAGATAATATCACCCTGTGCCCCCAGTCTATATCAGATACATATCACCCTGTGCCCCCCAGTCTATATCAGATAATATCACCCTGTGCCCCCCAGTCAATATCAGATAATATCACCCTGTGCCCCCCCAGTCAATATCAGATAATATCACCCTGTGCCCCCCCAGTCTATATCAGATACATATCACCCTGTGCCCCCCCCAGTCTATATCAGATCATATCACCCTGTGCCCCCCAGTCTATATCAGATAATATCACCCTGTGCCCCCCAGTCTATATCAGATACATATCACCCTGGTGCCCCCCCCAGTCTATATCAGATACATATCACCCTGTGCCCCCCAGTCTATATCAGATAATATCACCCTGTGCCCCCCAGTCTATATCAGATACATATCACCCTGTGCCCCCCAGTCTATATCAGATACATATCACCCTGTGCCCCCCCAGTCTATATCAGATACATATCACCCTGTGCCCCCCCAGTCTATATCAGATACATATCACCCTGTGCCCCCCAGTCTATATCAGATACATATCACCCTGTGCCCCCCCAGTCTATATCAGATACATATCACCCTGTGCCCCCCAGTCTATATCAGATACATATCACCCTGTGCCCCCCAGTCTATATCAGATAATATCACCCTGTGCCCCCCAGTCTATATCAGATAATATCACCCTGTGCCCCCCCAGTCTATATCAGATACATATTACCACCCTGTGCCCCCCAGTCTATATCCAGATCACACCTGGTGCCCCCAGTCTATATCAGATAATATCACCCCAGTGGCCCCCCCCAGTCTATATCAGACTAGTACATATCTGCCCCAGTCTATTATCAGATACATATCATCACCCTTGCCCCCCGTCTAGTATCAGACTATAATCACCCCTGATCCCCGCGCAGATTCATATGTGAAATTAATATCAGTACCACTGCTGCCAGTGTGCCCCAACCCCAGTCTATATCAGAATACATATCACCTGTTGGCCCCCCAGCTCTTATCAGATAATATCACCATGTCCCCATCATAATCAATACATACACCTGTGCCCCCCAGTCATATCAGATACATATCACCCTGTTCCCCCCAGTCTTATCAGATACATTCACCCTGTGCCCCCCTATCTATATCAAATACATATCAACTGGCCCCCCAGCTATATCAGATACATATCACCCTCTGTGCCCCCAGTCTATATCTAGATACATATCACCCTGTGCCCCCCAGTCTATATCAGATACATATCACCCTGTTGCCCCCCAAGTCTATATCAGATAATATCACCCTGTGCCCCCCAGTCTATATCAGATACATATCACCCTGTGCCCCCCAGTCTATATCAGATAATATCACCCTGTGCCCCCCAGTCTATATCAGATACAATATCACCCTGTGCCCCCCAGTCTATATCAGATACATATCATCCTGTGCCCCCCAGTCTATATCAGATACATATCACCCCTGTGCCCCCCAGTCTATATCAGATACATATCACCCTGTGCCCCCAGTCTATATCAGATAATATCACCCTGTGCCCCCCAGTCTATATCAGATACATATCACCCTGTGCCCCCCCAAGTCTATATCAGATACATATCACCCTGTGCCCCCCATTCCATATCAGATACATATCACCCTGTGCCCCCCAGTCCATATCAGATACATATCACCCTGTGGCCCCCAGTCTATATCAGATACATATCACCCTGTGCCCCCCAGTCTATATCAGATACATATCACCCTGTGCCCCCCCAGTCTATATCAGATACATATCACCCTGTGCCCCCAGTCCTATATCAGATACATATCACCCTGTGCCCCCCAGTCTATATCAGATAATATCACCCTGTGCCCCCCAGTCCATATCAGATACATATCACCCTGTGCCCCCCAGTCTATATCAGATAATATCACCCTGTGCCCCCCAGTCCATATCAGATAATATCACCCTGTGCCCCCCCCAGGACCATATCAGATACATATCACCCTGTGCCCCCCCCAGTCCATATCAGATAATATCACCCTGTGCCCCCCCCCAGTCTACATCAGATACATATCACCCTGTGCCCCCCAGTCCATATCAGATACATATCACCCTGTGCCCCCCCCAGTCTACATCAGATACATATCACCCTGTGCCCCCCAGTCCATATCAGATACATATCACCCTGTGCCCCCCCCAGTCCATATCAGATAATATCACCCTGTGCCTCATTCTCACCGGCGGAATTCCTCAGCTTTATCCGCAGCAGAGATTTCGGTGACGGTTCCCTTTGGGATCTGTAGGAAAGAACAAAGGGATCTTGGAATAAACGCACAGAAACCTCATCCAATAGCAGTGGAGGGAGGTGAGGCCAAAAGTAGAGATCTCATTGGATATGGTACATTGGTCTGTAATCCCTGGTGATCTCCCACCCCAGGGCTTCAGGTGGGTATATTTTGGGAGGGTTCAGACACCTGTAATGACCCGCCCACAGCACTTTGTCCCTCCCACTTTCTGACTGGCACACACTCTACACTCTATGGGCAAAGTATCCGGACCCCCTTTCCAGAATCAACCAACCTCACTAATGGCTGAACTTGTGGCTGAATGGTAGCAACTCCCTGCGACAACTCCCAGCGACAATATTCCAACATCGAATGAAACCTTCCCAGGGGCTGGGAATGAGATGTTGGTGGGGGTCCCAGTTTTTTGGGCCATAGAGTGGAAATGAAGAATAGAAAAATAAGTATCTAGGGGGAGGTGCAGTTCTACTCTGTCGCTATGTATAAATACTTGGTGGGAAGTGGTTCTCATGTGACAGAACCAGTAGAACCCACTCAGCAGCTGATCACATGATCCACACACTGGTACTGTCAGTACATTAGGAGATAAGAGGGGGAGGAATTGCACCGACACTTCCTGTTTCTTTCAGAAGAATAGACCCGCCTACCTCCTTTTCCAGCCAATTAAACAGCTCACAGAGGGCCACGGCATCTTTCACCTGCAGTGAGTGGAGGAGAAGAGTTTGATTGACACTCAGCATGGCAGCTCCCACCCATACGTCTCAGTGATCAGTACACAGGGGAGGTTCAGTTAATATAAATAATAAGGGGAGATCACACTCACGTGGGCCCTTCTCATCCCCTCTGTCTCCACCGGGTTCTTCACGGCTTTGGCCAAACAAATGGGGCTGTACTGGGACAGGAGCCTGTGGGTCTGGGAAAGGGACAAATATACTGAAACACCCCCAATCCACCTCCCATAGCCCCCCATTACATACCCCCCCCAGCCCCAGTGTCATGGCTGCACATTCAGTGGGACAGTCATGAGGGTGGGTACGGGCAGGTAAGTGGCGGGGGTATTAGGGGACATTATGTACCTTGGGAATTGCCTCCGTCAGGGCATAACTGGCCTTGTCACTGATCCACACTTTCTCCTTGGCAGCGAGTCCGGAGCAGATGCCCTGCAGGGTGGCCAATATGGACTCATACGGCTCCAGCTGGACCAGGAATTCGGGTGGGGGGGAGGAGTCGAGCAGGAGGTGCTCCCTGAATCCCGGATCTGCCACCCGCTCTCCACTGATAAACAGCCTGTGATTGGATAACCAACATGGAGGGCACCATATTACCCTGGGCTCTAACCACTATGTTACCTACTGATATAGTAACCCCGCCCACAGACTCCACCAAGCTCCTCCCCCAAAAGCTCTGAGAAAAGGAAACACCACCCTCCCAGCAGGTGAGGAGTTAATTATTAACCAATAATAAACTGAAGTAAAGAACCTATGCTGATGGTGAAATCTCCTTTCCTCCCCACAAATGAATCACTCATTCCCCATAACCTGACTGTCCTTACAGTAAAGAACCCCTTCCTATGCTGATGGTGAAATCTCCTTTCCTCCCCACCAATGAATCACTCATTCCCCCTCTCTTGGTAGGGAATCCCATAACCTGACTGTCCTTACAGTAAAGAACCCCTTCCTATGCTGATGGTGAGATCTCCTTTCCTCCCCACCAATGAATCACTCATTCCCCTTTCTTGGTAGGGAATCCCATAACCTGACTGTCCTTACAGTAAAGAACCCCTTCCTATGCTGATGGTGAGATCTCCATTCCTCCCCACCAATGAATCACTCATTCCCCTCTCTTGGTAGGGAATCCCATACCTTGACTGCCCTTACAGTAAAAACCCCTTCCTATGCTGATGGTGAGATCTCCTTTCCTCCCCACCAATGAATCACTCATTCCCCCTCTCTTGGTAGGGAATCCCATAACCTGACTGCCCTTACAGTAAAGAACCCCTTCCTATACTGATGGTGAGATCTCCTTTCCTCCCGACCAATGAATCACTCATTCCCCCTCTCTTGGTAGGGAATCCCATAACCTGACTGTCCTTACAGTAAAGAACCCCTTCCTATGCTGATGGTGAGATTCCTGTGTGGCCCCAAGGCATAGAAGCAGCCAATTTCCCTGGATTTATAGCCGGTACAAATGTGCAGGAGTCTGACCTGATAGTGCTGCTCCCTATGATGGCATAAGCAAAGAACACGGGGTTATATTCCACATCGAGGCCTCGCAGGTTGAAGAGCCCTAGAGTTGGGACAGGAGGGGGGCATGTTAGATGCAAATGAAATATTGGGGTACATGATAATATAATGGGGGTACAGGACAGAGTGACACTAGTAAGAAGGTGCAGCACATGACACTGCACTGGGACTATGCTGGGATTTCTTGTGAGGGGAGCTAGAAGGTTAAATAAAGGAGCACATGCAATAAGACGTGTACTTTACCCTTATGTGTTAATTCTGGTATCCAAAGCCATTAATATTTAATTCCAAAGTGAAGTTGTAGATACAAATCTGAGAATGTGCTGCAATATGTGCCTTTATTCACAAACACGACATGTTTCGCTCTTCCTTGCCCTATATCAGGTGTATATATATATATGTGTATATATGTGTGTATATATATATATATATGTTTGTGAATAAAGGCACCTTTTGCAGCACATTCTCAGATTTGTATCCACACCTTCACTTTGGAATTAAATAAAGGAGTACAGAAATGAGGGTACACAGGGCGTATGAACCCCCAGAATCTTCTCCATTCACTCACTGTGTATCAGGGCGATGATTCTCATCCCCCCCCCCCAAACCTACAGGCGACTTCATCCAATCCCGTCAGGACGATCCAGGAGGCTTTCTTCTCCGCCATCTTGGCTCGGAGCGACTCAATCTTTGCCTTCCACGAGAGCCCTGGAGTGGGGGTACAAGGACATGTGAGGGGGCAGTAGGGGAATTACCCTGGTCTGTCTGAGCCAATCACAATCCTGCTTCTCTCCCAGTGATGTTCCTGCTCATTTCCCACAATTCACTGGCACAAAAGAACCCCCTGTAACTGTAACACCCCCAAACAGCAGCAGCTACAGGCAGGGCCCCCGGCTCATATGGAAAGGGAAACATGTGACCTACAAATGAGCTTTTTTTTTAACACAAATGAAAGTGGCAGTTTTTGGCAGTGAATTAACCCATTCTGTGCAGGGACAGAGAAACTGACCCCCACGCAGGGTGTGTATTAAACCTATAGCAGATCCCCTCCCCCCCACTCTGCCCATAGAGGAGTCTGATAGAGAGATACAGACCGGTGTAGTTCAGCCCCAGAGTTATGAGGGGTCGGCAAGGCCTGGTGGGTCGTTGTGCCCAGATGGAGTCGATGAGATTTTCCTGCACAGGAACCAGATGGTGCCCCGAGTTCTTGAGTGCGAGGGACAGGCTCTTCCACTGGTCTGGGGTGAAACACAATGATCCTTTAACAGCAAAACAAGTGGGGTCCCTGTATGGAACAGCCCCCCTCTAGGGATTGAACCGTCTGTGATAGTCCCCTGACTCTATACCTGTCGGCTCCCACCCAATAAGCCCTGAACCACCCCCTACCCCAGATGAACCTGATTGGATGTCCCTGATTGGATGTCCCTGATTGGATGTCCCTGATTGGATGTCCCTGATCGGATGTCCCTGATCGGATGTCCCTGATTGGATTTACCTGTTTGGATGATAAATGGGTCGACTCCAACCCGGGACGAGTCTGGAAGAACACTGATGAGCCAGTCCTCCTGAGTCGGGGTGTCCTTTAACCCTAATAGAGAAACACAAGGCTGAGTGTCAGCAGTACCACCCCCGCAATGGACTTCTCTGATTGGTCTATGCCAAGTCTCACCCATCTTCATGAGGGACCAGTTACTGTCCATTTGCTGCGCCGCCTGCAGGAAGTAACGTCCGTCTGTCCACATGGCAGCTCCCTCCTCCGTTACTATGGCTGTCCCTGTTCCCATGGACATAATGAGAATTAGATACAGGGGGGCACATGGGGTACCAGTCTGATTCCCTAGTGAGGGGCACCTACCTACCATCAAATCCATTCCCTAGTGACGGGCACCTACCTACCATCAAATCCATTCCCTAGTGACGGGCACCTACCTACCATCAAATCAATTCCCTAGTGACGGGCACCTACCTACCATCAAATCCATTCCCTAGTGAGGGGCACCTACCTACCATCAAATCCATTCCCTAGTGACGGGCACCTACCTACCATCAAGTCCATTCACTAGTGAGGGGCACCTACCTGCAGAGCCATCAAATCCATTCCCTAGTGACGGGCACCTACCTACCATCAAATCCATTCCCTAGTGACAGGCACCTACCTACCATCAAATCCATTCCCTAGTGACGGGCACCTACCTACCATCAAATCCATTCCCTAGTGACGGGCACCTACCTGCCATCAAATCCATTCCCTAGTGACAGGCACCTACCTACCATCAAATCCATTCCCTAGTGACAGGCACCTACCTACCATCAAATCCATTCCCTAGTGAGGGGCACCTACCTACCATCAAATCCATTCCCTAGTGACGGTCACCTACCTACCATCAAATCCATTCCCTAGTGACGGGCACCTACCTACCATCAAATCCATTCCCTAGTGACGGGCACCTACCTACCATCAAATCCATTCCCTAGTGACGGGCACCTACCTACCATCAAATCCATTCCCTAGTGACGGGCACCTACCTACCATCAAATCCATTCCCTAGTGACGGGCACCTACCTACCATCAAATCAATTCCCTAGTGACGGGCACCTACCTACCATCAAATCCATTCCCTAGTGAGGGGCACCTACCTACCATCAAATCCATTCCCTAGTGACGGGCACCTACCTACCATCAAATCCATTCCCTAGTGACGGGCACCTACCTACCATCAAATCCATTCCCTAGTGACGGGCACCTACCTACCATCAAATCCATTCCCTAGTGACGGGCACCTACCTACCATCAAATCAATTCCCTAGTGACGGGCACCTACCTACCATCAAATCCATTCCCTAGTGACGGGCACCTACCTACCATCAAATCCATTCCCTAGTGACGGGCACCTACCTGCCATCAAATCCATTCCCTAGTGATGGGTACATACCTACCATCAAATCCATTCACTAGTGAGGGGCACCTACCTGCAGAGCCATCAAATCCATTCCCTAGTGACGGGCACCTACCTACCATCAAATCCATTCCCTAGTGACGGGCACCTACCTGCCATCAAATCCATTCCCTAGTGATGGGTACATACCTACCATCAAATCCATTTCCTAGTGAGGGGCACCTACCTACCATCAAATCAATTCCCTAGTGACGGGCACCTACCTACCATCAAATCCATTCCCTAGTGAGGGGCACCTACCTACCATCAAATCCATTCCCTAGTGACGGGCACCTACCTACCATCAAATCCATTCCCTAGTGACGGGCACCTACCTACCATCAAATCCATTCACTAGTGAGGGGCACCTACCTGCAGAGCCATCAAATCCATTCCCTAGTGACGGGCACCTACCTACCATCAAATCCATTCCCTAGTGACGGGCACCTACCTACCATCAAATCCATTCCCTAGTGACGGGCACCTACCTCCAATGAAATCCATTCCCTAGTGAGGGGCACCTACCTGCAGAGCCATCAAATCCAGAAATGAATTCCCTCCGGCAGTCGCACGGGGCTATGTACTCGCTCTGGGGGAGGAATGAGAGGGTTAAGGGTTAGTGCTCGTTCCATATTCCCAATGCCCCCCAGATACCCCAAGTCCAGTTCTGCCCCTACATAGTGTCCCCCGTGGGCACAAGGATAAAACCCTCCCCTGACCCTGAATATAGTGGCACCCGCCCCACCCTGGATGTGACCCCCAGATACTCTGTGCCCAAACTGCACCAGGGTGTCATTCCAATTGGGGCAGTTGCCATGGAGACCTGTTCATGTTCATGATGAGAGGACACAATACACCCCTTCATGCCCAGGTTACCTTTACAAAGTGGAAACTCAAATCTCTCTCTGAAGCAACATATTGGCCCTCAGTGTACCCCAATAACCAGCCCAGAGAGAGAAACAATACAGGGGGGAGGGTTCGGTGCCAGTGATTGGCTCTGTGTCTGGGCACAATACCTGGTGGGCGTCTCCGGAGGGCACAATATAGGCCTGAAGTGACCCCGACAGGGACGAGCGCATGGCGACTCTCAATTGGCGCAGAATTTCTGTCGTTACTTTGGGGGCCATTGTCAGTGCCTGGGGGGATTAGTTACACACATATTTATATATATTTATATACACACACAGTTACACATTGGGGCGCCATAAATAAATAAATAAACAAAGAATTAAATAAATAAAGTGTTGTCCCCCCCCCCAGTACATAAGTGGCACATCCCCCAGTTCTCTATATATTTATATAAGTCCTGCTCCCCCAGTCACACAGTCAGTCACACACACACAGTCACACACAGTCACACACACACAGTGACACACAGTCAGTCACACACACAGTCACACACACACAGTCACACACAGTCACACACAGTCACACACACACAGTCACACACAGTCACACACAGTCACACACAGTCACACACACACAGTCACACACACACAGTCACACAGTCACACACACACAGTCACACACAGTCACACACACACAGTCACACACACACAGTCACACACAGTCACACACACACAGTGACACACACACAGTCACACACAGTCACACACAGTCACACACACACAGTCAGTCACACACACACAGTGACACACAGTCACACACACACGGTCAGTCACACACACAGTGACACACACACAGTCACACACACACACACACAGTTCCATATTTAGGGGACACATAGTCACTCAGTAGAGCGGTGTCGGTAGAAGCCTATGTGGGAGCAGGACACTCAGTTACCGTGCGAGTCTGTCTGCTTCTCTCTCTCCTCACACTCTGCGGACTACCGGGGCGCCGGGATTGTGGGTAATGTAGTTCTCTGAGGCTGCAACTGATGAAGCCATAGAGGATGATAAATCAGAAAAAAAACTACATTTCCCAGAACATCCCGCGCCTCCGCTCCGGCACAATTCTGTGCGACACAGACCGACCAATGGAATGAGAGAGAGTCACTAAGAGAGTCACTCCGGACTTTCCCCGGAGCGGTACTCACACTCACCCGCCTCTACTCACACTCACTCTATATAGGGAACAAGATCCCTATTTCTCCGCTTTATACTTGAGACTAATGACCCTCCCCCTGTTCCCCAGTCCTTGTTATAGGAATAACGAACAGCCAATCACAGAGCAGCAATCTTGCACCTTCAGAAGCACAAACCAGACAAGCTCCTCCCCCACTGGTACCCCCTGTCCAATCACTTACCTTCTCTCTCATTATTCTCTATATTGTCTCTTGTTCTTATATAAACTGTATGGGACCGACTTCTGTTATATACACTGTATGGGACCGACAGTCTGACGGTTCTGTTATATACACTGTATGGGACCGACAGTCTGACGGTTCTGTTATATACGCTGTATGGGACCGACAGTCTCACGGTTCTGTTATATACGCTGTATGGGACCGACGGTCTCACGGTTCTGCTATATACGCTGTATGGGACCGACGGTCTCACGGTTCTGCTATATACGCTGTATGGGACCGACGGTCTCACGGTTCTGTTATATACGCTGTATGGGACAGACAGTCTCACGGGTCTGTTATATACGCTGTATGGGACCGACAGTCTCACGGTTCTGTTATATACGCTGTATGGGACCGACAGTCTCACGGTTCTGTTATATACGCTGTATGGGACCGACAGTCTCACGGTTCTGCTATATACGCTGTATGGGACCGACAGTCTCACGGTTCTGCTATATACGCTGTATGGGACCGACAGTCTCACGGTTCTGCTATATACACTGTATGGGACCGACAGTCTCACGTTTCTGCTATATACACTGTATGGGACCGACAGTCTCACGGTTCTGTTATATACACTGTATGGGACCGACAGTCTCACGGTTCTGTTATATACACTGTATGGGACCGACAGTCTCATGGTTCTGTTATATACGCTGTATGGGACCGACAGTCTCACGGTTCTGCTATATACGCTGTATGGGACCGACAGTCTCACGGTTCTGCTATATACGCTGTATGGGACCGACAGTCTCACGGTTCTGCTATATACGCTGTATGGGACCGACAGTCTCACGGTTCTGCTATATACGCTGTATGGGACCGACAGTCTCACGGTTCTGCTATATACGCTGTATGGGACCGACAGTCTCACGGTTCTGTTATATACGCTGTATGGGACCGACAGTCTCACGGTTCTGCTATATACGCTGTATGGGACCGACAGTCTCACGGTTCTGCTATATACGCTGTATGGGACAGACAGTCTCACGGGTCTGTTATATACGCTGTATGGGACCGACAGTCTCACGGTTCTGCTATATACGCTGTATGGGACCGACAGTCTCACGGTTCTGCTATATACGCTGTATGGGACCGACAGTCTCACGGTTCTGCTATATACGCTGTATGGGACCGACAGTCTCACGGTTCTGCTATATACGCTGTATGGGACAGACAGTCTCACGGGTCTGTTATATACGCTGTATGGGACCGACAGTCTCACGGTTCTGTTATATACGCTGTATGGGACCGACAGTCTCACGGTTCTGTTATATACGCTGTATGGGACCGACAGTCTCACGGTTCTGCTATATACGCTGTATGGGACCGACAGTCTCACGGTTCTGCTATATACACTGTATGGGCCCGACAGTCTCACGGTTCTGCTATATACGCTGTATGGGACCGACAGTCTCACGGTTCTGCTATATACACTGTATGGGACAGACAGTCTCACGGTTCTGCTATATACACTGTATGGGACCGACAGTCTCACGGTTCTGTTATATACACTGTATGGGACCGACAGTCTCACGTTTCTGTTATATACACTGTATGGGACCGACAGTCTCACGGTTCTGTTATATACGCTGTATGGGACCGACAGTCTCACGGTTCTGTTATATACGCTGTATGGGACCGACAGTCTCACGGTTCTGCTATATACGCTGTATGGGACCGACAGTCTCACGGTTCTGCTATATACGCTGTATGGGACCGACAGTCTCACGGTTCTGTTATATACGCTGTATGGGACAGACAGTCTCACGGGTCTGTTATATACGCTGTATGGGACCGACAGTCTCACGGTTCTGTTATATACGCTGTATGGGACCGACAGTCTCACGGTTCTGTTATATACGCTGTATGGGACCGACAGTCTCACGGTTCTGTTATATACGCTGTATGGGACCGACAGTCTCACGGTTCTGCTATATACACTGTATGGGACAGACAGTCTCACGGTTCTGCTATATACACTGTATGGGACCGACAGTCTCACGTTTCTGTTATATACACTGTATGGGACCGACAGTCTCACGGTTCTGTTATATACGCTGTATGGGACCGACAGTCTCACGGTTCTGTTATATACACTGTATGGGACCGACAGTCTCACGGTTCTGTTATATACACTGTATGGGCCCGACAGTCTCACGGTTCTGCTATATACACTGTATGGGCCCGACAGTCTCACGGTTCTGCTATATACACTGTATGGGACCGACAGTCTCACTTGGAATTAAAGGGACAGCTCTTAGAAATCCCCCACAGTCTAAGGGACCCCAGAATGTGTGAGTGGCAGTTGCGTGTGACCAATCAATGACAGTTGTTGGTTCCCAGTCCCAAATCAGAACGTTCCCCTTACCTGTAGGTCCTGGTGCTGCTGCTGCTCCTCAGTCACTGACGGCTCCTGCCTGGGGGTAATTAGACTTTAGTCTTTAATCACATGATTCTGCTGCACTTTGACCCCACAATCTAATTCCTGTAGGATCCTTGTGTGACCCCAACCAACTCGTAAAGGGGAAGTCTGCCCAAAACTTCTCTTTTCTGTTATTAAACTGATGTCAATGCACAAAAGTGTTTCCCATGATGCACCTCCCCCCATAACTTCCCAGTCTCTATTTATTCTTCCTTCCTGCACTGCTGGTCCTGACTCCTGAAACAATGTAGCACAAGTAGGAACACCCCCCGAGCCCACATGCAAGAGATCATACAGGGGATATTCTGGGGCCCACATGTCCGGCAAGAAAAAGAATTTGGGGCAAGATTAAATGTTTATTACAAAGTACAAAATCTGTAGGTAAAATACTGTTTATTTGTGATTGCGCATGAATTAGCGACACGACTAGTTGCAATTGGTCGGCTATTTCTAGGTTACGTTTCTCCGGTGGCTCATTCCTTGCGCTAAAGTGATACATAGAGCGGGAGAAGAAAGGTGCGACTAGCGGTCCCATATAATCTCATATAGACTCTGCATTTATATCATAGAAAACATAGAGATATACACTGGGCCCCTCCCACAACGCCAGCGATTGGCGACGTCTCACTCTCCAGCGCCCCCTTGGGACCATGGGAAATTTGCTTTTTGTAACTGGAAAGATTTCCTAGTGCAGTGATGCTCAAGTACTACAACTCCCAGCAGCCTCTGTGGTGCCCGTACCCCCACGTGCAGTTAAAGCTGGAGTCTGGGGCCCGTTACCCACAAGGCTTTGCCCAGGAAACAGTCCCAATTCTGACCCTCGTCCAATGGCAGCACTTACATTTTACTGCTTAGAGCCCGCCCCTTTAATATCAGCCCTGCATATCCTGGAGCAAGACTCCGCCCCTGTCCCAGCCCACTGCTAATAATGGGGACAATCTGGTATTTGTGCTCCACCCACTGAACTGGCCCTGGGCAATAGAATGTGGCTACTAATGGCTACTGATGGGGTGGCCCAGAATTCATTATATATTTATATAGGAAGGGGCACAGAGAGGGAACAGACTGGCCCAGGTCAGGAATCTTTGGTTCAGTAAAACATTCTCTATTTGCCCCAAATCCCGGCCTCCCCCCAAAACCCCTCGTGCAGAGACTCCGCCCACTGTCCCCAATTGATGGCACTGGGGGGGGGGCACTGTTTAAAGAGAAAGTATAAGAAGAAGAATAAGGTTGAATTTCCCAGCATGCACAGTAAGATAGTAATGGGGCGTGGCGGTGTAAGTGTAGGGGTGAGAGCTGCCATAGTGTTTGCAGCTATTAGGGGACAGTCGGTGGCACCCAAAGCTCACAGCTAAACTCTCTTGTCTAATAAATCTCCCCCCTTGGCTCTTTCCTTTAACCAAACGACCAACTCAAATCACCCCCCAAACTGTGTCCCCCAGTATTTCACATTTAAATCCCACGCACATTAGTAAGAGCTTTACATGAACCGGCCTGTGGCCAATCTCCCTGGGGTCAGTTTGCCAAGAACTACATTTCCCAGAATCCTCTACAAGAGAAGCTGAGCAGAAGGGGGGTAGTACTGATCTCTAGTCTGAGCGTCTGAGCTGGAGCAAATAGTATGGCAGCTCCTGTGCATGGATGTTATAGTTACACTGTGGAAGTGGCGTGTAAAGACATACTACAAGCATGTGGCCCCGGGGCCCGTACAAGAGCCCAGAGCCGGCTGCTAATAAAAGTGTAAAATTAAAGAGAGATAAAAGCGGCTGGTGTAGAGTGGTAATAAGTATCCATGGGGCACAACTGCCACGTGGAATGCAATGAAGACTGAGGGAAGGTATAACCTTGAAGGTCTGCCCCTCCCCCACACTAGTCTCCTCCCAGGAAAGCAGTCTGGCCACACCCACAGCTAAGCCTTGCCCCACCCCATTCTATCTTCATATTGTGCCTAATATCTGACTCATTTACTAATGGGAAACCAATGACCCTACTTTTTGCCCTTTGCTTTTAAAGGGGAAATAAACCCAAATATATAACATTGCAAGAAAATGGAATTCTGGGTAACCTCCCAATATCCAATCATTCTCATTGGGTTGACCATTACATATAACTATTGGCAGCAGTGTCTGTACATCCTTTGCTATTTCTGCACTGCTGGTTCTGGCTACATGTACCACTAGTCAGCGCTTGCCAAGCCTCCCATTTCCCACAAAGCTTAGCACACACCTGTCTCTTAGACTCACCGCATGCACGACTTTGTTTCAGTGGTGTATGGAGTCAGGGCCAGCAGTGCAGAGGGACTTGCATTTTTATTGTAACAAGAATGAATGAATGGGAGAATGGCTGGCAATTACATTCTATATCGGGGTTTACTTCCCCTTTACACTGAAGAATTAAGGGCAGAATACGCTGTGGGGTGCAGAGAACTGGGGGTGCAGAGAACTAGGGGTGCATCTCTTACCAGTGAAATAAAAAAGTAAATATAAAATAATTAACCCCCCCATTTATAAAACTCCCTGCACTCACGGGGGGGGGGGGGGGCTTATATAAAATCACTTTAGTTTAAGAAGCATCACCCTTGCCCCTCCCCCTCCAACAGTGGCACCTTAATAAAGCAGCAAGGGGTGGGCCTTGATTTGAAGCTTCTCAGACACTACAACTCCCAGAATCCTCTGTAAGTAACAGCCAAGCTGAAGCCACAGACAGCCGGATACAGAGGATGCTGGGAGTCCCAATCTATTTGCAGCCATTAGACAGGACGGCCTCCCCCTTATACAGAGAGACCCTTAGATCAGTACTGCCCCTCCCAGCTCATACTCAACTCCCAGCACATACTCAACTCCCAGCACCCTTTGCAGGCCAGGGATAAGCAATTTAGAGGCGCAGACTTTAGGCTAAAACTGTGGCTATAAAATATATATATATTCTGCTATAGGACAGAAGTGCCCCCGGGGGAATCTGAGGAATAAGTGATAAAATAACTTGGGGTCACACTACTCGCCCCCCTGGAAACATGAATGAGCCCCACGATGAGAGGAGAGTCCCTGGGAAGGGCCCAATACGCTGGTGTTCCAGAAAGACCAGGAAATGAAGCAAAGTTTAACAAACGCTGTGCAATGAGACCCAGGTGCCCCCCAACACTGGAGAAGGGGCTGAACCTGCTCCCCAAAATCTAGTGGATTTGTCCCCAAGTGACCGTTAGGCCTCCAGCTTCTCCTTCTTTTTGTTCTTCTTCAGGAAAGACGGGGTGCGGAATTTCTTCTTCTTCTTGCTGGGGGATTTGGAGGGTGAGCCCTCGGGGGTTAAATCCCCTTCAATAATCTTGTCTGAGGGTCGCACTGTGATCTCCACCGTCTCCCCCACATTCACGTGGCCGACCTGCACCCTCGGATCCTCCCCGTGGCCCCCGATCTCCTTCCCATTCACCACGGCCAACAATTCCGACTGGAACATCAACTCCACCACATGTTCTGTAACAGTCACACACTGGGCTCAGTCTCAGAAAATATCAGCAGCAAACAGTACCGCCCCCGAGGAGCAGATTACACTTCATATTAGCAGCAAATACTCCCTCCCGAGGAATACATTGGGCTCAATCTCAGCAAATACTCCCTCCCCTGAGGAACACATTGGGCAAAATCTCAAATATTCCCTCCCCTGAGGAGCACATTGGCTTTAATCTCAACAAATACTCCCTCCCCCAAGGAACACATTGGGCAAAATCTCAGCAAATATTAGCCAGAATTACTCCCTCCCCCTAGGAGCAAATTGGGTTTAGTCTCCTCAAATATTAGCAGAAAATACAGATTACTCCCTCTTCTGAGGATCAGACTGGGTTTAATGTTGGAAAATATTCCCAACAATTACTCCCTCCCCTGATGAGCAGATTGGGTTTATTCTCATTAAGTATTAGTAGGAAATCCCTCCCTCCTCTGAGGATCAGACTGGATTTAATGTTGGAAAATATTCCCAGGAATTACTCCCTCCCCTGATGAGCAGATTGGGTTTATTCTCATTAAGTATTAGTAGGAAATCCCTCCCTCCTCTGAGGATCAGACTGGATTTAATGTTGGAAAATATTCCCAGGAATTACTCCCTCCCCTGATGAGCAGATTGGGTTTATTCTCATTAAGTATTAGTAGGAAATCCCTCCCTCCTCTGAGGATCAGACTGGATTTAATGTTGGAAAATATTCCCAGGAATTACTCCCTCCCCTGATGAGCAGATTGGGTTTATTCTCATTAAGTATTAGTAGGAAATCCCTCCCTCCTCTGAGGATCAGACTGGATTTAATGTTGGGAAATATTCCCTGGAATTACTCCTGCCCCCTAGGAGCATATTGGATTTAATCTCAGCAAATATTCGCAGGAAATACAGATTGCAATTAATGTACAAATGTATCATCAGAAAACAGCCTTGTCACATGGGGCAGTCATTTTATTTCAACTCGCGAACAACCAATCACCTCCCCTGCCTCATTCCACTGGTTTATACAGTAAAACTGCAGCTCCAGGGTGCGACAGCCCCATGTGACTACGATTTCATTCTTCCATTGGGCTATAACAGAACTAAATTGGCCACTATATCTATATAGCTGTATATAGCGTCTGCTCATTCCATGCTCTGTCTCCCCTAATCTCCCAATAGTGACCCAATTACCTGTACTGGTTACTGGCGTCTGGGGTGGGGATTGAGTTATTACAATTGGTGCAGCATCTTCAGGGGTTAATTCTGGATCAGCATCTGTGGGTTAAGATGTGGGTTAGTGGCCATGCAGAACTCCATGCAAAGGCTGCTGGGACCCTCTATAGCACTGGGTAAGTTCTTGCAGTGGAACATGCACTCCTGAACCAGCAGTGACTAGAACTACAACTCCCAGCATAGTCTCCCAAGCTCAGCTTCCAGTGGGATGCTGGGAAATGTCGATATGTCATGGTTCAGTTCATGCACAGTGTGAGAGGTTAGAGATTTAATAGGCAGAAAACAAGCAGGAAGGGGTTAATGCTCACCTAGATCCTTGCTGTCCAATCCCTCAGTCTCCTCTTCCAGTAATTGGCTGAACGGGTTGGGAGGGAGTGGGGGAGCATTTTCGTCTTCTTCAAACTGATACTGCTGTAAAGGGAAATGAAATGATGAGAAGGGGTCTCAGAACTAAACATGGAGACGGGAGCAAGATTAGCAGCAAAATGGAACCATTAGCCGCCTCTCCCTCTTTCTGCTTTAGTCAATAACCGGATCAGAACCAGCCTCTGCCAGTAGAGAATAAAAGCCGGTTTTACTGGTCCCTTCACATCAGTATAGAAATCTCAATGCTCTCACTTGAAATCTGTGAGATTCCTGACTGCTGCTCCTGGGCGCATATTGATGCAGCTATTCCTACATTCAGATCTGTTCTATCCAATCTCCACTAGAGGGCACTATAAGACAAGTGCTTTGCTCTCAGAGGATAAGTAGTGTTGCTGCTGGGGTTCTGATGGAACATCTAGTGCTGACGCTTTTATAAGAATTATATGCTCAGAGACAATGTATATCAGGGGGCTCTGCTACCGGACTATACCAAGTGCCTGTAGTAGGTGAGTGGCAGTTAGACGTGCGCAGTATCAGTGTGACTTACAGGACTCGGATTCTCAACCACGATCCCAGCCAGAACTTGAGACTGTGGCCCGGCCGTCTTTAGGTCAAAGCGGTTCTGTTCCCGGATCTGCAGGAAACAAACATGGTGTCACTCTCCTGCCTCAGGTTCTACTTAAAGGGGTGGTTCACCTTTAAATTAACTTTATTTTATAGAATGGCCAATTCTAGGCAACTTTTCAATTATATTCCAGTCTTGTCTTCAAATCAGTGCATGGTTTCTAGGCTACTTTGGACCCTAGCAACCCAATTGCTGAAACTGCAAACTCAAGAGCTGCTGAATAAAAAGCTAAATAACTCAAAAACCACAAATAAAAAATGAAAACCAATTGCAAATTGTCTCACATTCTACAAACAGTTAATTCAAAGGTGAACAAACCCCTTTAAAGAGCATTGAGCAGAAATCCAGACTTGGGCCCAACAGGAGGTCCATGAGTAAAGGGCACTGACTGGCCACAGGCATGAGCCCACATTCCACTCACAGTGTGGGCATCTCACGTATAACTGTGCCATCAAATCATTGGGTATTGGCTGCAAAGACTTCCAATGTCAATCAGAATACAGATGGTAAATGCCCCCCCCCCCACACACAGAGAATGAAGAGTATAAAGGACACACAGACGTTGGGGTATCACACACAGGACTGGGGGGGTTAGAAAGACAAATGACCTTGTTCCTGGTCTGCAGGACGTGGGTGGGGTTGGTGTTTAGTGGGACAAACTGGTTGGGGTCTTCTATTTTGATGGGGAACCCACTGCTCGTCTTATTCTGCTGCTCGGCCTTCATCCACTGGGGAGTGAGATAAGAACAAGATGTCAGTGTAGGTCTAGTCTCTATACTCACTGGCACGTATAACGTATATAGGGGATCTCACCATGATCTTGGTGCGGGGGCTCATCTCCCCACTGTACGACTCCTCGGGGACACGGACCCTCATGTAGGTGTTGGGGGAGTTGAGCCAACGAGTTTTCTCTCTCTGCTGCTTCTGAGCGATGAGTCTCAGGGGGGAGTGTTGCATCATGGGATCCTCGTCGAATGAGAAAGCCGTGACAGTTGCCGGGATCTCCACGTCGCTCTTGTGCCGGGGCTTGTCCCGAGTCAGGGGGCGTCTGTAGGCATAGCCCGTGCGGTAGCCCTGGGGGGGACAACAAGCGGATAACAGAAGAGCCAATCCAGTGTGTCATTAGCTGGGCACCTACAAAACACTGACTGGCACAGCTGAATGACAGTTTGGCCAACATTAGTCATAGAAACCTCACCCAGTCAGGAGGGAAAACTGCTCCCTATTAGCAGCATGGCAGCACCCACACATACTTTATAGTTGGGACGAGAGGCAAGAAAACAAACAATGAGATAACATTATATGAAAGTGAATGTAGTATTAGGAACTGCCACTCATATGTGTGATGTATAGGGAGAAAAAAGATGCGCGTCAAAAAATTTTTAGACTTTAATGGGCGTCTGCGACTATTCGCCGGCGGCGAAACGGCTCAGATTCGCCCATCCCTAGTGATGTATACACCCCTCTATATACAGCACTGGGGACTATTAGGCACTGCCCCCCATATGTGCGATGTATACACCCCTCTATATACAGTACTGGGGACTATTAGGCACTGCCCCCCATATGTGTGATGTATACACCCCTCTATATACAGCACTGGGGACTATTAGGCACTGCCCCCCATATGTGCGATGTATACACCCCTCTATATACAGTACTGGGGACTATTAGGCACTGCCCCCCATATGTGCGATGTATACACCCCTCTATATACAGCACTGGGGACTATTAGGCACTGCCCCCCATATGTGCGATGTATACACCCCTCTATATACAGTATTGGGGAATATTAGGCACTGCCCCCCATGTGTGTGATGTATACACCCCTCTATATACAGCACTGGGGAGTATGGGCTCTCAGATGCCCCTGTAGTAGTGGAACCCCCACTAGTACCCCACAAACATAACTAGGGATGCACCAAATCCAGGATTCAGCCTTTATCAAGCCAATCAGAACTTGCATTTGCAAATTAGAGACGGGAGGGAAATTGTGCGACTTTTTGTCACAAAACAAGGAAGTAAAAATGTTTTTCCCCTTCCCACCAATAATTTTATATGCAAATTCGGACCTGTTTCGGCCGAATCTTTTGTTAAGGATTTGGGGGTTTGGCCAAATCCAAAATAGTGGCTTCAGTCATCCCTACATATAACTATATACAGCTATGGGACCTGTTATCCAGAATGCACAGGACAGATAAGGAGTCTTTCTATAAATTGATTCCAATAAGGATAAATGAAATAGCTGGGGAACCCCAGATCAGGGCTGGGGGTTACATGGGGGGATTGAGCAGATCTCTGGGTGACACTAGGAGCTGCCCCCTGATTGGTTGATCTCCCCATTACCCAAGAGTCTCACCAGATTATCCAGCATTCTCATGAGGGACTCAAACTCCAACTCCCCGACTTTCCACTTGTGATCCCCTTCCATGTTAACTCCGCCCGCTCCATTCGCAGCAACGCAGTAAGTGGCGGGTTTGAATTTCTCCAGATCCAGTAACACCAGGTTTTTAACCCCTCCTCCTCCAGCCAGTGCATGAACCTGCAGGGGGATGGGGGACACAGTGTGAGGTCAGTGCAGAGAGACAGAAGTGCTGGGGATTAGAGTGTCTCCCCCTGCTGGACATACCTGCACCTCACAGGCCAGCTGCACATTGTATATGAAATGAAACGCTTCCTCCAGACTCTCCCCCAGGGCCAGGACCCCATGATTCCTCAGCACCAGAACCTGCAAAGACAATGGACCATCAATGAGTAAATGTCTACTTCCCCTTGAAACCAGATCCCCTGAACAAATAATACCTTAGCGCTGGTCCCAAGCACCTTCTGCAGCTCAATCCTCTCCTCCTGCTCATCCAGAGACCCCTGGTAATTGTAATAGGCCACGTCCCCCAGCAGCATGGCCTCCTGGGATATGGGGAGGATTCCACACTTCATAGAGGAGACCTGGAAACAATAATCAAGTAGTAAGAAACAACAAGAACCGGAGCCCAACAACAGGGGCCCAGGAACGTTCTGTGCATGTGCTTCCTGGGAATGTTCCAAGCTCTGCCTGCAGGGGGCGCCGAGTGGCAACGTCAGACATTCTCTGTTTAATCAGTAACAAAAGCTTCTGTCTGGGTGCGGCTTCAGTTTTCCTTTATAGTGGGTTAGTTATGTAAACTTTATGTGCACAAACACACAGAGTAAACCACTCCCGGAGACCTGCGGAAACCAGTCATGCACGCTCTATACAGACCACAAACACTCTCTGACCAGTTCCATGACCATATGAAAGTATAAGGCTGAAGGAAGAGTGTTTTTATACAGGTCATGGAACTCCGAGGTAACTTCTAATATCCTTATATTTTACAACCGGGGTACTTTATTTATTATAATCGACTAAGTTTTAGTGAGTCATGTGACAAAAAAATTACATCACTAAGCTCCATTTATAACCGATGACATCACTAAGAGCCGTAAGGATATAATTTACAGGATATTCCTGGCTCTTGTGTATTATAATAAATAAAGTACCCCTGTTGTAAAACATAAGGATATTAGAAGTTACCTCTGAGGTTACAATACCTGTATAAAAACACTCAGCCTTCAGCCTCATACTTTTATATGGTCATGAAACTCCTCTGTGACTTATAATATCCTTATAATACACAAAAGCCATGCATATCTTGTAAATTATATCAGTTATAAACGGTGAGTTGTGATGTCATCAGTTATAAACGGTGAGTTCTGATGTCATTTCTGTCACATGACTCACTGAAACTTGTGTATTATAATAAATAAAGTACCCCCAGTTGTAAAATATGAGGATATTAGAAGTTACCTCGGAGTTCCATGACCTGTATAACTCGGCCTTCGGCCTCGTACTTTTATATGGTCATGAAACTCCTCAGTAACTTATAATATCCTTATATTTTACAAGAGGGGGTACTTTATTCACTATATAATACACACACTATATATATATGCTATTATTTGGTTGCTAAAGTAATTGGCCCTAGCAACCACTCATTATTTGGAATGAGACACTGCAAGATGAACAGATAATCTGGAATATTTCCCGTTGGATATGAGGAACAGCCGCTCACCCCAGTGCAGGTGTTTCACCCCCAAAACACACAAGTGCCTGAGCAGGGCAAACCAGTCACAAGTAGCCCCACGTGGGCAGAAATGGAGGCAAGTAGCCCAGTACTCACAGCAGCAGTTGCGGGCGTGTGGATGTGGATGACACAACGCACATCCGGGCGAGTGGAGTAAATGGCGGCGTGTGGGCTGAAGCCAGAAGGGTCGACTTGCAGGTTTGTGCTCCCCTGTTCTACCACCTCTCCGATTATGTTCAGCTTCACCTGCAGCAGAGAGGGCAGAAGATTTGGATGGGGGTGTCACAGAGAAAGATACAATAATGGGGAGAATTGCAGTTGTACATGGCAGGGTGGAGCCAGAGCAGCACATACAATCAGTAAGGGTGGAACAGAGTCAAATACAAGGGGTGGAGCCAGGCAGCAGATAGAAGGGGTGGAGTCTGGGGGAGGCTACTTACCAAGTTGGAGGCTGAAGCCTCTGAGAAGGAGAGGCCTCTGGGCATAATGAGGATGTGATCTTGTTCCTTGCTGACTCTCACCTGCCAAGCGCCAAACACAACATGGCGGCATTAGGTGTGGTCACTGACATTCCCCCCCGCCCTCAGCACCAACCAATTCAATCGCACATTTTATTTCTATGTTGATTTTCTTCGATGTTGTCATGCAGCTCAGTCTCAATGTATAGAAACAGATGCAGGTGGGTCTAGTAACCCATAGCAACTAACCCATAGGGAGAGGTTCCTGCTCTGCCAGAGACCCGGGGCAAATGCTGCCATTACAGTAAACTGCTTTCTGCTTGCAATAATGTGACAAATTGAAATATAGAATAAGAAGACCAATTGCAAATTGTTTGTTTTAGGGAATATCTAAAGGACTGCTGCCACCTGATGCCAGTTATAATAATGTGGGCAGTTCTAGGGGTGCAAACAGACTCTTGCTTCAGTAACCCCCTGCACCCAATCAGCAGATGCCCCCCTATTTGTTTTACTGGTTGTACCAGGGCAACTCTACCCCCCCGAAGCCTTACTGTGCCACTCACCGTTATATAGGCATTGCCCAGGTGTGCCCAACCAAACAGATCCGCCAGTCTGTACATACAGGCCAACTTGCAGCGCGCCAGCCTCTCTCCTTTACCCATTGTGCCTTCAACCACCGGGTGTATGTCGTTAATCGGGGTCACCGTCCCCACACCTACACAACAACAGACCTTACACAATCATCCCCAGGATTTGTACCAAAATTATAGGATTCCCTACCAAGAGAGGAGGAATGAGTGATTCATTGGTGGGGAGGAAAGGAGATCTCACCATCAGTATAGGAAGGGGTTCTTTACTGTAAGGACAGTCAGGTTATGGGATTCCCTACCAAGAGAGGGGGAATGAGTGATTCATTGGTGGGGAGGAAAGGAGATCTCACCATCAGCATAGGAAGGGGTTCTTTACTGTAAGGACAGTCAGGTTATGGGATTCCCTACCAAGAGAGGAGGAATGAGTGATTCATTGGTGGGGAGGAAAGGAGATCTCACCTTCAGCATAGGAAGGGGTTCTTTACTGTAAGGGCAGTCAGGTTATGGGATTCCCTACCAAGAGAGGGGAATGAGTGATTCATTGGTGGGGAGGAAAGGAGATCTCACCATCAGCATAGGAAGGGGTTCTTTACTGTAAGGACAGTCAGGTTATGGGATTCCCTACCAAGAGAGGGGGAATGAGTGATTAATTGGTGGGGAGGAAAGGAGATCTCACCATCAGCATAGGAAGGGGTTCTTTACTGTAAGGACAGTCAGGTTATGGGATTCCCTACCAAGAGAGGGGAATGAGTGATTCATTGGTGGGGAGGAAAGGAGATCTCACCATCAGCATAGGAAGGGGTTCTTTACTGTAAGGACAGTCAGGTTATGGGATTCCCTACCAAGAGAGGAGGAATGAGTGATTCATTGGTGGGGAGGAAAGGAGATCTCACCTTCAGCATAGGAAGGGGTTCTTTACTGTAAGGGCAGTCAGGTTATGGGATTCCCTACCAAGAGAGGGGAATGAGTGATTCATTGGTGGGGAGGAAAGGAGATCTCACCATCAGCATAGGAAGGGGTTCTTTACTGTAAGGACAGTCAGGTTATGGGATTCCCTACCAAGAGAGGGGGAATGAGTGATTAATTGGTGGGGAGGAAAGGAGATCTCACCATCAGCATAGGAAGGGGTTCTTTACTGTAAGGACAGTCAGGTTATGGGATTCCCTACCAAGAGAGGGGGAATGAGTGATTCATTGGTGGGGAGGAAAGGAGATTTCACCATCAGTATAGGAAGGGGTTCTTTACTGTAAGGACAGTCAGGTTATGGGATTCCCTACCAAGAGAGGGGAATGAGTGATTCATTGGTGGGGAGGAAAGGAGATCTCACCATCAGCATAGGAAGGGGTTCTTTACTGTAAGGGCAGTCAGGTTATGGGATTCCCTACCAAGAGAGGGGGAATGAGTGATTCATTGGTGGGGAGGAAAGGAGAGCTCACCATCAGTATAGGAAGGGGTTCTTTACTGTAAGGGCAGTCAGGTTATGGGATACGGTAGCAGTAATTACTGCCCAAAAGCATCTGGACCTCATCCCCAGGCTGCTCCTCTGTGTGCGGTTCTTATGGGATAAAGTATGTGCCCAAATGCCCCTATGATACAGTACAGGCTCACCTGGCCCATGTGACATCAGACAATGTATTCAGCAGTACCAGTATATCAGGGAAAGCTTGAGCACAATGTGAAGCCAAACTATAACTCCCAGCAGACAGCAGAGGCCGTGGATCCCTGTGCTGGGAATTAGGAATGTAACCCAGGGAGAGCCCAGGATGGGAAACAACACATGGATGTCTCTCCTGTATATCACCCTGTCTGTAGCCTTCACCTGACTCTAAATATGGGTGACAGGAAGGGGTGCCCTGCCCAAATATAATAATTCTTTGTACAAAGTCCAACTGCTTTTATGGCCTGGCACAGTCTTATCTGCCAGTTCTGCAGGCTTGCCCACTCTGCACCGGGGCTCAGCTGACTTGTTCCATGAACTCCCTGCACATTAACCTGGGGGCTTAGAGGTTGCTGGGAGTTTATTAGAGAGTGGCTGCAGTACCAGCTCCCACCAGCAACATCAAACCCCCAGTGTTTCCCCAGGAATGTAACAGAACAGCGCCACCAGTCATGTGGGCCACTATAAAGTGCAAGCTCTTATGCTTGTTAACCATTTCCTATGCATTATGATTTGCTTTAGCAGAGTGGGGAGAGTCCGGGGGAGAGCCTTGCACCCATACTGTGCCACCTCCATCCGTGCAACAACAGGAATAAATAAGACATTTCAGACATAAAAAAACAGAACTTACCAAGTTGTGAGGAGGAGAAGCCAGAGATGGCGCTGGCGGTGATATAATCAGAGATCTGCTGCAGGGCCAGTAACTCCGTGGGGGTGTTGCCCTTATTCATCTGGTCCAGGATCAGAGTCTCCAGATCATCACGGAAAGCCTGTGGCACAGGGAGGGCACAATACAGGTCTATGCTAAACAGCATGGCATCTCCCACCCAAGAAGAAGAGCAAAAGCCACACAAGCCCTTGGGTCTCTTAGCTTCCCCTTTAATCTCACCCCGATGCATTAGTGAATATGACACAAGCCCTAGTGTCTCTTAACTTCCCCTTTAATCTCACCCCAATGCATTAGTGAATATGACACAAGCCCTAGGGTCTCTTAGCTTCCCCTTTAATCCTCAAATGCATTAGTGAATATGTGGGTGTGTTCTCCAGCGCATGTCACAGGTGAGTCACGCCCCTTTACACGCCCACATCACTATACTCACCAGTCCTGCTGCACGGGCACAATGGCAGCTGCTGGGCTCCCCCCACACACACGGGGCATTGGGATGAGATTAAAGGGGAAGCTAAGAGACACTAGGGCATATTCACTAATGCATAGGGGTGAGACCCTTTTGAGGCCTGGGGCTTGTGGGCACATTAAGGGCCCCCTGGTTGGGCACAGGCCGGGGGCACAGAACTGACAGTTGCACATTCCCCAGAGCCACAGCTTCTGCCAACTGGGAGCAACCTGTGCCCCACCCCCGCCATTAACCCCTCCATTGCCACCGCCTGTGTTTCACTGTCTCCAATCAGGGGTACAAGAAATAAGGATGCGTGTGTGGGGGTGCAGTATAACTCCTTGGGGTGTCCTGTTTCCTGAGCCAGGGGGAGTAATCAGACTGCCCCCCCCTTGTGATGGGAGGGGCACAACTTTATTATGTACATCCCACAAACTGGTTAAAGTTGACAGCCCCCGCACTACCCCAATTGTGATTGTGTAACGAGGCGAGAGGAGAATGGAAAGAATTACTCACCCCCCCCCCAAAATGGGTCTCCAGTGCCAACCTGTCAGGGACCCCCTCACTACTGGGGGCTGAAATCACGGGGGAGCCGCTGACTGTGCAGAATTGGGGAGATGGGCTGAATAAAAGAAGGAAATACGGGGGTCGACGTGCGGCTATGGGGGGGGGGGAGTATATGTGGGAGGAGCCAAGTAAATGCTGAGTTACAATTAACCCTTCCAGCAGCACAAAGAGCTCAGTGGAGACAGGGAGAGTACAGAGAGTGCCCCTGGGCGGTGGAGCTCTTGATTAACCCTTTCAGTATTACAGTGGGGCAGAAAGGGCCCATGGGGGAGGGATTAGGGGAGCACTGGAACTCACGGGGCTCTTTAGGATGTGAGTGACCCTCTTCTTCTGCTCCATCATGTTGAAGTCCTGGCGCAGGTCGGGGGACATGTTTCTCTCGCGGATGTAGCCGGGGTCATTCTCATTGATACGGTCAAAGTAGCCCTCCTTGTGAGGCATGCTGGGAAGGGGTGGGGCTGTGATCACTCCTTGGGTGGAAGTCATGTTCAGTCTGTGGGTGTCACCTGTATGGGGGAGAGTCTGAGTTTAAGACATGATAGAGGAAAGTGATAAAGGGCAATTGCTATGAATATGCAGGAGGGCTGCAGCAGGGTCCATGTGCTATATAAAGTACTGATAGGAAATTCAGTCAGCAGTGTAGCCTGCAGCAGCCTGACAGTTACCCCCACACCCAGCAATGGATTGAGAGAAGGGCAGGGGCTGCACTGCTGATCTCCCCTCTGACACACTGAGCACAGGGGATGCACTGCTGATCTTCCCT
Source organism: Xenopus laevis (assembly GCF_017654675.1). NCBI lineage: Eukaryota > Metazoa > Chordata > Amphibia > Anura > Pipidae > Xenopus > Xenopus laevis. The sequence continues at coordinate 747,619 of NC_054383.1, read as the reverse complement.
CTGACACACTGAGCACAGGGGATGCACTGCTGATCTTCCCTCTGACACACTGAGCACAGGGGATGCACTGCTGATCTTCCCTCTGAAATACGGAGCACAGGGGCTGCACTGCTGATCTCCCCTCTGAAACACTGAGCACAGGGGCTGCACTGCTGATCTCCCCTCTGACATACTGAGCACAGGGGCTGCACTGCTGATCTTCCCTCCAACATACTGAGCACAGGGGCTGCACTGCTGATCTCCCCTCTGACACACTGAGCACAGGGGCTGCACTGCTGATCTCCCCTCTGACACACTGAGCACAGGGGCTGCACTGCTGATCTCCCCTCTGACACACTGAGCACAGGGGCTGCACTGCTGATCTCCCCTCTGACACACTGAGCACAGGGGCTGCACTGCTGATCTCCCCTCTGAAATACGGAGCACAGGGGCTGCACTGCTGATCTCCCCTCTGACACACTGAGCACAGGGGCTGCACTGCTGATCTCCCCTCTGACATACTGAGCAAAGGGGCTGCACTGCTGATCTCCCCTCTGACACACTGAGCACAGGGGCTGCACTGCTGATCTCCCCTCTGACACACTGAGCACAGGGGCTGCACTGCTGATCTCCCCTCTGACACACTGAGCACAGGGGCTGCACTGCTGATCTCCCCTCTGACACACTGAGCACAGGGGCTGCACTGCTGATCTCCCCTCTGACATACTGAGCACAGGGGCTGCACTGCTGATCTCCCCTCTGACATACTGAGCAAAGGGGTTGCACTGCTGATCTCCCCTCTGACACACTGAGCACAGGGGCTGCACTGCTAATCTCCCCTCTGACACACTGAGCACAGGGGCTGCACTGCTGATCTCCCCTCTGACACACTGAGCACAGGGGCTGCACTGCTGATCTCCCCTCTGACACACTGAGCACAGGGGCTGCACTGCTGATCTCCCCTCTGACATACTGAGCAAAGGGGTTGCACTGCTGGTACCGGCCTCAGTAGGAAGGAGCGGGGCCGGAGATAGGGGACAGGACTCGGGAGTCACATGAAAAGCACAATGCGACCTCCCTGCACTGCAGCATGCGATTACATGAGGGTTTGGGCGGTTTCCATGGAAACGCAGTACAAACAACAGAAGCTCTCCTGTGGAACGTGACACAAAACAGAGATTTCTTTGTGGAAGAGACACGGGGTCCTTGTACCAGTCACTCAGGGGCCCATGAAGTCATGTCAGAGCAGCGAGCCAAGGGGTTAACACTTTATGTGCAGCAGGAGGGACACACTCCTTCTGGAATGTAAAGAGTAACCCCACTCCCAGACATTAGCCACATTAGGATTGTGGGAGGCTATGACATCACAGTGTGAGATTATTTCACTGGATGCGTCAGAATGGGACCGAGGAGGGATAGAACCCAATAATTGCCCCATCCCACCCCAGCAGACAAGACAGACTCCTCCCCATTAAAGGCCAAATACACCCAGGATATTCTGTAGATAATAAAGCTTATGGCCCGCGGGCAATCTCTGCTACAGACTCTCTGTCTATTGGTTCCCACTCTGCAACGGCAGAGGCTGTACCCATGTACCTAAAGGTGCTGGGAATTCAGTTGCATGGTTTCCTCTTATAATTAGAGTGGTTTCCCCTTATAATTAGAGTGGTTTCCCCTTATAATTAGAGTGGTTTGCCCCACAATGTCTCTTAAAGAGGAGGGTCTGACTGCAGCATAAGGGCTGGTACCCAGAATATAAATGCCCATTGGCCCCACTGACTCTTATTGACTGGTGTGTGCCGGGCCAAGGCCGCAGGGAGTTGGGTGCTGGGAGTTGGGCCAGTGGGATTTGGCCGCTGGGATCACAAAAGCAGATTCCTACAGGAGCCTGTTGGCAGCAACTGTCAATTGCCATTTATAAACTGCCCCAAGCAGGGGAATTGTTATCCCAAATCTGCCCTTTATCTTGGGAACAATATCGACAATCACTTCTACCCAAAATAACAGCGCAACAAATCGGGTAATCCGGAACATCCCGGTCACATGACATCCCTAGGATATAAAGAGTCTTTTACCATTGGGTAATAGGGCGCTGTGAGATCATGTGACATAGCAGGACGCACAGACGGAGCAGTTACCCTTTAAACAGAATCAGCTGCAACAAACTTTCCATTAATGGGGTGCTTCACTTTCACATTAACCTTTAGTATGTAAGAGAAAGGCCAATTCTAAGCAACTTCTCAATTGGTCTTCATTATCCATTATAGTTTTTTTAATTATTTGCCTCCTTCTTCTGACTTTTCAGCTTTCAAATGGGGGTCACTGACCCCCATGTACAAAACAAATGCTCTGTAAGGCTACAAATGTATTGTTATTGTTACTTTTCATTCCTCATCTTTCTATTCAGGCCTCTCCTATTCATATTCCAGTCTCTTATTCACATCAGTGCATGGTTGCTAGGGGAATTTGGACCCTAGCAAACAGATGGCTGAAATTGCAAACTGAAGATCTTCTGAATAAAAAGCTAAAATAACCACAAATAAAAACCAATTGCAAAGTGTCTCAGAATATCCCTCTTACATTATACGAACAGTTACTTTAAAAAGTAAACAACCCCTTTAAAGGGCTAGTCCACACGGGGAGATAGCCCTGCGTTTGCGGTCGCGGCGACAAAGCGCCGCGCCAGTCGCCGCGACCGGCGCAGGCGACAGTTTTGTATGGGCGCCTATGTAAAAACGCCTGTGCTAACCACACGAGGCGATGCGCTTTTCAACAGTCGCCTGAAAAAGCCTGGCGAGGCATTTTCAGGCGACTGTTGAAAAGCGCATCGCCTCGTGTGGTTAGCACAGGCGTTTTTACATAGGCGCCCATACAAAACTGTCGCCTGCGCCGGTCGCGGCGACTGGCGCGGCGCTTTGTCGCCGCGACCGCAAACGCAAGGCTATCTCCCCGTGTGGAATAGCCCAAAGGGAAAGTAATCCTGTGCTGTGTGCGACTACTGCTCTCACCCTCATCCTACACATACCAGCAATACAGGCTACCCCCGCCCCGTGGCCTTAATGGGGAGGGGCTTCCTATGTAAATAGAGTAAGTGGGCGCTGCTCTGGCTCTTATCAAAGGGCTCCTACTCCCCGGGGGCTGAGCAACTGCCAGTTCTCAGGCTAAAGGAAGTCAAACTCCAGGAAACCACGACTTCTACAAAACTCACTTATTAACCCCCTTTCCTGCCCTATGAGATTACTGGCACCCATCACTGTGCCTGGGGGTAGCGGGTGGGCCCCCCAGTGGGGCTGTGCTTCTCCCTTTCCTCAGTCCGGGCCCCAAATAGGAAGCAGATGGAAAGTGTGGGCCACAGAGATGAGACAATGTACCCCGGGGGCAGATGATCACACGGGGTTACAGGGGGGGCACGTGGCTGTGGAACTGCACAAACACACAGTCCATTTCTGGCGCAGAACTAAATGTGGGGATTCGCTTCCCCTTTATTACAAACAGCTGGAGGATCACAAGTATGTGGGAACACACCCTTATTAACCCCTTGTATGACTGCACGCCAGCATCCTTAGTGAGCGAGAAAGCCTTGCTGCTCCGGTGATGAGGGGGTTAATAGAGTTGATCACATTCCTAATCTCTTCCCTTGCAAAACAGGAGCCACGGGGCCCTCTAACCCCCCCCAGGACTGAGAGAAGTACAGTGCCCCCCCATACTTCATTGTATAAGTGATAGCAGTCACAGAGCTGTGAATTAACCCCCACAGGGATGGGCATTGTGTGGTACGGAGGGTTGTGTGGTACACATTGCACCCCCTCTTCTCTGTTTAGGGGGATCCTGGTGGGAAAGTTAAGACTCCAGATGAACTAATGGCCCCACATTTATTCATTGGCAGGGACACCCCAATAAGAACAAACCCAGAGCCCCCGTCAGATGCAGCTGTGGCCCCCGGTGACGCGCATTCCCTGCAAGTGCCGTTTCCCCAGGAAGATAAAAGCGATGCACATTTCCTGACAGGAAGTCTCTTCCCAAACTGGGGGATGTATCTCTGATGAACCACTTACCCTCCCCCGTCTGATCCACCTCTAAACTGACCCAAAAAATACCCCCCCCCAAGACTTTCCCTGAGTACAGTCGGCACTGAGTAAATAGAAACCACAACAATGTGTAACAATGTATTACAATGTATAACAAATGTATAAGAATGTGTAACAATGTATATCAATGTATAAGAATGTGTATCAACATGCAACAATGCGTAACAATTGTGTATAGGAATATATAACAGTCTAAATCAATGTATAAGAATGTATATCAATGTGTTACAATGTATAACTATGGATACCTGTGTATAAGAATGTGAAACAATGTGTAACAATGTATAACTGTATATCAATGTATAATAATGTGTAACTGTATATCAATGTATAATAATGTGTAACAATGTGTTACAATGTATATCAATGTGTTACAATGTATAACTATGGATACCTGTGTATAAGAATATCAATGGGGCCGAATAGTCCCAATATGCGGTGCCCATGAGCCGACTATAAACCAACAGGCAGCACAGGTTGCATATGGCTCAGTGAATTCCAACATCATCCCCCAGTGTATTAAGTGGAGTGAGTGTAAGCTCTATGGACCAGGCCTTACACAGAAGGACTGCTTGGCTAAGGGAGGGGCCCATACAGAGCCACAACAGCCAATCTTTTAATGGAAATGCACCGAAAGTCTGATTGTAGGGGCTCTATTGTGCCATGGAAAGAGGGGCCCCCCAGCAGTGCACATCACACACGGGTCACAACACTGGGGCAGTTCCCATGAGGTGAGGGCACATCCTACTCCCACTCCTCTCCTGAACTCCATCCGCCACTTCCTCGGCTGCTGCACTACTAGAGGTCAGCAAACACACACGCAGGGGCCGGGGGCAGCGGGACCGGAGGGAGGAAATGGATGAGACACACATATAAACAGCGGCCAGATGGGGAGACCCCGCTGTCACTGAGGGGCCCCTGAACTCTAATAAACCCAGACCAGCCTGCAACACAGCCAATGAGAGGGGGAGACAAGTGAATGGTTTCCAGTGCATGCTGGGAGCTGTAGTCTGCAGAGTTTAGGGGCTGCTCTATGTGGGTTTCATGGGGTACCAGACTTTACTTGCACCCCTAACTACTAACAACAGACCTGTACATCAGCAGCATCATAGCAATCACTCCCAGTCACCCACTAATTCATTCATATACGGCCTCTCTACTCCCTGCAACCCCACCCTGCCCCGAGCACAACACACAGTCCGACACCTCTCTTCCCACATGTAGATTTTGGGTGGGGGCATCTTATTTCCTGAGTGTTAGTCCCCCACCCAGTGAGTAACATCCAGCATGGCCAAGAAAGCAGCAAGCCCCCAACAGACAACACGGCTATTAGTACTCTGGTCTCAGAAGCTTACAATCTAGCAGTTAACACTCACCAAAGGCCAACACAGTCTAACCTTCCTTTTTACAGCAAGCTGCAATGTTTCCCACACCTTAGATCAGAACAAATTAGACTGCAAGCTCTTGAGGCCAGCAGAAGGTAGAGGCTGGTAGACTATACTGCAGCCATAATGCATTGACCCAAAAGCCACCAGTTTACCTGCAGGTTGGGGGGGCTCAGGTTGAATTTTGGGAAGGATGGGGGTCAGAATAAGAAAGTGCTCCCCAACATCCCCTGTCCTGGAATTAGAGGTAAGATGGAGCAGAAGATGTGGGTACCCACTGGCAGCGGGTTCAGTTTTCCTGACCCCCCCCCCCACATCACTATTCGGACCCCCCATCAATGGGCTCTTTACTCAGATACAGACAACACAATGGGGGTCTTCCTGCAGGCTGGGGAGAAGCAGAATTGTCTGAGAGAAACAACTGAACAGAGAGTCACAGAGCAGCCGATTAGCAAAGAGGAGAAAAGCAGAAAAACCAGTCAGCCCACCCAGTCCCTTTCCAGCAGGATAGAGTTCCAGCAAGTACTCAGCCGTAGTAACTACTTATAGTTCCAGCAAGTACTCAGCCGTAGTAACTACTTATAGTTCCAGCAAGTACTCAGCCGTAGTAACTACTTATAGTTCCAGCAAGTACTCAGCCGTAGTAACTACTTATAGTTCCAGCAAGTACTCAGCCGTAGTAACTACTTATAGTTCCAGCAAGTACTCAGCCGTAGTAACTACTTATAGTTCCGGTAAGTACTGAGCCGTAGTAACTACTTATAGTTCCAGCAAGTACTCAGCCGTAGTAACTACTTATAGTTCCAGCAAGTACTCAGCCGTAGTAACTACTTATAGTTCCGGTAAGTACTGAGCCGTAGTAACTACTTATAGTTCCAGCAAGTACTCAGCCGTAGTAACTACTTATAGTTCCGGTAAGTACTGAGCAGTAGTAAGTACTTATAGTTCTGGTAAGTACTCAGCAGTAGTAAGTACTTATAGTTCTGGTAAGTACTCAGCAGTAGTACATAGTAGTACTTTCCTGATGGATAATATACTCCCATACTACAACTTCCAAGTTGTAGTATGGGAGTATATAATCCATCAGGAAAGTAAAGAGCCTCTACTCTTTCACAAGGGGCCTTTAACATCCCTGCATTGACTGATTGGGGTATGAAAGGGTTAATCTGCAGGGGGGGGGCAGATGAGGCAGAACAACAATACCCCAAAATAGTCCCCTGGATATTACTGAGGGATAACCTGCCCCAGCCATACAAATACCATTACACTCATGTGCCAACTGATGGGGGAGCTGCACCCCAAACTGGTTCTTTTGCAGAATGACTGATATTTCCCCAATACCCCCCCCCCCTTACTGTTCTCATTTGTATCTGACTTGGCAAATAATATAGCTGTATTGGACTGTATTCAAGTCTCAAAGGGGTAGTTCACCTTTAAATTAACTGTTACTATGATGTAGAGAGGGATATTCTGAGACAATTTGCAATTGGTTTTTATTTTTTATTATCTGTGGTTTTTAACGTATTTAGCTTTTTATTCAGCAGCTCTCCAGTTTGCAATTTCAGCAGTCAGGTTGCTAGGGTCCAAATTCCCCTAGCAACCATGCATTGATATGAATAAGAGACTGGAATATGAATAGGAGAGGCCTGAATAGAAAGAGAAGTAATAAAAAGTAGCAATAACAATACATTTGTAGCCTTACAGAGTATTTGTTTTTTAGATGGGGTCAGTGAAATAAAAATAAATAATAAAGACCAAGTGAAAGGTTGCTTTGAATCAGCCATTCTATAACATAGTAAAAGTTAACATAAGGGGTAACTCCCCTTTAAACACCTGGCTACTGCTACATTGATTCAGGAGTCGTACCCAGGAGTGCAGACAATACAAACTCAAAACCCAGTAAGAATGAGGAATGAATGGACATTGGGAATTAGATTTTCTTTCATGTGGCATAAAAAAGTAAATAAATAAAAACAGGTTTTGGGTGGAGTTGCCCTTGAAAGGGGCCCATTTTCTTGTCACTGCTGGCTGAGAATGCTGGGATTTGCAGTTCAATAGCAGAGTGCAGGAAGAGCACTTTATTACTGTACATTACGTCTCAGTATAGAGGTATTTATACATAGGGTAGGAGCTGCCATGTTGTTTGCAAAGTGCCCTGAGATAGCAGTGAAGCTGAAGGGCAGTGGAGGAATGTAGCCACATCTCATGCCAATCTCTGACACTAGGGCTAATTGTCAGCTCAGGTGTCAAATCCCCCCCCCCCCGAGCGAGACCCCTAGAGCACATTATATTTAGAAACATTTCCCAGGCACTGAGCCAAATATGTGAGCAGGATTTGCTCTATCCCTTGGGGGACATAATGATTAACTGCAGAGGAGAGTGTGGGTGTCTCTTGTACCCCAATATACCCAGCACCCCCCCCCCTCGCTCATCTGAGTGCTTGAGATGCTCATTATATACAACTCCTCCCACAAACAGTGGCAACACTTACAGGTATATCTCCTGCGGGGGCCCACCTGCCCAATGTACATCCCAGTGAGGAACCAGCCAAAATAATTCCCTCCCAACCCCCAGTCTGATGCACTGCGCCTGCAGGATTCCTGCCCCACAACACTGCACTAAGGAAATGTGACCTGCCAGGAGGAGGAGGAGGAGGAGGAGGAGGAGGCTGAATAAAGTACAATACTGGGCACAGGGGCAGCGTGGGGAACCCAGTTGGGAAATGCATCTACGGTTCCTTCCTGAGGTCTCTCATACACCTGTTCTACACTGACACACACAGGCTTTCTACTGCTAACATGGAACAGACACAGACTGTGGCGCAGCAAGAACGAGAGAGAGACAGCGGGGCGAGAGAGCGACAGCGGGGCGAGAGAGCGAGAGAGCGACAGCGGGGCGAGAGAGAGACAGCGGGGCGAGAGAGAGACAGCGGGGCGAGAGAGAGACAGCGGGGCGAGAGAGAGACAGCGGGGCGAGAGAGAGACAGCGGGGCGAGAGAGAGACAGCGGGGCGAGAGAGAGACAGCGGGGCGAGAGAGAGACAGCGGGGCGAGAGAGAGACAGCGGGGCGAGAGAGAGACAGCGGGGCGAGAGAGAGACAGCGGGGCGAGAGAGAGACAGCGGGGCGAGAGAGAGACAGCGGGGCGAGAGAGAGACAGCGGGGCGAGAGAGAGACAGCGGGGCGAGAGAGAGACAGCGGGGCGAGAGAGAGACAGCGGGGCGAGAGAGAGACAGCGGGGCGAGAGAGAGACAGCGGCTTGGCAAGAGAGAGACAGCGGCTTGGCAAGAGAGAGACAGCGGCTTGGCAAGAGAGAGACAGCGGCTTGGCAAGAGAGAGACAGCGGCTTGGCAAGAGAGAGACAGCGGCTTGGCAAGAGAGAGACAGCGGCTTGGCAAGAGAGAGAGAGAGAGAGAGAGAGAGAGAGAGAGAGAGAGAGAGAGAGAGAGAGAGAGAGAGAGAGAGAGACAGTTACATAGTTAAATTAGGTCCATCAAGTCCAACCCCTCCAAAGTAAAACCCAGCCCCATACACACAGCCCTCCCTACTGTCACATAAATGATATATCCCCATATCTATACTAACTATAGAGTTTAGTATCACAATAGCCTTTGTATTATGTGACAGTTGGGGGGCAGATATTGGACAGGCAGGTATAAATGTAGACGCCCGGGGGTGCAGTGAGTGAGTGCAGGTAGAAGTGGGAGAGGAGAGACAGCAGTGCAGTAAGTAAAAGTAAAGGGCAAGTAGGAACACGGCTGAAGTGGAGAAGAGAAAAGGGTGTGAGTGACACAAGTCGAGTGTGAAATCACATGAGAAGCCGTAGCCAAAGAAAGTTCATTGTGTCCCTCGGGGAAAAGAAAAAGCCCCCAAACCAGAAACAGAGCCCCTCTAACTGCACAGCTGCACTCACACAAGAGGGGCCACTGGGGCAGGGGTATCAGGGATCTGTGGCCCTCCAGTTGTTGTGGAACAGTCATCTGAGTTCTGGGAGTCCCAATGGTACAAGAGCTGGAGGTGATACAAGATGCCCCCCCCATGTACCCTCATCCACTAAACACAGGGGTCACTGCTCCATCCAGCGCTGAGACTTAAAGGGACAGTGATTATAAACTTCTCCTGGGGGGCGGGGGTGCAATTTACTATCACACACCTGTTTCATTCAGTCTGGAGCCACAATCATCTCCTCCCCCCCCCCCACCCCCAATGCAACACATGTGGGATTTTACCTGGGAAGTGCCAATGGATATCCAACAGATCTGCAGCAAATCAACTACAACTCCCAGCACCCCCCTTACACCCACATATCTGCCACAGGAGTAGCCCAAGGGGAGTGATGGCTAATGGGGGGTCGTGTATAACACAGGTAGGTCTGTCACATGACTTGCTAAGCATTCTGGGGGTGCAGAGATCACAATAACGACTGGGTACGACCCCCCAGTGACAGGCCACTTACATTACAGCTGCCAATGGCAATATCCCCAGAATTCCAAAGTCATTTGTCCCCCAGTAACACCCCCTCCCCCCAGGAATGTACATCAGCCTATTGGCCCCGGGGCCCCAGATCAGGCTTCCAAAAATAACACCGACTCCTCTCTGCTTCCCGACACTCACACTTGCTGCTGAGAAACTGAACAGAGGGGCCACCAATCCCCTGATAACGGCGGAAATTTCCTCTCACTCGCACACTCACACTCAGTCGCTCGCACACTCAGTCACTCGCTCACACTCAGTCGCACTACAGGTATGGGTGGGGGTGTGAGGCCCCAGTGCAGAATCAGGTACAAGACAAAGCAACAAACCATTTGTTGCAGCTGCTGGTGTGTAATTACATGGGGGGGGGGTGTAAGGAATGAATGTGAGTAATGACACCAGAGAAGTGAGGGGTCCCACACTATCCCCTCATTAACTGATGCAACACCAATCAGAATTCAGACGACTCTCCTATAATCAGCGGTGTATCAGCAGGGGGAACCAACTGTGCAACTCAACTGCACCTCACTGAACCTTCTAATTCTCCAGCACCAACCCAAAAATCCCACAGCCCCCCGACCCTGGTACCAACCCAATAATCCCACAGCCCCCCCGACCCTGGCAATGAAGTGTCACTAACCTGAACCCCAGAAATACAGGGGTGTTGTACAGGCAGATGAGCAGCCTCTGTCCGTCCCCAGATCTCAGGAGCAAGTGAGGGAGTAACACTGGGACTGTAAATACTCGGCTCCTCCCTCCCCAAATGCCTCTCCCCAGTGACCGTCTCTTTCTGTCTCACACTCCCACTGTGACTGTCTCACCCCCCAGCACATTTATGTGACAGGCCAGGAATAAGCAGGGGGGGGGGGGAGATAGGGAAACTTATCTCAGGGCTGGAGCTGCCACAGGTCACAGTATTTAGAGGAAAAGGGGGATGGAAAAAATCCCAAACACCCAGCACTTAACCCCTTCCCTGACAATCCACTCCATGTAGAATGAAACCAATCACTGGCCAGAGATTTAACCCCACAGCTCCTGCACATACTCACACTGCATCTCCATAGTAACAGCAAGGAGTTCCCTTCTGCACAGACAAATCACGAATGGCACCTCCCCAATCTCCCAGCTCATTCCTAGGGAATTGCCCCACATCTATTGCCCCACACCTAATGCCCCCCACACCTAATGCCAATGGGAAGTACAAAAGAAATGTCACTGGGGTAACAAACCATTACTTTTCTGGGGGGTATTATGGATGAAATTCCATTACCCAGCGACACCCCCGAGCAGGGCAACAAGTGGCAAATAAAAGTAGGGTGAAACCCTTGCAATTTATTAGTGACAAAGCAACTTTTCGGGGGGGGGGGGGGGGGGGTAAAGCCCCTTTTCACTAATAAATTGCCCCCGCTTGTATTTGCCACATGTGCCAGTGAATATTCATGTGCCCATTGGATTGGGAGGTGCCGGCCCTCCATCATTCAGCACCGCAGGGATTATTGTATTTTGCAGGGCAGGGTGTGCGGGTTCGGATAGATTTTGTCGGACCCCCAAGCAGGGAGAAGGCATAAGACACTGACACCTCCCTATCGGTCCCCCCCCCCCAAGCAGGAATGTGGTGTCTCTCCCATCAGCACAACCTCCCCCTCAGCTCAAGCTAATGTGGCCCCTATTGCCCCATGAGTGTACTATATATAACATGTGGGGGGTAAGGGTACAAGCAGGGGTGATTATTGCACACAAATAGCCCATGCCTCTCCCTGCAGACACAGGAGCCAGCTGATTGGCTGATATCGGCCTGCGTTTGTACCCAGACTATCAATCACCCCAACTGGCAGTAGCACCTCCAATATAGGCCCCTCCCCTGGGCTGCCAGTTGGCAGTTGTGCTGGGGCAGTAAGTAAATGTATGGGACAGGCACTATGTTAATAAAGGAAGAAGAGAGCGAAGAGAGATAAGAGAGATATTCCCCCCCCCTGCTGCACAACAACAGGAAACCATCAACATCCACCCACAAACCCCCACCCACTAACCACTAACCCAAAAGCACCCCCTGCACCAGTAACACACAGTCAGGAATTACCGCAGTCTAATAGAGAGTGGGGGCCCCAGGGCTACTCAATGTGTGACAGCAAAACTGACTGATCAGCACTCACTGAATATAATGGGATTTATACCCCCAGTGACAATAACACAAATACCTGTGCTCCCCCCCAAAATACCTGTCACCAAATACCCCTGCCCCTATAGTACCTGCCCTGCCCCTATAGTACCTGTCCCTATAGTACCTGTCCCTATAGTACCTGCCCCTATAGTACCTGCCCCTATAGTACCTGCCCCTATAGTACCTGCACTCAGCCCAGACCTATTATTTCACACAATGTCACAGGATTGAAGGTGAATAGATCAGAAATCCTATTTTATATTTCAATTAAAGAGGAAGGGGAGCTACAGCGGCAGAACTTTCCTTCAGTCCCAGAGCAGCAGCCCAACAAGAAGCAGCAGCAGCAGCACAACAAGAAGCAGCAGCACAAGAAGCTGCAACAGTGAGGGGTTGTCAGGAGCGGAATATTTGCACAATGATTGGGCTGAACAAACACATGGAGCAATAGAGGAGCAATGAGGAAAGTGCAGAACTACAGGGACATTTACACAATACAGTGACGAGGTTCTGCTTATAGAGTGACCCACGAGCACAATATCACTCCGTATCTCTGCAATGCATTTGCCCATTACACACGGCACCCCCTCTTTATTGTGTCCCCCCTCACTCACTGCCACAAAGCCCATTGGCTCAGTAGAGGGGGCTCCATAAAGAGATCCAAAGGCACACGGGACTGACTGCAACATTGCCTTGTGTGTTTAATGTGGAGTGTAACGTTTCGGGGTCACACCCTTTTTCATGCTTTATGCTGCTTAATAAAGGGGCGTGACCCTGAAACATTGCACCCCACATTAAACACACAAGGCAACGTTGCTCACATCAGTCCTATGTGCCTTTGGACCTCTCTTTATGGAGCATCATACGTGAGACGGCCGAATCTCTCTCTCTCTGCACCACATATCTTTACCTTCATTTAAGTTAGGGTGTGCGAGAGGTGGGTGCCAGTCTGTAGGGTGATTACACACAATAGCACTAAATGTTATTCACAGTTTAAAGAGGAACTTACCCAAACACGTGTGCAGCAGGCTCCTCTGCCTCACTGATGTCTCACCTGCAGGGAACATACAATATTAATTAGTGCTGAAGCTGCCATACTGCATATTAATATTACTAAACCGAGTATTGTACTACTCACACCCTCACCTGAACCCACACACTAATGATTATATGTCACCAAACAGCACAACACTCTCATACACTCTAATGCTCTGCTGCTCTGCTTACTTTACTGAATAACTGAAGGGAAGTAGAGACAGTCACACGAGTAACAGAAGGGAAGTAGAGACAGTCACACGAGTAACAGAAGGGAAGTAGAGACAGTCACACGAGTAACAGAAGGGAAGTAGAGACAGTCACACGGGTAACAGAAGGGAAGTAGAGACAGTCACACGGGTAACAGAAGGGAAGTAGAGAGAGTCACATGGGTAACAGAAGGGAAATAGAGACAGTCACATGGGTAACAGAAGGGAAGTAGAGACAGTCACATGGGTAACAGAAGGGAAGTAGAGACAGTCACATGGGTAACAGAAGGGAAGTAGAGACAGTCACATGAGTAACAGAAGGGAAGTAGAGACAGTCACATAAGTAACAGAATGGAAGTAGAGACAGTCACATAAGTAACAGAAGGGAAGTAGAGACAGTCACACGAGTAACAGAAGGGAAGTAGAGACAGTCACATAAGTAACAGAAGGGAAGTAGAGACAGTCACATGGGTATAAGAGAGTCACCAGGAATGCACCAAATCCACTATTTTGTGATTTGTCTGAAAAATAAATAAATCACAATTTCCATGTTGATGAGACAAAAAGTGATAGAATGAGGAGCCCTGGAAGCTACAGGGGGGCCCAGCCTGTGAGTGTCACCTGTAGGAGCAGTATAAGGACGGACACACAATATATACACAATATATACACACAAGAACACTCGGGCAGTGTAACTGTTTGGAACATTCCGGCACAATCCGGTGCTGTGGTGTATGTACAATAGGAAGGATTCCTGTGACCTTGATGGATACGTGGCCCCTGGTCACACGCAGGAGGTAGAACAGGTATGAGGCAGGTAATTACATTAGGGAATGTGGAACCTTCATCGCCCATTACTGATCCCTGCAGCAGGAACCTGTTCAACTACTCCCACATCCTGTGATGTGGCCTTTAATCCAAGGGTAAGTAATGGGAGCAGGGAGTTAAGAGTCATTAGGGAGAGAGAAAATCAATGTCACACAGGAGCCCCCCCCCAATCATGCAGGGGATATATAGGAGGGCTGGAACGTCTGGGCAAGAAGGAGTTAAGTGCTGAGAGTTTCCATGCAGCCGGCCAGTAATCCAATTAACAGGCAATTCCTGGCACTGAGCAACTGCCATCTCTGTAATGTAGCAGCCAAAGCCACCCCAGGCCACAGTAATGAGGGTAAAGGGTAAGTTGACCTCACTAAATGGCCAACTCAACCCACACAAGGTCACACTGAGGGTCTGAAACATTGGGGGCTATAAACTCCACCCTCTGCTGTTAAGAGGCAACAGAAGAGTTAATAGGGTTATACTGTAAGTCTCAATGTGAGGTACCCTCTGTACAAGCAAAAACTTCCCACGCTGCCCAGTTCTGTACCTCACAACTGTGTAACCAGCTGCCATCACAAGCCGCCCCCCTGTCCATGTCACTTACTGGCCCTGGGTATATATGTGATAATAGTGACCCGCCGTGGGTATATATGTGTTATTAGTGACCCGCCGTGGGTATGTCCAGTAATAGGAAAAGAGTAGAGGGCACTGGGAATGAGTAGTTAAGGGCAGAACAGATGGTGCAGGGGTTGGGAGCAGGAAGGCAGTGCATTGGTCATGTGCAGGTGCAGCTGTAGGTGAGACTTACACATCACTCTGTATATCTGCAGGTACAGAGCAAGGAAGCGCTGCTCACAGGGGAAACACTACTATAAACCAGATAAATATATAGGAAGGTCAGTGATCCCAATGTTATTAATAGGGAATAAAGATAAATATATAGGAAGGTCAGTGATCCCAATGTTATTAATAGGGAATAAAGATAAATATATAGGAAGGTCAGTGATCCCAATGTTATTAATAGGGAATAAAGATAAATATATAGGAAGGTCAGTGATCCCAATGTTATTAATAAGGAATAAAGATAAATATATAGGAAGGTAAGTGATCCCAATGTTATTAATAGGGAATAAATATATAGGAAGGTCAGTGATCCCAATGTTATTAATAGGGAATAAAGATAAATATATAGGAAGGCCAGTGATCCCAATGTTATTAATAGGGAATAAAGATAAATATATAGGAAGGTCAGTGATCCCAATGTTATTAATAGGGAATAAATATATAGGAAGGTCAGTGATCCCAATGTTATTAATAGGGAATAAAGATAAATATATAGGAAGGTCAGTGATCCCAATGTTATTAATAGGGAATAAAGATAAATATATAGGAAGGTCAGTGATCCCAATGTTATTAATAAGGAATAAAGATAAATATATAGGAAGGCCAGTGAACCCAATGTTATTAATAGGGAATAAAGATAAATATATAGGAAGGTCAGTGATCCCAATGTTATTAATAGGGAATAAAGATAAATATATAGGAAGGTCAGTGATCCCAATGTTATTAATAGGGAATAAAGATAAATATATAGGAAGGTCAGTGATCCCAATGTTATTAATAGGGAATAAAGATAAATATATAGGAAGGTCAGTGATCCCAATGTTATTAATAGGGAATAAAGATAAATATATAGGAAGGCCAGTATTGTTTTCCAGAAAAGGTGGCAACCCTATTACAAAAGGGTTAAGTCTGGCCAGGGTACCATGGTTATATAATAGACTATGCTGTAGGACACCTCAACTGGTGGCCCTCTAACAGATTTTAATGCCCCCCAGCTCACTTAATGGCCACAGACTTCTTCCTATAACTTTATTAGTGTAATGCAAATATGCAATGCAGTCAAGCTAGGTCTAGGGGTGCACTAAAGGATTTGGAGGAACACTGAATCCTAATTTGCATATGCTCATTAAGGTCATCCATTGTCATGGGACAAGCAGCAATTTCTGTATTAAAGGGGTTGCTCACCTTTAAATTAACTGTTATTATAATGTAGAGAGCGACATTCTGAGACAATTTGCAATTGGTTTTCATTATTTATTTGTGGTTATTTAGCTTTTTATTCAGCAGCTCTCCATTTCAGCCATCTGGTTGCTAGGGTCCAAATCCCCCTAGCAACCATGCACTGATTTGAATAAGAGACTGGAATATGAATAGGAGAGGCCTGCAAATGAGTAATAAAAAGTATAATAATACATTTGTAGCCTTACAGAGCATTTGTTTCTTTAGCTGGGTCAGTGACCCCACATTTGAAAGCTGGAAAGAGTCAGAAGAAAAAGGCAAACATTTAAAAAACTAAAAAAAAAAAAAATAAATAATAAAGACGCGTGACATGTACAACTATGGCCCCTGTGTGACACATACAAATAGAGACCCCGTGTGTAGGAAGCTGAAGTGGTTGGAAGTTGAGTGGCAACGAGAGGAAAATAAATCCTTTCAGTGAAAGCCCACTGTGCCCATGCCCACTGCACCCACATCTCACAGCCTCTCACCCATCTGCAGCACCCACAACTGAACCCTCTGCTGTGGCCCTGGCACTTCTACATGTGAATGAAGTAACGCTCTGTGGGCAAATCTTACTGGTGCCAGTCACTACCCCTGCAGCTGAAAGCAACACTGCTGCTGCTGGCATCCTATTGTAACGCAACAGCAAAACACAAGTCAGTAGCTCGGCAGTACTGGGTTTATTAGGAGTCAATGGGACAGCAACCCAAGAGTTACCAAGCAATAGGGCCAATCAAATGCCAATCAGCACAGGCCACACCCTTGGATTGGGGATAATGAATTTAACACATTAATAGCGATGTACCGAATCCAGGATTCTGTTCGGGTCCTTCTGCACGGCCAAACAGAATCCTAATTTGCATATGCAAATTGGGGGTGGGGAGTGAAATTGCGTGACTTTTTGTCACAAAACAAGGAAGTAATAAATGTTTTTCCCTTCCCACCCCTAATTTGCATAAACAGCCATTGGGTTAATAGGCCCCCCTCATGTCACGTGGGAGCTGCAGATACCCGGCAGGGAAAGACCAGGGGCAGATAATGAAACGCACGGGGGGTCCCAAGGTAATAACTGCACACTGTACATTATTTAGGCACTAACCTTCATCATTTGCAGGCTAATTAGCTGAAGTCCATTAGTGAGAGATGCAGGGGGGGGGGAGGCTGGGGCCCCTTGGGCAATTAACCTGGAATCCACAGTGAGGCTGAGAGGGGCAGGTACGGGGGGGTAGAGTTCTACAAGTTACAGCCCAATCAGAGCCACTAACTCACATGTTCCCTTTGTGGTTGTGTTGGGCAGACAGTTCTGGGTCAGATCTGACTAGGAGAGAGCACATGACTTACGCCCTCACTTCTCAGGGGTTGCTGGGAGTTGTAGTGCCACAAGCTGGACTCCCTGCACACCAGGAAGGGCTACAATGCCCAGTACTAAGGGTAAGTTTTGGTGGGTCATACACAGCTGGATCTCACACTGCCACATCTGCTTCCCATTAGCAGAACTGAGAGACAGACAGAGACAGAGACACACAGAGAGACAGAGAGAGCGGCTGTTTATCACTTCTAGCAGTTTAACCCTCAGTTTGCCAGCAGTACACAGCCAACATAGCATCAAGCGGCACTAAACACCCACCCGGCAAACACTTGTATGTGACCTGATGCCAACATGGCAGCTTCTGTAGCAACAAGTGAGTCGATGTGCCGGTCAGTACAACAGACACAACTGGCTTCCTACAACGAACTAATGAGCCGACTATCAGCTCTTCTGTACAGCTCCCATGCAAAGCCTGGTGCCACCCAAGTGAGTGTCAGCTCTTCAGTAGAGCAAACCCCAGTGAAGGACAGGGGGTTGTTTGCAGCTGGCAGGTGTGACAGTTAAATCAGATGCCCCTGTGGTACCAGTGTCTGACGCTGGAGAAGCTCCCAGATTGCCACAATGACAAGGGGATTCCCAAAATGTGTCAGTCTCACGTGGGTACAAGAGTTGGGACACCTGCTATAGTCCAGCCATTGCCCCCCATTTCTGCACATACACCCGGGTACTCTGTCCTGCCATGTGATGCTACAGAAGCAATAGGGGGGCCACACACTAGAGTCTCCTCATACGATCAGTCTGTGGCACACGTAACAGACTGGGCACCGGCACTTTAATTCTCACCCCCAGGAAACACACACAGGATCTGATTGCACACAGATTTGTTTCCCTAAACTGCCCCAATGTACAGAAACCCACGGGGCAAAACCACCCAGTGCCCTGACCACTGCCACCGCCATGTTCAGCAATATGGCAGCTCCCTCACATATATATTAGCAGTAAGCACAGGAGGGGTTAAGTACAGACACAGGACAATAACCGAGTTAATGGGTTAATAGCCACTCCCTGCAGCCGTTACTAGAGTACAGGCTAATAAAGGAATATAAAGAGTGCCTGTGCCAATCCCCTGCTGTGCAACATGGCAGCACCTACACCCCCTCAAGGGTGTGACCCATATTCTTCACTTTCTCCAGAACTTGGACTGAATCATGGGAAATTTGCAGAGGATCATGGGAAAGAGCTCTGTGCCCTGTTGTACAAAGCAAACTACAACTCCCAGCATCCTCAGCAGCTATTCTCACAGGCTCAATGAAAGGGTTAAAATGATGGTACTGCCCATATCCATGACTGGGTGACAAGGAGCTGGGGGTCAGGCAGGATCTTATCCCAAAAAGAAATCCTGAGCGTGGGAACTGGGGAGGCAAATGGGGGAGGGGCAGATAAGTCTATTCTAGGTGCATTTCTCAACTATTTCAGATAACTACCCCCCCCCAGCTGTTGGTTAACTCTATAAGTGCCTGGGGGCCCCTCACTCAGCAGAGTAACAAATGAGAATCTTTACTCCTGCTCCCCAGATCCACCCCCAAAGCACCCAATTGACCTGCCCTGGGGGCAAATAATACCAATGCACTAGCAGGGGCCAAGGGTAAAAGATCACTGCCATTTGCTGCGCATTTTTATCTGCACTAAAATCTGACACTTGGAGCTGTTGTACTTACTGACCAATCATTGGCCAGAGAGAGGGCCCCGGGCCCCAGTAACAGGCAGCGTAGATATCTGCATGAAGCACAAGTGCATGCGACTCCCTGCGCCCAACAGGAATGTGCCCCCCCACACACCCGTGTACATGCGCCGAGGTCCCTATAGAAACTGACAGTCAGGAGGCACCACTGTAACTTCATTATAGGAGACCAATTAGTGGCCTGTGGGGGGGGTCTGGATGGAGTCTCAGCTGTTTCCTGGGGATCAGGGTCACACAGCGGCTACATTACACCCACAGCACCCTCCCTACTCAGACCCCTACTCCACTGCAGGAATTTGGAAGATAACACATAGATATAGGAACTTGACCAAAGGAGCTACATATATTAATTTAAAACAGGAACCATTAGGTCTTCTCTTTCACTCCCCCAATCCTCAGGTCTCTATCTCCAATCCTCAGGTCTCTCTCACTCACCACCTCTAGGGTCTTCTCTCTACCGCTAATCTCCAGGTTCCTCATCCTCATCACATCACTAACGCATCTGGTCAAGGTTTCTTTCTCTCATCCCCAAAATCATCCAGGTTCTCTCTCTCTCACTCACCCCCATCCCTCCAAGTATATATTCTCATCAAAAAATGACATCCTCAAGGTTCTCTCTCACTACGCATCCCTTAGGTGGAATCTCTATTCACCATCCCAGGTCTACTCTGATACATACAAAGCCGATCTCCCAGGTAATCTCTCTCATACACCCATGCCTCCATGAGTTTCTCTCACTCCCCCATCCTCTAGGTTCTACCTCCTCCCCATGCTCTCTCTTAGGTTCTTCACTCACCCAATCTCATACAGTCTCTTAATCCCCTCATGGGAACCTCAGGTATGATCTCTATCACCCCATGCGGCAGGTCACAGGTCTCTCATCCGCGTCAATCAAACCATCTTCAGTCTCTCTCTCCGTCACCCACCTCAGGTTCTCTCACTCACCCCATCCTCCAGGTCTCTCACATCATAACAATAAAACCTCAGGTACTCAGGTCACGTCACTACACACCGCACCCATTCCTCTCCAGGTCTCTCATATGAACATCCTATCAGGTCATCTCTCACTCACCCATCCTCCAGGTTATCTCTCCTCAGCCCATCCTACCGGTTCTCTCTCACTACATTAAGCTCAGGTATTCTCTCTTCGATCAACTCACATCCTCCAGGTCTTCTATCACATACAGCTCAAGTCTCTTCACTCACCTCATACTCCGGTTCTCTTCACATCACCCATGTAAGGGTCCTCTCTCCTCACCACCAGTCCTCAGGTTCTCTCTCTCTTAGTCACTACCCATAACTCCGGTTCTCTCACTCACCGCCATTCCAGGTTCTCTCCTACTATTAGAAAACACCCGATCTCCTCCAGGTTCTCTCTCATACACCCCCAATTCCCTCAGGTCTCTCTCTCTTCATACCACCATCTCCAGGTTCTCTCTCACGCATCCTCAGGTTTCTCCTACTCACCATGAGCCTCCAGGTTTCTATCCACCATCTCCAGGGTCATCTCTATCACCCCAATCCCTCCAGGTTCCTCTTATTCACCATTCCCTCAGGGTTTCTCTTATAATGACACCCATGCCCTCATGTTCTTTACTCACCCATCCTCCAGGTCTTCTCACTCACCCCATCATCCAGTCTTCTCCATCACCATGCCCTCAGGTTCTCTACTCACCCAATAGCTCGCAGGTTCTCCTACACATCACCCACATCCTCAGGTTTCGTCACTACATCATCTCAGATCTTCTCTCAATCCCCATCTCGGGTTTTTCTCATCACACCGCATGCTAGGTCTCTCCTCACTACACCAGTCTGAGGTCTCTCATCACATCAATGCACCATGCCTCAATGGGGTCTCTCTACTCCCCTATCCCATGACAGGTCTCTCTCTCACTGACCCATCCTCCAGTTCTCTCTCCTACCCCCATCCTCAGGTTCTCTCTCCTTCACGCCGCATCCCTCAGGTTCTCTCTCAGCCATCTCCAGGTCTTCTTCCAGATCCCCATCCTCCAGGTCTCTCTCATCACCCTATCCTCCAGGTTTCTCATGCAACCCCAATTCCTCCAAGGTCTCACCTCACTACCCTCCCATACTCCTCCAGAGTCTTCCTCACTCCGCATCCCTCCCAGGTTACCACATATCACAGACCATCCATCCGTCCTCTCATCACCCCTCATTTCATACCTCGACACAGATACTCGAATCATCACATCACCTCCAACCCTCCCTCAGGTATGCTCTCTCACTACACGCCCATTCCTCACAGGTCTCTCTCTCACTCAAACCCATCCTCCAGGTTCTCTCTCTCTCACTCACTTCCCATCCTCTCAGGTCTCTCCCATCACTCCCCTCCCTCACTTCTCTCTCACTCCCCCATCCTCCAAGGTCTCTCTCTCACTCACCCTCCCTCTCCCGGTCTCTCTCTCAGATCAACCATCCCTTCAGGTTATCTTCTCTGACTCTACATCCTTGCACCCATACTGGTCTTCAATAACTCACACTCCTCACCAGGTTTCTCACTCTTAAATACAGCACCCCCACATCCTCCAGGTTCTCTCTATCATCACACATCACTAGTTCTCTCCTCTCCTACTCACCCAGCTCCAGGTTCTCTCTCAACTCAACCCATTCACCTCAGGTTCTCATTACATCACCATCCCTCCAGGTCTCTCCTCCTCATCACCCAATCCCTCGGTCTTCGATCTTCTCATACACTGCCATCCCTCCAGGTCTCTCATCTACCCATACCCTCAGGTTTCATGATCCTAATCGCTCAGCAACACCACACAATCACCACATCCTGCAGGTTCTTCAACCTTTCCGCTCCCTGCCAGGTTCGTTCATCCACATCCCTCGGTTTCTCACTTCACCCATCCTCGGTCCTCTATCATCCTCCTTCAGGTCTCTCTCTCATCCATCCTCCAGGGTATTATTCACTCACCCCTCGAACCCTCGAGGTCTTCTCACTCACACATCAGCTCGGTTATCATCCACTCAAACCAATACCTCCAGGTCTCTCTATCAACCCATCCCTCAGGGTTCTTCTCAGTCACCCATCCTCAGGTTCTCTCTATACCATAAACCTCTCAGGTACTATTCTCATACCGCCCCAAATCCCAGGTCTATCATACCACTCACACCCATCCTCAGGGTCTATCTCACTCTACCATCCTCAACCCCAGGTTCCATAACTCACCGCCATCTCCCAGGATTCTGCATATCACCTCCCTGCAGGTTCTCATATTTCTCAACCATCTCAGGTTCTCACTCATAACACATTACAACTCTCCCAGGATCTCACTCACTCGATCCTCGAGGTATCTCTCTAATCAATAGACCATCACTCAGGATTCTTCCCCACACAGCAAATCCTCCAGGTTCTCACTCCCTCACAACCCATCCTCTCAGTTTCTCTAACTCAACCCATTCCCTCAGGTTTCTTTCTATCTCATACCCATACCTCAGGTCTTTCATCACCCCATGCTCACAGGTGCTCTCTTCCACTCAACACATAATTGCTCTCCAGAGTCTCTCTCCATAATCCTCCAGGCTCTCTCTCATCACAAACTCATCCCTCCGGATATCATCCCCCAATATACATTAGAACGTTATCCTAAACCAATATCTCTCACTTATCACCGATTCTCTGCAGGTCTCACTTTCATCCACCCAACCTCTAGGTCTCTCACCTCCCATCCCATTCGTTCTCTCTCTCATCCCCTAACCATCCTCAGGTTCTTCAAGGCTACTCCCCGCACACCCATCCCGGTTAAAACTCTCTCATCACCCCATAGTCCAAGGTCTCTCAAGTACACATCAGTCGCTCCAGGTCTCTCATCACTCACTCTCTTACAAGGTTCTTCAACTTCAACGCATCTTGCAGTTTTTTTCACCGCTCCCACAAGTGATGTGTTCCAGCATTCATCCACATCCCCAGCGCTCAATAGTCATAATCGTTGCGTCTCGCGCCTGGATATATGGCAGATTCGGCGCTGGCTTTTGGCTCCTGCGCGACTCGAGACCGCCACTATGTAACAACTGGCCTGCTGCAATTCTCGGATACTGCAGTCGGCGTAGTACAGTATGTCATTTTTCAAATTGTCTTTCCCGATCATAAACCAGAGCTAGCAGTGGAGGTGGAGCTCGTTTGCATGACCCCAAAGTCTTGATTGTACGTTTGTACTCCTGCCCTCACAAAGCTTTACCTCTGGGCACAACACTGGTTGCTCTCACAGATCATACAGGCACTGGTAACTTTCCACCATGCTGGGGGAATAGTACAGGCTCTGTGGTGCGAAGTCTGCCAACTATGTTTTATGCGGCGTCATCTTCCAGAAGCCTACAGGATGTGCTGCGATATCAGTGCGGGAAATTGTTTAGATCAGATTAAAGGGCGGCAGTGGCGTTGGGTTTTGGTGTATGGGACCAACAATTAGTTTATTTTGAGGGAAATTTGGATTCACCAGAGAGTGTTTTGGCCCCGTTGCTAAACTGACTATCAGGTGGGATGACGGAGAGAGGGGGAGGATGTGGCGCGTCATGTGCTTATGGGAATATACCAGATCATACAGGCGGAGGAGTGTGAGTCAGTGAATCCACGGGCGATTAAAGCTGCTGAGATCACCATGAGTTAGCATTTTGTGCAGTTTATCTTGCATGTGTGTGAGGATGCTTTGTATTGCTGTCGATGTGAGGAGACCTCTTCCTTATCTGAGCTGTGTTAGGAGAATTCAACAATCCCAGAGAGCTATGATTGAGATGTACTTGAGTGAAGATGGGTCCTAAAGTCGAGTAATCTAGCACGTAATTGTTGGAAGTGTTCTAAGTGGTAGAGTGATGCGCTTCTGTGATAGAGAATAGATGTCTGTTTGATGTCCTCTTAAATAATTAACATTCCTTGGAAGTAAGAGGACATCATTTTTTTTTCCGCATGTAGCGGAGCAATGTTATTGACAACCCTTTCTGTGACCAACCCTGATTACATGTTTTTTAACAAATTGGCAGGTTTATGAAGTTTGAAAATATTTCTCTCAGTTAAATCCTGTGTTTTTTGTGTTAAGAATTGGTTACAAGTTCTCATTATGCCAGAC
This sequence comes from Xenopus laevis, assembly GCF_017654675.1. Taxonomy (NCBI): domain Eukaryota; kingdom Metazoa; phylum Chordata; class Amphibia; order Anura; family Pipidae; genus Xenopus; species Xenopus laevis. The sequence continues at coordinate 723,272 of NC_054383.1, read as the reverse complement.
TTTCGGCTGTTCTGGGCTCTCTGCTACAGCAATTCGTGAAAGCATTATTTGTTTCTTTTACTGGTGTGATATCTGTACAAATGAGGGCTCAGAGGGTTAGTTGTCAAAAGAGGGACAGTCTACGAAAAAGGACAGATAGGAGGTATTACACACCAATGAGCATAGACTAGGTTCCTTCAAAAGGCTACCTGATCAACCAATTTCATCACACCCAATGAACGATCGACGCCTATCCACAAGTCTTCTGCGATATAATCGCTCTTTTCCCATACGCTCTGAATATCAACGTAGCGAAATTGTTATCATTACCGAGAAAATTCTCATGATAGCGTTCAATGCGCACCTTATAAGAAGAGAAAATTGAAATTTATCAGCTATATATACATAGTGTCACCTTGGGACATATTCTGCGAAATGTCAAACAAGAATAGATATACTCAGTTGTGTAGGCACTAATATTTCACTTATATGCTTTAGCCAATAGACCTTGCTAGATAATTAAATAATTATTTATAGACCCACGAATGTACAAGCCATACCTAGATCTACCGTATAATAACGTATTAAATGTATAATATCCTAGAAAAAACCCCAAAATATCTACACAACTGACAGTAAGTGTATAATATATAGAACCCAACCTATCCATATCCACCAGAACAGTAACATGTAATACTATTAAACCCGATCATCAATATACAACACGACAGTAATGCTACTCTTATAGACCCACCATACGTCATATAGCACACAGACGTAATGTTTAAATGAGACACATATACCCATATACCACACAACGATACAGTAGTGTTAATTTCGACCCCATATCAATATACCACAGACACGTAAATGTATAATATATATTAGACCCAACCCATATCCATCTACCATCGACAGTAATGTGTAATATGTAGACACCCATATCATATACACAAGACAGTAGATGTATAATATATAGACACCCATATCATATAACACCACAGACAGTAAGTGTAAATATAATAGACACCCAATCCATAATACCAGACAGTACTGTATAATTAATGCCTTGATATATAACAAAGACAAGTATGATATAATATAGTAGAACCCACCACCATATCTAGTACGACAAGACAGTACAGCTGTATAGCTCTAAGATAGAGACCACCATATCATAATACAGGACAGAAGTGTATAATCTGGACAAAACCATATCATATACACACAAACACCTTATGTCTGTCAGACAAGTATGTTAATATATAGACACGTTTCCATGATCATAGCTACAACAGACAGTAAGATGTATATATATACTAGACCCTTCCATATCATATACACACATAAGACAGTCGTGTATAATATATAGACACACCATATATATTTACACACAGAAAGTAAGTGTATACTATATAAGACGCCCATAATCATCCTAACAACGACAGTAATGTATAATATATAGAACCACCCCATCTATATACCACCGACATTAAGTGTAATAATCTATAGACCCATTATCACCAGAAGTAAAGTTTTAATATATAGAACATAATACTATCCACAGACAGTAAGTGTATATATTAGACACCCCATATATTCCAGACAGAATGTATAATATATAGACACCATTCTAATACTCCGACGTAAGTGATAAATATATAGACCCCATATCATATCAAACAGACAGTAGTGTATATAATAGAACACCCCATAATATACAACAACAGACGTAACTGTATAATTTAGACACGTTACCCCCATATCGTTAATCAGATAATAAAGGGTATGAGTAAATTAGTGAGTAGGGGAGGAGTAAGTAAATACAGACATATTGAATCCCAGCAGCATGTGGGGGAAGTTGTGTTTGGGCTGAGGCCGGGGATGGGGTAAGTGGAACTTGGGGAATAATATTCAGCTGATTGTTTGTTCTGACTAATGGAGCACGAGGTGGGTTGGAGTAGGATATAACAGTAGAGAGTGAACATTTCTGATCAGTTAATAAATCGTTAATGTCCCTAACTGCAGGTGCCAGAGGGAATAACACGGGAAGGAGAGGGGCATTAACATGGGAGATGCACAATCACTTGCAAGTATAGAGATTATATGCCAGGGCTGCTAATGGGAAAGTGTGGAATTTTCATGGATACTTTGGGAAGAGAAGTGGAGCAGATAGAAGAGTAACTTTAGAGGTATTTGGATGTGTTACTTCTACGGGCTGTTGTGCAGGTGCGGGGAGTGCTGGGAGTAGCAGGGCACACTGTTGGCTTCAGTGGGAAAGTCTTATTCAGGCACTTGCTGACATACTAAACGTTTAGCCAACCAACTCAAATACCAGACCCCTTCATTCCCCGGGACCCAACAACATCTTGTTGATGTATCTTTTTTAGTCACAACTCCATTGCACCATTAATGTTTTTAAGGATTATGGACGCCACACTTTCCCTTGTTTCGCTTATAAGTTTACTACAGAGCAGCTGGTCTTGTTGTAGTCTCCTCTTTCAGCTAAAGTCAGGCCAAATAATTGGACAAACCGACGCACTTTTGGACGTATTTACTTGAAAGCGACAGTAAAGTTGTATAGTAAAAAGTATCAGTCCTAGTGTACAATGTAATAAGAGTCGCCCAATATGAACAACAGTGCTGCGAACTGGCGACCCTTGTGTGCCAATGGTCTGCCTGCTGTACTGCTTTATCATTATATAAGCTTTAAAACTGGTATTACTTAACTGAGCCCTGGTATTGTTTACCTAAGATTCGTTACCTCACTATAACTCGTAAGCCTGTAGCTGTAAACCAATGGACCCAGAATCATTATCCCCATGCAACAAGGGCACCAGCATGTATCATATCATATAAGTCCTATCAAGTTCTCTAATCTCCTGTGTAAATTCTACCTGCCCTATGTCCATTGTGTGTTATTACTCTGGCCTGCACTATCTCATGGTGAATACTCTGTCTTACTATTGCTCGTGTGTGTGTCATTTGCGCACTATGCTCGGTAGCCCTTCTACTGTTACCTACATCTTCTTTTCCTTTTCCTACTGGGTTTCTTCATATTGCACTAACCGTCTCATCTTGGGTCTCTGTTCTTCATGCTCTGTCTAACTGTCTCATCTGCTACTGTTTCAATTCTTTGTCCTACCTGTCCATTTGCCCTACTGTCTACTCTTAGCCTACTGTTCATTTGTCTTGTTCCTCTTGCCTATGTCTCCATCTTGCTACTCGTCTTATCTCTTACTGGTCCCCGTCTTGCCCTACTGTCTCTGTCTCGCCTGCAGTCTCGGTCTCGCCCCCCTGCTGTCTCCGTCTTGCCCTACTGTCTCAGTTTCGTCAGCAGATTCGTTGCCAGAAGTCTCCCCGTTCCGCCTATTGTCTCGAGCAGTCTCCGTTCCCCTAGCTGTCTCCATCTCCTAAGTCTCCGTCTCCCTACTGCTTCCATTTTGTCTCTGTTCCCTTTGTCTTTGTCCATCTTCTATGTCTGTCCTAACTGTCTCTATTTGCCCTACTGTTAGTATGGTCTACTGCATCATTTGTCTACTGCTCCATTTTGTCAACATGTTCACATTTTGTCCAATCATGGTCTCCATTTGTCCACTTTCATCTGTCATACTGTCTCCATCTGTCCTACCTTTCGTCTTGCCTGTCTCATCTAGTTGTCTGCCAGCAGTTCCGTCTCCCTATGTATTCCGCCTCCCATATGTCTCATTTTGTCTACTCTCTCCATCTTGCCTACTGTCTGACATAAATAACTATGTCCTAATCTGTTACGTTTGTTTATTTTCCGTAGTCGGCACTAACCAACCCTGTCTCCCTATTTCATGGAAGCTGGGGTCAGGCCACTGCGAGTGGATGGGGGTGATCTGCTCAGAAAAATGACCAAATTAAGAATACAGGAAGCATGATCGGAACAGTCTCATGGTGCAAGTGGCTGGTTCGCATATGAAACGAATCTCAAATATGTGATTTGCGCTGTGATGATGTCACAGGTGATGTCACAGGCGTGAGACACGACTCCCAAACAAGAGCGATGGGGGCCCCGGCATCCAAGTAGGTGTACACATATTCCAGTATTGGGGGAGTGCAGCCGTTTAAAATGCAGCCTTGAGTGCAATAAACTGTGGCCCCCATTTAGTACATAATATTATCCAATATATAAAATGTGTCTCGGGTGTGCCCACAATTGGTGTTGTATCCGTCAGGGCAAAGTGTGTGTGTAACGGGAAAAATTGCATTTCAACTGTGTAACCTATGAACACGTACACATGGGGCCGTAACTAAGCTCAGCCTCTTCAATCTACTTGAAGGGGCAAACCAGGATATCCTACACCGCAGATAGAAGCACTAAGTTCCTAGTGCCTTGTAAAATGAAGGTCAGTGTGCCATGTGTGAGTGAGTGGAGAGCCCCTGTGCGGTGGTAACTACCCATAGGCATTGGACAGTAACTATTAATATAGAACTAGAATGAGTAGGGGATAATGGGTACGCGAGACGTTTCAAATGAGGTAGAACCAGGCGAAAACTGAATTAAGTAATACACATACACAGGAAGCACACATATGGTTGTTAAGTCAGGTTCAGTCCCACCCCCAGAATGGCACAGGTGCAAGTTATGAGACTTTTGCGAGCGAAGACGGAGTAATTGTGCTGTGTCACTCACGATGCAATTCTGTGAATGTCAATGCTGAGACGGAGAATAACATCACCCACATACAAACAGAGGTTACTTCCTTGATAATTTTCATAAAACAACGCTCCACTGTACAGGGCTGCACCTTAAGTCCGTTTTCTGAGAATTACAAAGTTATTTTGGAAAAAAAGGAATTTTTGATAACAGATCTGAGACGCTCCATTATAAAACTGACGGGGGGGGGAGCCGGGAGAAAGGGCCCAGTAAAAGAAGACATATGAGAATAACACAGCACTAATCCTATATACATACAATATATAACATTTAATATATACTGTAATACTGCGTGTGGTGTTGCCACTGATATTGTGAACCTGATTAAACTCGCCTGAGATTAACAGGGGCACGAAGGGGCGGGATCTATATTCCTGGACTGCTGTTCTGTGTTCCTTCTGGCCGGGAACAAGAACAAGAGACGTGGTTTAATTGCTTTATGGCAAGGAAGAAAGAATTAGGGTCTGTACAACTAGTGTTGACTTGATCTTAGGATTCCAAAGAGGCGGGCAATTAGGATGGCTCTAATACAAAGCTTACCTGGTACGAGGAGGGATATTTATGCTGATCACTACTATACATACATACTATAAATGGCATCTCTACTGATTATCTAATAATATTAATAACTAAATATTGTGTATTGACCATTGTGCAACTATAAGAGCACTTTTATGGGGGAATTAGGCAAGTTTGGTAAGAGCAAGGATAAGTTGATGATTAAAAGGCTAAAGAGAAGGGACATCAAGGTTCAAGAAAAACCAGCTTTATTAAGAGTGGATAATTCACTCACATTAAGGGAGAGAAATTACGTTCAAGCCAGACGTTCAGTTCGCAGATTCCAAAGTAGACATGCAGGGTAACCGATATACGCAAATATTCAGGGTTTTCCCCTTCATTGGTCGCTTCACATCAAACAGGAAATCTCCATCTTATATAGAAAAGATATAGAGAGACTGGAATTTCCCTTTGGGACTCATTAAGACCCAACTGAGTCCCTATTAATCTCTTTTATTTCCCCAAGGGATTTAAGGATCCAAGCTTGAACTCTCTTCTGCGCAGTTGTCTTAAAGACCCTACTTACTGAGAACCTGAGATTATGTCACAACTCTAGCCTTTCTGAGGAATCTTAAATTGCCCTTTTGCGGACGAGGGAATATTAACTACTAAGCTGAGGTTCTCTGACAAATACATGCAAGTTTAAACCTTTTATGTGCATTACTCTTAGACAGTGATGCTCCCAAACCTGTATATATACTTAATATTTAATCTACTCTATATATTATAATAATTTAAATATATTACTTATAATTTACCATACTTTATAAAATCTACGTATACAATATTATATAATCAACTCTTATATAATTATAGATAACTCAGCCTATAATATAACTCCTATATAAACTTATGCTTAACATGTAACTCTATAAGGGTGCACTATAATCTAATAATGATAATAAATCCTACATAACACAATAGGTATGACAGATCTATAATAACTCTAACACTAAATAATCATAAATCATACTAAAATATCTGTATAACTTTATACATAACTCAATAATGAATTCGTACATAAATGTAGATAAATATCATAATAAGTATCTAAATAAAATCTATAATAACTCTCAACTCTATAAGACTTACTCATATAATCAAACATTTATTTAACTCCTATAATAACTGATTTAGGTAAAGGGTTTCAGCTGCAGCACTGGGACAATTAATCAGTTAGGGCCATTAGTAATTCCATTCTCTAAATCAGGAAATTTCAACCAGCAATGTCTATGTCAGTTTTACAGGGTTACCTCAATAATCTAATAAAAAAATACAACTGCAGGTCGAAAAACTGCTGTAGGAATACTGTGTATTTAGTAGCAAGGGTGCGCAAGGGATACCTGAATAAGACGGCCAGGCATAACAATCCTAAATGTCTCCTCCTTGGTGATCCATGATATAGATATAACCAGGGTTGAGCGAGGACATAAAGAAGGGGTGTTAAAAAGCAGATATGGGTAAGTTAGGATAAGGGATATTGTAAGATCGTTTATTCTGGAATATGTCTAGTATATGAAACCGAAGGCGTTGTAAGGGAGATATAGAGATATATATAGAACTGGTCTGATTGGGCCCAGCCCAAGGCATATTGGAGAGGCCTTCATTTGGGGTTTTTCTCACACCAGAGTACTTAGAGAGTATATTACAGATGATAAAGTTGAACTGATCATGTTGAGGTCTTTGTCAACTATGTTACTGTACTCAGTTTTATATGTTAGCAATGCGTTACTATATATGTGTTACTGTGATGACTGTCATATGTGTTAATATATCACTGTGTTACTATATTCCTGTGTTACTATAATATTGTGGTTACTTAATACTGTGTTACTATGTTATATATCAGTGTTAATATAATCATAGATGATATATATGATATATAATACTGTGTTATTATAGATTCAATCTGTGTTCTAAGAAATTACTGTGTTATATAATTAAATAGTGTTACTATATTATGTGTATAACGAAATGTTACTATAACCATTACAGTGTTATTATATATGTTTACTCGCTAATCCACATATGAATGTGGTTACTAAATAAATATATCACATGTGCTTTACTAATACATTATCGTGTTTAATTGTTACATAATAGTATACTATACGATTATGTTTACGTATATGTTCTATCGTCCTGTGTTACCATCGTTATATTAAATGTTTATATCATACAGTGTTTGTGTAAACTGTATACTGTGTTACTATCACCAGAGATATATATTATTGGTTTCATGTATATGCTGAAATACACTAGGTGTTATTTAATCAATAGCTTAGGAATATCTCGGGTGTTCAAGTGTCTAACTGTATATGATTACTATATTTAATAGCTATTGTACCATAATCTGTGATATACTCATAATTACCTGTCGCTTACTTTTTATGTTTATCTGTGATGAGGCTGATGTTATGAATGTCTGGATACTATACTAGTTATACCTAAGGTGTTACTAACGGTTTTATAAGTTTCTCTGTGATTATGTGATAACTGTGATTACTGTGATCCTGTGTTACTGCTGTTATAACAAACAACAGATCTGGCTGGTGAATGGCCAAATGTGACTGCCGGGCCCATAGTCTCTCTCTCTCTTTCTCATGGGATTGATAAAGGGTAACTAATCCCTATATTGGCACTTTCTCACCCGTGGGACGTGTAACTGCAGAACCAGCAATACCCATAATTCCTTCCCACTGACATGAACACGGGGCACAGGGGGGTCACTCTGAACATATAATAACCCCCCCCCATAAACCTCAAGAATTTTCCACCTGGGGATTGGGACCATAGCCACCACCTGGGGGAATAACCCCCCTTTCACCTGTCACCACCCCCAACACATGGTACAGGTGAGGCCACAGCACCCGCTTTATATCACAGTGGGGCCCCCCAATGTCACATTTCCCAGCAGTAAGTGTGGGGAGCAGTTTTTGTTGCTCTTCATATTTGGGAAGTACCATGTGATCTCTGTGACAGGGGCCCACACTCTCTGTGAATCATTAACGTTGCCCAAGGGACCCACTTGAGACTCATTCTCAGCACAAAGGAATCCTCCTTAAAAGCCAATTGCCGACACTCGGTGCTTGTGATGTCAGAGCCCCCCCAGAGGAGCCCAGTAGCAGCATCACCCTGAGCAAACTGCCCAATATCTCACTGAGCCTTTACCCACCATCCCACAATTGCGCCCTCATTATATACTGTATATATATATATATTATATCCATAAGGCCCAAATATCCAGAACCCCCCTTCTCTGACTGTCCTTGTACCACAACTCCCAGAATACCCTACCAGACTCCATATCACTAACCCACAGAGATACAGTGGGACCGTCTCTTTTGTTCTGTACTGGGGCTACAGACCCACTGAGCACCCACAAGTACAAGTACAGGGGTCCTGGGTGAGTAATTTCCAGGCAGACATAAAGGGTTAATTTGTATGTTTTGTGGTGAAACTGAACTACTCCTCTCTGTCCTTATTGGGTCTCACCTGAACTACTGCAAACCACTGCCCCCCACTCTCCCCTTCACTCACACCCCAGCTCCTCCCCTTCTTTCTCACTTACACTCCCAGCTCCTTTCCTTCACTCACACTCATCCCCCAGCTCCTTTCCTTTACTCCCACTTAGACTCCTCCCCTTCTCTCTCACTTACACCCCAGCTCCTCCCCTTCTCTCTCACTTACACCCAGCTCCTCCCCTTCTCTCACACTTACACCCCCCAGCTCCTCCCCTTTTCTCACACTTACACCACCAGCTCCTCCTCTTCTCTCACACTTACACCCCCCAGCTCCTCCCCTTCTCTCACACTTAGACCCCCCCCCAGCTCCTCCCCTTCTCTCACACTCACACCCCAGCTCCTCCCCTTTACTCACACTTAGACCCCCAGCTCCTCCCCTTCTCTCACACTACAAGAGATCCTGCTTCAGCTCTATAATAATATAAATGACAAGGGGCGGTGGAACAAACCAGTGGGACCCTGCACATCACTTTATTGGTTGAGTGAGAGAAAGTGCCACGTTATATCCAGACTCTGTGCTGCCCCCTTGTGTCAGCTCTGAGGATTAGCCGTAACTCTGAAAACAGAAAATCAATACATTCTGTACTTACTGAGATTTCCTGGACTGGAACATGGCAGTGGGCACAATAGGGTTAATCCCTCCAGTCATGTGGACGGAACAGGAATTAGTAAGAAATAAAACCAGCTCCCCTCCCCCGTGCCGCCATCCATTGGTTTTCCATTTCCTCTTCCTTCCACATGGCAGTGGGCACAATAGGGACGTAAAAAAGCAACAATAAGCAACTTTTACTTATTCCAAACACTGTTAAGTACTGAGGACCCAACTCTGCAAAGACTTTTGGAATAAAGGTTGAATTTGTAATGTTTTGCAAAAGTGTTCCAAGAAGTCCACACGCTGCTCTGCAAATAGACCTGGGCTCGGAGTGGCTACAATGTACTATAGAGGTGTGGCCTGAACTATAGAGGTTACTGCAGAAGACTTCTCTGACTATGTCCTGAAGTCTTTCATCCAATTGGCACAAGGGTTTTTGGAAGGTTGTCTTCCCATTCTCGTGCCTTGAGCTAAAACAAGTAGGGAATTGCTTTTCCTTATCTCTTTCATTCTATTAAGATTGATCTTTAGGCATCTTACTGCATCGAGAGTCCGCCATTTCTATTCTTCCCAAGGAGCGAGGGTTTTCTAGGAACGTACGAAGAATAATGTCTTGTGACATGTGAAATTTGGATTTAACTTTTGGGATGCACCTCACTGCTGTAGTGTTGTCTGATTTGATCAAGACTGCTTTTGTTGATATAAGAGAGCTGTATGTCAATAGGCTTAGGTGAATTGCTTTTAGCTCCCTCCAGTTGGATGATCTTTCACTGTCCTCTGTGTTCCACCAACCTTGGGTTCTGTATTGTCCCATATGGGCTCCCCATCCTGAGCTTCTGGCCTCTCTGGTAATCAGGACCGCCATCAGAAATCGCAGGGCCCCATATGACAAAATTTCCTGGGCCCCTGGGCAGCGCCCTCCCCACCACACAGTAAAAAAACTAAAAAAATATTGGTGGCTATGGTTCCCACATGTTAATAAAAAATAAAAAGATATTGGTGGTCAGAGCCCCCCATAAAAAAACATTTGTGGCCAGGGCCCCCCATTAAAAAATATTGGTGGCTAGGACCCCACATGAGAAAAAAAAATTGGAGGCCAGCCCCCCCCCCCACATTATAAGATAATTGGTGGCCAGGGCCCCTTAAACGTTCATGCCTTCTCGAATTTAGTGTGGCGTGGCCGGGCCCCCTTACCCTCAGGGCCCCCTACAACTCTCCCCCCCTGGTGGTAATTATGGTCCATTAGCAATGGCATAGGCACCAAAAGGTGTATCTCCACCCCACCCCTCATTCTCTTTCTGCTCCCACTTTCTTCTCCACTTTCTGCTGCCCCACCTTCTGGTCACCTTCTGCTCCACTTTTTGCTCCACTTTCTGCCCCACTGTACCGGAGGTTATACATGGGCAGTTTATGGGTGCAAATGAGTGACAGTGGGCATGGGGCCCATTACTGTGGGTGAGGGGGTAATTCTGGGGGTACTCACAAAAACTACAGGTGAGTTGGATACAATAGAGGGTGGGGCAGAACCAGGGATAGTTTCAGCCAATGGGAGTGAATCATTGTGCAATGACAATGTGGGGACCACCAAGCTTGCCCCCCAGCTATGGGTGTATTTACTACAGGGGCAGGAGGGCCAGTCGTAGGGCAGCAGCAGCTTTATGGGGCAATGGGTTTTGCTTAATGTCACCGTCTTCTCTTGGAGGGTTAAAGGGTAAAGAACTGGGGGTATAAGTGGGGGTATAAGGGAGCTTTACATTCAGACACTAGGGGGCCCCATCATGTGGTGCTACTGGTGTCCCAGTGACAGGCTACAGTGTGTAAATGACACGAGTCACTGGCACAAATAAGGTTTCAGTAGTGCCCCCGGGTACTTACCAGCTCAGGTGCAGCTGAACTACCCAGTCTGACCCACAACATTCCAGCACCTTAGTGATTGGCACACAGTTTAGCCCCAATGTGAGGTGGGCACACACATGCTACAATCCTGCGTCTGCTGCAACTGTGTTCAATTCATTCACTTGTTAGTAAATGTGCCCTCTGCTGTCTCATGGGAGGAACTGCAGGAAATAAACAGATTCACATTTACTTCTGTTACTTCTCTGCGGTTCTGATCCAGTTCCCTCAGCCTGGAAACAATTCAAGTATTTGCTTCAATTCTGCGTCTTAGACTTTAAATGAGGTGCTGCTCTCAGGCACCCCAACAAGCAGCTGGTAAATGTCACCGATACAAAACTTATGGTCATGAAAGTACAGACCAACTGCAAGTTATTGTAGAAAATCACTGTAAGGTGAAGAACTGCAGGACTATGGGCAGAAGAGCTTGCAATCTACACTGCACTGACTTTTCTACTGACTGCTGAAACCTGTTTGGAGAGATGACGAGTCATGTGACTGACAGAAGGGAATGTACCAAAACTGTACCAAAAATGCTAGAAATGCCCCCAGTTCCAGTCCGAACTGGAATATACTGAAACCTGTCCCAGTTACTGAGCTACTGACCCTCCCCCGATCTCTTATACAGAGTCACCGACCAGCACCCCCAGACCCAAAGTCTACTAATAGCCGTGACGTGTTTATGGGACACGTATGTAACATATGACGTACATGGCTGGGGGAATGTATAGACAAGAGACTGCTGGAGGAATCCTCTGGGCACAGAATATTCTGATTGGCCGGGTGCAGAATGAGGCCCCTGTTACTGGGGGGAGGGGACTATTTTATGACAAGACGTGATTGGTTTGTGTCCTTTCCATAAGAAGATCCGGTTATAACATGTGACAGTTCAGGTGCCACACACTATAAAACCTGCTCCAAACAACTGGATCTCTCCCTGATGTGGCCACCAAAGTCATCTGATATTGGGCCAAACGATCAGATTACAACGATGGCCAATCAAGGGAGATCCGGGGCCCATACACAGACAGATAAGCTGCTGAATTGCTCTAAAGCTGCCCATAAACATAGAGCTTGGCAATTTCACCAAACGAGCAGCTCTCGTCCCAATATGATCACATTGAGTTGGGCGACATCGGACTGATCCAATCGTGGGTCTCATCACAGGACTCATCAACGAACAGACACCATCCAATGAGATCTTTAGCCCTGCCCAATCAACATCTGCCCACTTTCCTCACAGTCCCCCATCAACTGGCCCCATACACTGGCCCCATACACTTGCCCCATACACTGGCCCCATACACTGGCTAATAAGCTGAGTGGTCATGTTCTTCTGCTTAGGAAAGATGTGAGAAATGTTTCTAATTTTATTCCTAAGCAGAAGAACATCAGCCTCTTTCTTTCTCCTGACAACTTCCTTGACTACTTGCTGGTCAGACTGGTGGGAAACTGACCAGCAGGTGGCGCTGTTGTAACAAAATTGATTCATATTAACAGCACATGTATCCCTTAATATCTTGGAATAAAAAGAAAATAAATAATGAATGTACATTGCAAAAGTGCTTAGAATAACCCCCTCATTCATTTTATATTCACTTATTTTGAAGGTTTACTTATCCTTTAAGGACCCCAATCAGCAGTTTAAATCTGCCAATGTGAGTGGAACCCCCCATCCACTGACTCCTCATCGCTGTGACTCCAGTTCTGCTCCACTTGTTCTACTCCACATCCCACTACAATGTCTCACTCACACTTAGTCTCACCTCAGGATCTCACACTCTCCAGCAACTTCTCCTTTAATATGATCCACCCCTCCCACTCACCTAGGCAACAGCGAGCAGCCAATAAGAGAAACCTTCATGCAATTCTAGCCAATGGGATTGAGCGTGCTGCTGCAGCCGCCTGTGTGGGAGGGGCTTAGCTGAGTCTGTGACTTGCTGGGACACACGGGAGCCGAGCGATCTCGTCTGACCGGGCGGACATTACTGACGATTCTCATCGCTTAGTGTCCGGCCAGACTGGAAGTTTAGTGCCTGTCCCAAGTCACGTCCCTGTTGTTGCTCCGGGCAGCGTCTAAGTGCGCGTACAGGTCATGTCTCAGAGCAGCCAATCAGCGTGCCTCCCCTGTGCTTGGGGGTAAGGCCTCAGCCAATCAGAACACGTTCTTCTCTAATTCCCTCTTAATTCCCTGAAGCAGCTTCATGGCCGGGGTCACAAGATGAACGAAATTGAATTCCAGGGATTGTGACCTTTGTGAACTTCACGTGTCAAACTGCAGGTTCCTGGGAGTTGTAAGGTGAGTGGGAGTGCGACTGTGAGACAATTAAACTGGGCGTGTCCCTATTTCTATAATAATAATAATAATAATGCCATGTGTCCCCATCTGTACTCACTGGGGGTTCCCATTACCTCACTGGTTTAACCCTCTCCCTGCCACTGAAATCCACCTCCACTGAGCAGAACATGAGGCTTCTCCTGGGCTCCTATTGTAAGGCTTCTCATAGACTCTGACAAAAAGGAAACAAACACAATAATAAATATTTAGATCAAATCTGGACCCGCAAAGGACCATATGGACTTTTTATTGTAATAAATAATATGCACCCCCACCCTCGTCACTGACATTCCCTGATTGGCCCCCAGGCATATGTTTAACCCCTTAATCACCGTAAACCCCCTCCCATTATTATGTAAACCTGTTCAGTGCAAAGTAGACCAGCGTTATGAAACCCGCCTGCTGGCCAGTCATTTAAGGGTTAATATTGAAGTGCTGCCAAAGTCCATCAGTAGGAAAAGCAAATCTCGGGGGTCCACTTACATCAGTGCCAACTGGACACCCACAGATCAGAATAATTAACACTCTCAGCAGATAAGCAATGAGCAGCTTGGTGCTCTGGCTACAGAGGGGTTAATCTTTAGTCTTACAAAGCAGAACATTTCCCATCATGCACAGCTTTCTGCATATTCATAGGGTAGGACCCACATTTCTGCTTTTATTCCAGCAGAGCTTTTTTCCCAGAGTCCAGCTCAACATCCTCACCCTGCCCGCAGAGCATTTCTTCCTCTTCCAGATCCACAGAGCATTGCACTTTGCCCTTGTCTGTCTCACTAGTTTCTGTGGCTCTCAGGCTAAAAATTTCTGTTACTGCAGAGTCCTTGGCCAGTCCTGCAGAGCATTGTACATTGGTTTTGTGATGCAGAGCAGTCATCCTTGCAGAGCATTGTGCCTTGGCTTTGTCCTGCAGATCAATAGTCCTTGGTGATTCCTGCAGAGCATTGTGCCTTGGCTTTGTCCTGCAGAGCACTGTACATTGGTTTTGTGATGCATAGCAGTAGTCCTTGTGGAACATTGTGCATTAGTCAGTCTTGCAGAGCAATAGTCCTGGCCATCCCTGCAGAGCATTGTGCATTGGTTTTGTCCTGCAGAGCATTGTACAATGGTCAGTCCTGCAGAGCAATAGTCCTTGGCTAGGCCCACAGATCATTTACATTGGTTTTGTGCTGCAGAGCATTGCTCCTAAGCCCTTTCATGCAGAGTATCTGCCCAATCACTGTGTAGTTTCCCTCTGTCCTGCAGAGCTTGCTCTCTGTTCAGTGGTCGTTTGCTCAAAATCCTCCTCCCACTGTATCTCGGCCTCTCTGTAATCTGGTGGGGGGGTGAGGGGCTCCGGCCAACGTTCCTCCAGGATCACCCCATTGTTCTTAAATTCATGGATGTCGGAGCTGATTCTCAGCATGGTGGGGCGCTGCACCCGGATCCCCCCCATGGGCTCCACCTTCCCACCTGTGATGTCTCTGTATGGGGGGGGCTCAATATCCGGCACCGGCCCAATCGTCACAGTCCAGACGGTCGCAGGTCCATGAACCATCACATCCTCATAGCGGGGGGCATCGTACTGGGCAGGGTCCCTGGGGGGAGACAGAAAGTGAGTGAATAATATTGGGGGGGGAGATAAAGTGAGTGAATGACATTGGGGGGGGGGGTAGGTACTCAGTACTTACATGTGTGTCTGTCTGTGAGTCTGTCCTGTGCCCCGGGCTTGGGCCTGTGCTCCCCCCTCCTCCTCATTGTCGTTCCTCCTCCTCTTCCTCACGCAGGACGAGACAGAGACCAGGAAAGAGCCAATCACCACCAGGCTGCCGAGCCCCAAGAAACAGGCCCCCAAAATGAACATTCGGTCGGAGATGGTGAGAATCACAACGCCCCCCAGCAGGAACGCCATCCCGAAGGTCATAGCCGTGCGGTGGATCCCCCTCATCACCAGCTGGGACACCATCTTGTCTGGGGGGGAATTAGGGGGCACAATTACACATTGTTGTGTCTTTTTCATCTTTCTCTACTTCCCCCTGGGGGCCCAGGGTTAATCCACTTTCTGCCTCCCCCCACAATCACATGGGGCAGATCCCCCCAGTCACACTGAGCTGCTCATAGGAGGAAACAGGGGGAACTCTGGGAAATAGTTTAGGGGTTGGGTTATCCGACTGGCACATCACTGTGACGCAAGCCTTGTGGCCAAGGTCCATACAAACCTGGCGCCTCTGGGGTTAAGTCACATGACTGTGACTCAGTAATTCCGTGTCACTTCCATGTGGCCTTGGGAAATCATGTGACCTCTCTGCCCGGGTACTGAAATTGTAAGCTCTTGGGGAGAGGGGCAGCCATAGCAATATATAAGGATTAACCCAACCAAAGTAACTGCCATGTATCCACTTTTCCTGTTAGGGCCCAACAAAGGGAACTATTTTGGGGCCACCTGTTCTATATTGGTTATTGTTTTTTTAGGGTCCCAGTGAAGTCTGAGCTTCCTAAAACTTTACCCCCAGTGGGTGCCCTGCAACAAACTGAGAATGAGCAGAAAAGTGTAAGAGAGCAATTAATACAATATGAACCCCAAAACACAGGACTGGGGGTGCAGCTGTCTGAGCTCAGTCTGATCCCACCCCATCTCCTCAGCCGCTTCTAAAACTACTGCGGCTTTTGGAATTAAGGGGTGCTGGGAGTTGTAAAGACCCAGAGGAATGTAGGGTTCACTTTACTGACGTATGAACTGACTGTGTCTTTCACTCGGGCCCTTGTGTCTCCCCTTATCCACAACACGGGGCCACAGACTGACTGACCCATTTAATTCACCAGCACCTGCTGCTCTTCTGTACCTGCAGATTTAATGGGAAAATCCCTCTTATTCCTCATGCCACGTAAGGGGTCACTGACTCTGGGAAAACACAGGGGTCTCCACTAGATGAATACGGATAGATATACAGTATATATCTAGTATAGGTCAATCTAAAAACAACTGGACTTGCTGAGTAATCAATGAAGACGTTTCACATCCGAGCAGCTTCTTCAGTACAACTGACTGGTGTGGGAAGTTCTGGGCATATAAACTCTTCCACTAATCCAATCACAATGGCACTGATTGTAACTCCTGAAATTGATTGTGTGTAGTTACTGTGATAGGATTATCCAATGTGTCATGTGACTCCTACATACAGGTGTTAGTTGTGAGAGTTACATGAATGGACGTGTGACGTGTTGTACAGAAGTTAGAACACATTGTATGTAGCAGACAAGTGGTGTCGAAGGCCCCCGCCTCTGTTCAGGGATGGTTTCTCCACCTTGACATGAATCGTCTCTTTCACGCCTCGTTCAAACCAGCGTCTTCTTTATCCAAGATTTGGACCTTGTTATCTTCAAAGGAGTGTCCCTTGTCTTTTAGGTGTAGAAAGACAGACGAGTCTTTCCCTGTAGAGTTTTGCCTCCTATACTGACCCATTCGCTTGGTGATCAGTTGCTTTGTCTCCCCAATGTATAGATCTGTGCTCTCCTCACTACACTGGACTCTGTATACCACATTGCTTTGTTGTTCTTTTGGTGTTGGATCCTTTGGATGTACCAGTTTTTGCCTCAGTGTGTTGCTTGTTTTGAAAAACACAGAGACGTGGTGTTTGTAGAAAATCCTCCTGAGTTTCTCTGACACTCCAGCTACATATGGGATGACTATGTTTCGCCTACTATGTGTCTCCGGGCGGTTATTTCTATTGGTGTTCCTGTTGGGCTCGGTTGCTGCTGTTTTGACAAAGACCCAGTCTGGGGAGCCACATGCTTTCAAAGCTCCTTTGAGATGTTTTTGCTCTTTGTCTTTGGACTCTGTATCAGTTGCCACACATTCCGCCCTATGGTGCAGAGTTCTAATGACTCCCAGTTTGTGTTCCAGTGGATGGTGGGAATCAAACAACAGATATTGATCCGTATGAGTGGGTTTCCTGTATACTTCCGTTTTCAAGGTTTGAACAAGGCGTGAAAGAGGTGATTCAGGTCAAGGTGGAGAAACCATCTCTGAACAGAGGCGGGGGCCTTCGACACCACCTGTCTGCTACATACAATGTGTTCTAACATCTGTACCCGGCGGATTCAGAACACGTCACACATCCATTCATGTAACTCTCACATGTGACAGCTGTATCTAGGAGTCACATGACACATTGATAATCCTATCACAGTAACTACACATAAATACACCTCTGTGAGTCTCACCTCTCTGAAGAGTTACAATCAGTGCCATTGTGATTGGATTAGTGGAAGAGTTTATATGCCCAGAATTTCCCACACCAGTCAGTTGTACTGAAGAAGCTGCTCGGATGAGAAGTGAAACGTCTTCATTGATTACTCAGCAAGTCCAGTTGTTTTTAGATTGACCTATACTAGATATACTATGACCTGGATGAATTAAAATCTTCATAGTCAGTATATATATATATATGTTCTTACTGAATTTTATATTCCCTTACTGCACGTACGACCCCCATTCACCTGAGTGCTCACTCACCTAGTGCACGTCTGTCTCACAGCAGGATTTGCTTCCAGGTGTCTCTCCCCAGGGAAGTGGGTCTCGCTGTTTTAAACCCCAAATTCTCTCTGGGAGGTTCTGACAGGTAAGTCCATTCACCTGGAAGTTCTGGCTCAGAGATTCAGTTTGTTATTTCCTCATGTGTCTCCTGATTGGGAATGAGCTTTGTTCCCCCAGATTCTGATCCCCAAAACTGAAGTGGAACCCACTGTCCAAACAATGCAATCAGGAATCACTTTGACCCCGGAATCTCTGTCTCATTGCATGTTCTCTCGCGGCTGTGTCTGTCTCTCACTCTGTGTGTCTCTGTACCCGTGAGTGCGGTGTCTCTGTACCTGTGAGTGCGGTGTCTCTGTACCTGTGAGTGCGGTGTCTCTGTACCTGTGAGTGCGGTGTCTCTGTACCTGTATGTACCTGTGAGTGCGGTGTCTCTGTACCTGTATGTACCTGTGAGTGCGGTATCCCAGGGAAAGGTGAGTTCTTTATGACAGAGACAGGCTGTTCTCCCCTCCCAGTCCAGAGCTGAGATTCAGGCCATTCGTAGGGTGTGTTTGTACCAACTGGAACCAACCAGTCACAGAGCTGAACCTCAGAAATATATTTGGCCCCGCCCTTTCTGAGTGCTTCCCATAAGTGACTGTACAGCAGTGTCGTTCCTCAGCCGCATTCCTACTGGGGCGGCCAGAGACCTGCCGGTTACATAACACCCTGTTATTTACTATTGGACTGGGACACAAACAGACCTGTCACTGCACCCAATGACTTGAGCACCCCAATACCATGCACTCCCCCACAAGGGGGGACAGTAATGAAATAGAGAAAGTACAGAGAAGAGCGACTAAGCTGATAAAGGGAGTGATCACTATACAGTATATATATATATATAGATAGATAGATAGATAGATATATATAGATATATATATATAGTCAAATACAAGAGTCCTCTGCACTCAACCCATTATCAATATATTTAAGACAGCGACATTTTGTGCTACTGAAAAATGCCTTACCCTTTAAACAAAACAGGGATTGTTTGTCCATATATTGCAATATATTTAAGCTGAACAACTACGTCACACTCATCCCATATCTGGCCAGTCCTACACTTAATTTTCATCTGATTCATTAAGAATTCTGTTGCTTCATTATACATTTTACACAGGGACTAAGTTTTACCTGCAACTTACTTGCTGCTTTCAAAGTAAAACTCCATAGTTTATACAGGAGCAGTGACCAGCTCCAGGTTGTAGCTCCCACCCTTCCCAGCTATAGTCAGGTGATCCCACTGGTGGCCAATAAAAGGGCAGCCAAGTTTGGGAGTTTTACTTTGAAAGCAGCAAGTTAAGTTGCAGGTAAAACTTAGTCCCTGTGTAAAATGTATAATGAAGCAATAGAATTCTTAATGAATCAGATAAAATTGAGTGTAGGACTGGCCAGATATGGGATGAGTTTATTATTAAATATATTGCAATATATGGACAAACAATCCCTGTGTTGTTTAAAGGGTAAGGCATTTTTCAGTAGCAGTAGCACAAAATGTCTCTGTCTTAAATATATTGATAATGGGTTGAGTGCAGAGGAATCTTGTATTTGTCTATATGTATTTTGTGGTCTCACCCTCATTGCACCCCCGCCTAATGGTTTTTAAAAAATAGTGGTGAGCACAACTTTCCCTTGTTTGTTATAATATATATATATATATATATATATAGATATATATATATATATATATATATATATAAGGGAACAGGTCGGCTGCATTTTTGGAGTCAATAAGGATCTGTGTATTTTCCCATCTTGCCTATGATAAAAGCAGATTAATGGGGAGGGCTAGATCCCCCAATTCAGAAATGTTGGGGTGCTGGTCCTACAGAAAAGTGGGGAAGGCTGGAGTCGGGACTGATCAGGTTCTTTCTGCCACTACTTATTATTATTGTAGAAATTCTCTGTGATCTTGTTCTTCCCATTGGATCATTCCGGGGCCCTCCCGCTGTTTCCTGTTGCCCAATATCCCGGGCTCTTCCTGTTCCCCAGTCAGATCATTATGTAAAGTCTGTCCCTTAATTACCCAGGAAATGAGATAACGAGCGCAAGTCAAGGTCTCAGTGTTACTGACATTTCTATAACAAGACCAATAAAATCTTCTTGTAAGAAGGAACCAGAATGAAACTCCTGGCGGAGCTTGTCACATAGAGAAATGAAGGAGAAGACTGGGGGGCCCCAGGGCCACAGCTCTAAGAGCCATTTGTCCCTCCGATGTCTTTGATTATTGGGGCAACAATGGGTCTCATTTAATCACTGCCCTTGGCTAACAAACCCCACCCCCGCGGGGTCTGGCGAGACCAAACAACAAGTGAAGAGAAATAAACGAATGGTGTTTCACCTGCCTCTTCTTCATCCCACCTATTGGCCACTCATAGGCTCCACCCCTGCACTACATTCAGCCAGAGACTATGCTGATTCCCTGCAGCAGACTAGGGGTTAACTGAGGTTCAGGGAAATTAACCTTTTCCATTGATTAGTGATTATACGCGGGGCAGCCAATCAGATTGTGTGACACTATGGAAATTCCACATTTCTTTATCTCCCAGATATTTCCATAGCGGCCGAACCCTTCGCTTATCTCCCCAACTTTTTACCCAGCAGAGCATTGACCCCCCATTTCTACAGAATACACCCCCACTCACTTACTGACTCCAATGTTGTGTAGAGAAATCCTTAGGGACCACTGGGGCAGCTCCACCCCCAGAAATAATTGGGGCCCACTTATTGTCCCCCCACTTACCCAGCCTTCCTCTTCACTGTCCCCCCACTCACCCAGCCTTCCTCTTCACTGTCCCCCCACTCACCCAGCCTTCCTCTTCACTGTCCCCCTCACTTACCCGGCCTTCCTCTTCACTGTCCCCCCCACTTACCCAGCCTTCCTCTTTACTGTCCCCCACTTACCCGGCCTTCCTCTTCACTGTCCCCCCCCACTTACCCAGCCTTCCTCTTCACTGTCCCCCCACTCACCCAGCCTTCCTCTTCACTGTCCCCCCACTCACCCAGCCTTCCTCTTCACTGTCCCCCACTTACCCGGCCTTCCTCTTCACTGTCCCCCACTTACCCGGCCTTCCTCTTCACTGTCACCCCACTCACCCAGCCTTCCTCTTCACTGTCCCCCACTTACCCAGCCTTCCTCTTCACTGTCCCCCACTTACCCAGTGTTCCTCTTCACTGTCCCCCACTTACCCGGCCTTCCTCTTCACTGTCACCCCACTCACCCAGCCTTCCTCTTCACTGTCCCCCACTTACCCAGCCTTCCTCTTCACTGTCCCCCACTTACCCAGTGTTCTTCTTCACTGTCCCCCACTTAACCGGCCTTCCTCTTCACTGTCCCCCACTTACCCGGCCTTCCTCTTCACTGTCCCCCCCACTTACCCAGCCTTCCTCTTCACTGTCTCCCACTCCTTGGGGAAGAACCTTATTGAGTTGGCTCTGGGGTTCAGCAGAGGAAGTGGTTTTGGCAGCAGCACTCGGGGGGTTAAAAGGAGCAGCAGAGAAATCAGTGTTTCCTGGAGATAAAGTAGAAATATTTATGGAGGTGCAAAGTCTGACCCTGGGGGGGGAGGGGTTGTGCTCTGGGGAGTGTCACCTGATCAGTCACCGGGAGATTTGTTACATTTTGTTATAATTATTCATTTACCCCAGGGGCTGAAGGGGCTGCTGAGAAATGGAGCGACTCATGGACCAAGTGTAACAGTTGCTATGGGACAGACGTTAGTAACGCTCAGGGATGATGCTCACTAGGGGCTGCTGGGAAATGTGGCCCCAACAATGAGTGTGTGTGGGGGGCACTGTGACATCACATTATTCCTGGAGTCTCAGTGACATGTGACATTGCCCGTAGCTGCCCCCTGGCACCTCTAGATACAGTTTGGGGGGATTGTGGGAGTGGCTGTACCCTATGCCCATGGGCCAATCACAACATGCGGGTGCAACAAGGATATAGAGAACAAACACTCCCTCTGGTGGTGAATAATGGAACTGACAAATCACTAACCAGGGGTTTCTGTGGGGCCCAGTACAAGGGTAACACTTGGGACCCCCTGACTATTACTCTACACAGATAAATCATCAAGATTAATTAACAAGATAAACCCAACGTTCAGGCCCTGCAGCCAAGTGTCGCCCCACAGTCATGATCTGGCGGATAGTGGGGCGCAAATCACTCAGGTGGGTGCCAGGAGTCCAAAACCAATGAATATATAACATAGTGAATAAAGTACCCCCTCTTGTAAATTATAAGGATATTACAAGTCACCGAGGAGTTTCATGACCATATAAAAGTACGAGGCCGAAGGCCGAGTGTTTTTATACAGGTCATGGAACTCCGAGGTTACTTCTGATATCCTTATATTTTACAACTGGGGGTACTTTATTTATTATAATACACAAGCTTCAGTGAGTCATGTGACAGAAATGACATCAGAACTCACCGTTTATAACTGATGACATCAGATCTCACCGTTTATAAGGATATAATTTACAGGATATTCATGGCTTTTGTGTATTATATTATAAACTGTATTATATAATAATAAAAGAAACAGCAACAGGCAAATCCTTGTATCACAATAGGATCAACTGGGGCTCAGCACCAACATGTGACTCACAGTGAGCCCCAATAGTGTAACTTTAGGGCCCACTTACCTAGGGTACAAACCCCTCACAGCTCTCAGTGGGGCTAAAGGCTGACACTCACAAGCCATCGAGCAGCACAGAGATTGTCCTGACTGAGGGGTTAATGCCGTTGCCAGGGACAGACAGCAGGAGTCTCCCTATGAGCCGGCAGTAGAAATACAATGAGAGAGGGATGGGGGTACAGAAGGGGGTGAGGGCTTCTTGTCTGTGTCTGGCCAGGGGTCCTGCACTCTACAGGGGGGCTCTGACTCAATGTCTCTCTGACATTTCCCTCTGCCTTTCAAGTGGGGACCGTGACATTCATTAGACAGACAGGCAGGACAATGTGGGGGGTCTCTACCTGCAGCCTCGAGACTATCACAGACACAGAGCAGTCTCACAAGGCAGCGGAGCGACAGACTCACAGGGACCATGTTCTCCAGAAAGAGAAGCTTCACATTTGGGGCCAACGGTGGGTGAGTAGCCGTCTCTTTTACAGCAGTCACTTACACTCAGCTCACTGCAAGCACTCACACTCAGCTGTCTATTACCACAAGCAGTCACTCACACTTAGCTGTCTCTCTCACTGCAAGCAGCCACTCACATTCAGCTGTCTCTCTTACTTCAAGCAGTCACTCAGACCCAACTGTCTATTACCACCAGCAGTCACTCACACTCAGCTGTCTCTCTTACTTCAAGCAGTCACTCACATTACCACAAGCAGGCACTCACACTCAGCTGTCTCTCTTACTTCAAGCAGGCACTCACATTCAGCTGTCTCTCTTACTTCAAGCAGTTACTCACACTCAGCTGTCTCTCTTACTTCAAGCAGGCACTCACTCAGCTGTCTCTCTTACGTCAAGCAGTCCCTCACACTCAGCTGTCTCTATTACTTCAAGCAGTCACTCACATTACCACAAGCAGTCACTCACACTCAGCTGTCTCTCTTACTTCAAGCAGTCACTCACACTCAGCTGTCTCTCTTATTTCGAGCAGGCACTCACACTCAGCTGTCTATTACCACAAGCAGTCACTCACACTTAGCTGTCTCTCTCACTGCAAGCAGCCACTCACATTCAGCTGTCTCTCTTACTTCAAGCAGTCACTCAGACCCAACTGTCTATTACCACCAGCAGTCACTCACACTCAGCTGTCTCTCTTACTTCAAGCAGTCACTCACATTACCACAAGCAGGCACTCACACTCAGCTGTCTCTCTTACTTCAAGCAGTCACTCACACTCAGCTGTCTCTCTTACTTCAAGCAGTTACTCACACTCAGCTGTCTCTCTTACTTCAAGCAGGCACTCACTCAGCTGTCTCTCTTACTTCAAGCAGTCCCTCACACTCAGCTGTCTCTATTACTTCAAGCAGTCACTCACATTACCACAAGCAGTCACTCACACTCAGCTGTCTCTCTTACTTCAAGCAGTCACTCACACTCAGCTGTCTCTCTTATTTCGAGCAGTCACTCACACTCAGCTGTCTCTCTTACTTCAAGCAGTCACTCACACTCAGCTGTCTCTCTTACTTCAAGCAGTCACTCACACTCAGCTGTCTCTCTTACTTCAAGCAGTCACTCACACTCAGCTGTCTCTCTTATTTCGAGCAGTCACTCACACTCAGCTGTGTGTGTGGAGTAGGTGGAGCTTCTGAGTGGCCGCAACCTGATTGGATGGAAATATCAGCACTTTCTGCTGTTTCTTCCTGTGAGTGTTTGTGGGGTGTTACCAAACGGTGTCCCCCACCCACTTGCAGGGGCCCCTGAGGGTTTGACACTGTTTTGTTTTTAGGAAACCAGAGGACACTGCTCTCTGTATCGCTGATGCGATGGACACTCAGGGTGAAACCCCCCAACCGCCTCCGACTCACACTAAGGTCAGTTGGCCCCTGAGGGCCCTAATCTCTGTATCTCTATTGATGCTTTTCATATATTGGGGTGATAGAACAATAAAACTGGGGTGATGCATCTGAGTCTCTCTGTTTCTTTCTTGCCGCACAGCCCGTTGACTTGTTTGAAATGATTGAAAAAATGCAGGTAATAAATTAGCGTGTGCCCCATGTGCCCCTGTCTGTACCCCATCATGTGTCTAATCCCACCCACTGCTGTAATTCATGCCCCCCACCCACCTAATGCATAACCAGAATATAACCATAATAAAAGGGTAAGTAAACCTTTAGAATGGAAATGAAGTTAGTGAGGGCTCTTATTATCTGCTAATAGAATGAATTTAGTACCAACAGCGCCACCTGCTGGTCAGTCCCTGCAACTGTACAGACAGACAGACAGAGACGATCAGAAGGAAAACAGGGAACTGGTCCGATGTTATTCTGCTCAGGAAAGAGATGATAAAATCCATCGGAGGTTTCTGATCTCTTTCCATCTCTCTCTCCCGTCTCTCCTGTCGTGCAGTTACAGCAGGTGGCACTGTTGTTATAAAATTCTATTGGCAGCCAATAAAAAGGTTTTCTTATCCTTTAAAAAGCTGCCCTACAAGAGAGGCTTCCCAAAATAAAAATCTAATTATAAATTCCCCAATAGTCGCAACTTTGTGCAATGTAAGCTGCCATCAGACTGTCCTAGTCCCACCCACAGCTCTAGCCCCACCCACTTTGTGACACTCCATCTGCTTCTTTCCCTTCCTCTCGTGCTCAGCCTCATTCCCACCTGTTCTCCGTTCCCTTAAAGACACATGCGCCTGCTCCTCTCCCTGTACTTCCCTCCCTGCTGCCCCTGGATCCTGTGTTATTGCCCCTGTGTTTCCATAAGTGCCCTGCCCCCTCCTGACTGGTCTCTCTATTGTGTATTGCAGTGCAGCCGACTGGAGGACCAGCGCTGTGTCTTTCCCTCACCCCTCAAGGTCAGTGCCCTACAGATCTGGTTCTGTGCCCCCCATTTGCCCCTTCCTTATTATAGGGCACAGTCCTTATTGGTCCCCCTACACTGTATTTATATGTATGTGCCAATCAGTGTTCCTGGGATGTTCCAGCACAACACTCCATGAGAGGTGGAATTTTAGGGAGCTTCTGTGGCTTATGGTGGCCCCGGGGCCATATTGCTTTTTGTTGCTGTTTATTTGTCTGGTAAATCACATGTTAAGGGATCTGCTTATCATGTAAAGTGTCCAATAGACCCAACACAACACACAAGTCCCGCCCCCAAGGAGCTCTCATGTTCAGCAGGTGACTACAGGGCCCCAGAGAACTAGTTGCCTAATTAATGAATTGATTCTGTCTCTTTAGGGAAGGGGTGATGATGCCACACACCCGGGGATACATAAGGTGAGATTTATTTTTCATACCCCCCAACCCTTGTCTCCTCAGAGGGTCCCACAATAAAGGAGCTCATCAGTTTATATATCTGGGCCCCAGGGTCTAATTAATTGCTGACCAATGGGAGAGCTGATCTTGTAGCAGCTGCTTCATGTTGCCCCCATCACATTTACCCCTCAGTCAATAAATTTGCTCTTCAGCCACTCCCATTATGTCTCTCCGGATCTCTTTCCTCCCACAGATACTAAGGCGCGGCCCCCCTCTCCCTCTCCTTATCCCCCCTCCATTCGGGGGCTACTGGATCGAGGGCACGAGCCACACGTTGCCCCAACCCAGCTCCAACCTCCAGGCCCCCAATGAAAGACTCCACATCCTGCAGTCGGATCCCACGGCCAGGCTTTATAGGAAGCACTTCCTGGGTAAGGTAGGCCGACCTTTAACCTCTGACCCCATGTCCAGCCAGTGCCCCCCATTACCCCAGAGCACATATATAAATGGCCCCTATCAGACACCCCCCTGTAGCTCAGCTTTATTCTGTGCCAGGAACACCACAACTTCTGTACCCAAGATCCTCGACTTGGGGCCCTCGTCTTGTCTGTGAAACTGGAGCAAAGATCTGAGAGACTGCGGCTGATGCTCAGGTGAGAAGAGGCGGCCATATTGGCCAGAGCCATTGATCCATCAGATTCAGGGGTCACTGATGTTGGTATTGGCAGGATTTGCAGCTCAGGGAATGGGGGACCCTCCCCTCTATGTAAGAGAAATGTCTGAGTTTTCCATTTTTATGGCATTTCCTATAGGTGGGATTTCAGGCCGGTTTCACCCTTAGTGGGGCTTTTGTGGGGGGACTTCAGGATTTTCCAAATTATTCTTTCCCAGGATTCCAATTGGAAATCCCATTGTGCAGCTTTATTGGGATCCTTGTGTGGATATAGAATAACATTGTGTCTGCTGATTGGCTACTGAGCCTCAGTCTGTTCTGTACAATAAATGAGACCAATCGCTGGGCAGGAGCCGCTTGGCATTTCTGTATATAAGGGAGGGGCAGAGAATAGGGGTTTGGTGGGTGTGTGTGGGGGGGTGTTGTTATATTGGGGGGGCTGCACTGAAATAACCAGTGAGTGGAGGGTCTGTCAGAGTGAGGGTCCCTGTTTTCTGGGGGCACAGGCCAAGGAGAGGACCTTCTTATTCCAGCCACTAATTTGCCCTTTCATTGTCCAACTCAGATCCAGGACTGGCACAAAACATCAGCTGATAAACACGTCGGGGCTCAAACACTTCCCTGGAGTTGTACAGATGGCACAAGTAAGGGCCCTTTAGTCTTCCTGTGGCCCCTCTTTCCTTTTTGTCTCTTCTCCTTCTTCCCCTGATTTCTATTTAGTCTTTAATGTGGCTCCCCTTCTTTCCTTTCCTTCCTTTAGCTCCACCTCCTTTATCAAACTCCTCCTTCCTTCTCTCTTTAGCCACTCCCCTACATTTAGCCACTCCCTTACCTGAAGCCCCTCCCCTGCATTAAGCCCCCTATTCCTGGTATGTCTGCTCTCTATTGTCCCCCACAGATGCTGTGTAAGGAGTTGAGTGCAGAGAGGTTCTTCCCTGTTCTTTACCTGAAGGTGAGGGGGAGCTGATGATTTGGGGGGGAATGTTGGGTTATTAACTGGGGGAGACAATAAATTCATCACCAGTTGGGGCATTAAATCTCTCTCCATAGGCCTCACAGCTCCTGGTGACCTTCGATGAACATCTCATGAGCAACAACTTCAAGTTTGGGGTCATTTATCAGAAAGAAGGACAGGTGAGGGGTGAGACATGGGGGTCTGGGGAAAGGGGATGGGGGGCAGGTAAGAGGTCGTTGGGGTAGAATCACAATTAATTCCAGAAGGGACGAGAAGAAAAAAGAGGTTCCAGGTGTCCAGCACAAAAATGTCTCCTACAAAATGGAAAATACAGGTTTTTGAAACAAATGGGTGGATATAATGATGGATATAATGGTGGATATAATGGTGGATATAATGGTGGATATAATGGTGGATATAATGATGGATATAAGGGTGGATATAATGGTCGATATAATGGTGGATATAATGGTGGATATAATGATGGATATAATGATGGATATAATGGTGGATATAAGGGTGGATATAAGGGTGGATATAATGGTGGATATAATGGTGGATATAATGGTGGATATAATGATGGATATAAGGGTGGATATAAAGGTGGATATAATGGTGGATATAATGGTGGATATAATGATGGAAATAATGATGGATATAATGGTGGATATAATGGTGGATATAATGGTGGATATAATGGTCGATATAATGGTCGATATAATGGTGGATATAATGGTGGATATAATGATGGATATAATGATGGATATAATGGTGGATATAAGGGTGGATATAAGGGTGGATATAATGGTGGATATAATGGTGGATATAATGGTGGATAGGATATAATGGTGGATATAATGATGGATATAAGGGTGGATATAAAGGTGGATATAATGGTGGATATAATGGTGGATATAATGATGGAAATAATGATGGATATAATGGTGGATATAATGGTGGATATAATGGTGGATATAATGATGGATATAATGATGGATATAATGATGGATATAATGGTGGATATAATGATGGATATAATGGTGGATATAATGGTGGATATAATGATGGATATAATGGTGGATATAATGGTGGATATAAGGGTGGATATAATGGTGGATATAATGGTGGATATAAGGGTGGATATAAGGGTGGATATAATGGTGGATATAATGATGGATATAATGGTGGATATAATGGTGGATATTATGGTGGATATAATGGTGGATATAATGGTGGATATAATGGTGGATATAATGGTGGATATAATGGTGGATATAATGGTGGATATAATGGTGGATATAATGGTGGATATAATGATGGATATAAGGGTGGATATAATGATGGATATAATGATGGATATAATGGTGGATATAATGGTGGATATAAGGGTGGATATAAGGGTGGATATAATGGTGGATATAATGGTGGATATAATGATGGATATAAGGGTGGATATAATGATGGATATAAGGGTGGATATAATGGTGGATATAATGATGGATATAATGATGGATATAATGGTGGATATAATGGTGGATATAATGATGGATATAATGGTGGATATAATGGTGGATATAATGGTGGATATAAGGGTGGATATAATGGTGGATATAAGGGTGGATATAAGGGTGGATATAATGGTGGATATAATGGTGGATATAATGATGGAAATAATGATGGATATAATGGTGGATATAATGGTGGATATAATGGTGGATATAATGATGGATATAATGATGGATATAATGATAGATATAATGGTGGATATAATGATGGATATAATGGTGGATATAATGGTGGATATAATGGTGGATATAATGGTGGATATAATGGTCGATATAATGGTGGATATAATGGTGGATATAAGGGTGGATATAAGGGTGGATATAATGGTGGATATAATGATGGATATAATGGTGGATATAATGGTGGATATTATGGTGGATATAATGGTGGATATAATGGTGGATATAATGGTGGATATAATGGTGGATATAATGTGGATATAATGGTGGATATAATGGTGGATATAATGGTGGATATAAGGGTGGATATAATGGTGGATATAATGATGGATATAATGATGGATATAATGATGGATATAATGGTGGATATAATGGTGGATATTATGGTGGATATAATGGTGGATATAAGGGTGGATATAAGGGTGGATATAATGGTGGATATAATGGTGGATATAATGGTGGATATAATGATGGATATAAGGGTGGATATAAAGGTGGATATAATGGTGGATATAATGGTGGATATAATGATGGAAATAATGATGGATATAATGGTGGATATAATGGTGGATATAATGGTGGATATAATGGTCGATATAATGGTCGATATAATGGTGGATATAATGGTGGATATAATGATGGATATAATGATGGATATAATGGTGGATATAAGGGTGGATATAAGGGTGGATATAATGGTGGATATAATGGTGGATATAATGGTGGATATAATGGTGGATATAATGGTGGATATAATGATGGATATAAGGGTGGATATAAAGGTGGATATAATGGTGGATATAATGGTGGATATAATGATGGAAATAATGATGGATATAATGGTGGATATAATGGTGGATATAATGGTGGATATAATGATGGATATAATGATGGATATAATGATGGATATAATGGTGGATATAATGATGGATATAATGGTGGATATAATGGTGGATATAATGGTGGATATAATGGTGGATATAATGGTGGATATAATGGTCGATATAATGGTGGATATAATGGTGGATATAATGGTGGATATAAGGGTGGATATAAGGGTGGATATAATGGTGGATATAATGATGGATATAATGGTGGATATAATGGTGGATATTATGGTGGATATAATGGTGGATATAATGGTGGATATAATGGTGGATATAATGGTGGATATAATGGTGGATATAATGGTGGATATAATGATGGATATAAGGGTGGATATAATGATGGATATAATGATGGATATAATGGTGGATATAAGGGTGGATATAAGGGTGGATATAAGGGTGGATATAATGGTGGATATAATGGTGGATATAATGATGGAAATAATAATGGATATAATGGTG
This sequence comes from Xenopus laevis, assembly GCF_017654675.1. Classification (NCBI taxonomy): domain Eukaryota; kingdom Metazoa; phylum Chordata; class Amphibia; order Anura; family Pipidae; genus Xenopus; species Xenopus laevis. Next base: position 692,548 of record NC_054383.1, on the reverse strand, counting down.
GATATAATGGTGGATATAATGGTGGATATAATGATGCATATAATGATGGATATAATGATGGATATAATGATGGATATAATGGTGGATATAATGGTGGATATAATGGTGGATATAATGATGGATATAAGGGTGGATATAATGATGGATATAAGGGTGGATATAATGGTGGATATAATGATGGATATAATGATGGATATAATGGTGGATATAATGGTGGATATAATGATGGATATAATGGTGGATATAATGGTGGATATAATGGTGGATATAAGGGTGGATATAATGGTGGATATAAGGGTGGATATAAGGGTGGATATAATGGTGGATATAATGGTGGATATAATGATGGAAATAATGATGGATATAATGGTGGATATAATGGTGGATATAATGGTGGATATAATGATGGATATAATGATGGATATAATGATGGATATAATGGTGGATATAATGATGGATATAATGGTGGATATAATGGTGGATATAATGGTGGATATAATGGTGGATATAATGGTCGATATAATGGTGGATATAATGGTGGATATAAGGGTGGATATAAGGGTGGATATAATGGTGGATATAATGATGGATATAATGGTGGATATAATGGTGGATATTATGGTGGATATAATGGTGGATATAATGGTGGATATAATGGTGGATATAATGGTGGATATAATGTGGATATAATGGTGGATATAATGGTGGATATAATGGTGGATATAAGGGTGGATATAATGGTGGATATAATGATGGATATAATGATGGATATAATGATGGATATAATGGTGGATATAATGGTGGATATAATGGTGGATATAATGGTGGATATAATGTGGATATAATGGTGGATATAATGGTGGATATAAGGGTGGATATAATGGTGGATATAATGATGGATATAATGGTGGATATAATGGTGGATATAATGATGGATATAATGGTGGATATAAGGGTGGATATAAGGGTGGATATAATGTGGATATAATGGTGGATATAATGGTGGATATAATGGTGGATATAAGGGTGGATATAAGGGTGGATATAATGTGGATATAATGGTGGATATAAGGGTGGATATAAGGGTGGATATAAGGGTGGATATAAGGGTGGATATAAGGGTGGATATAAGGGTGGATATAATGGTGGATATAATGGTGGATATAATGATGGATATAATGGTGGATATAATGATGGATATAATGGTGGATATAATGGTGGATATAATGGTGGATATAATGGTGGATATAATGGTGGATATAATGTGGATATAATGGTGGATATAATGATGGATATAATGGTGGATATAATGGTGGATATAAGGGTGGATATAATGGTGGATATAATGTGGATATAATGGTGGATATAATGATGGATATAATGGTGGATATAATGATGGATATAATGGTGGATATAATGGTGGATATAATGGTGGATATAATGGTGGATATAATGGTGGATATAAGGGTGGATATAAGGGTGGATATAATGGTGGATATAATGGTGGATATAAGGGTGGATATAAGGGTGGATATAATGTGGATATAATGGTGGATATAATGGTGGATATAAGGGTGGATATAAGGGTGGATATAAGGGTGGATATAAGGGTGGATATAAGGGTGGATATAAGGGTGGATATAAGGGTGGATATAAGGGTGGATATAATGGTGGATATAATGATGGATATAATGGTGGATATAATGGTGGATATAATGGTGGATATAATGGTGGATATAATGTGGATATAATGGTGGATATAATGGTGGATATAATGGTGGATATAATGGTGGATATAAGGGTGGATATAATGGTGGATATAATGTGGATATAATGGTGGATATAATGGTGGATATAATGGTGGATATAAGGGTGGATATAAGGGTGGATATAATGTGGATATAATGGTGGATATAATGGTGGATATAAGGGTGGATATAAGGGTGGATATAAGGGTGGATATAAGGGTGGATATAAGGGTGGATATAATGGTGGATATAATGGTGGATATAATGGTGGATATAATGGTGGATATAATGGTGGATATAATGGTGGATATAATGGTGGATATAATGTGGATATAATGGTGGATATAATGATGGATATAATGGTGGATATATTGGTGGATATAATGGTGGATATAATGTGGATATAATGGTGGATATAATGATGGATATAATGGTGGATATAATGATGGATATAATGGTGGATATAATGGTGGATATAATGGTGGATATAATGGTGGATATAATGGTGGATAATGGTGGATATAAGGGTGGATATAATGGTGGATATAATGGTGGATATAATGGTGGATATAATGGTGGATATAATGGTGGATATAATGGTGGATATAAGGGTGGATATAATGGTGGATATAATGGTGGATATAATGGTGGATATAATGGTGGATATAATGATGGATATAATGGTGGATATAATGGTGGATATAATGGTGGATATAAGGGTGGATATAAGGGTGGATATAATGTGGATATAATGGTGGATATAATGGTGGATATAAGGGTGGATATAAGGGTGGATATAAGGGTGGATATAAGGGTGGATATAAGGGTGGATATAAGGGTGGATATAATGGTGGATATAATGGTGGATATAATGATGGATATAATGGTGGATATAATGATGGATATAATGGTGGATATAATGGTGGATATAATGGTGGATATAATGGTGGATATAATGTGGATATAATGGTGGATATAATGGTGGATATAAGGGTGGATATAAGGGTGGATATAATGGTGGATATAATGTGGATATAATGGTGGATATAATGGTGGATATAATGGTGGATATAATGGTGGATATAATGGTGGATATAATGGTGGATATAATGGTGGATATAAGGGTGGATATAAGGGTGGATATAAGGGTGGATATAAGGGTGGATATAAGGGTGGATATAAGGGTGGATATAATGGTGGATATAATGGTGGATATAATGGTGGATATAAGGGTGGATATAAGGGTGGATATAAGGGTGGATATAAGGGTGGATATAATGGTGGATATAAGGGTGGATATAAGGGTGGATATAATGGTGGATATAATGGTGGATATAATGGTGGATATAAGGGTGGATATAAGGGTGGATATAAGGGTGGATATAAGGGTGGATATAATGGTGGATATAAGGGTGGATATAAGGGTGGATATAAGGGTGGATATAATGGTGGATATAATGGTGGATATAATGGTGGATATAATGGTGGATATAATGGTGGATATAATGGTGGATATAAGGGTGGATATAAGGGTGGATATAAGGGTGGATATAAGGGTGGATATAATGGTGGATATAATGGTGGATATAAGGGTGGATATAAGGGTGGATATAAGGGTGGATATAAGGGTGGATATAAGGGTGGATATAAGGGTGGATATAATGGTGGATATAATGGTGGATATAATGGTGGATATAATGATGGATATAATGGTGGATATAATGGTGGATATAAGGGTGGATATAAGGGTGGATATAATGGTGGATATAAGGGTGGATATAAGGGTGGATATAATGGTGGATATAATGATGGATATAATGGTGGATATAAGGGTGGATATAAGGGTGGATATAATGGTGGATATAATGGTGGATATAATGATGGATATAATGATGGATATAATGATGGATATAATGGTGGATATAATGATGGATATAATGGTGGATATAAGGGTGGATATAATGGTGGATATAATGATGGATATAAGGTGGATATAATGGTGGATTTAAGGTGGATATAATGATGGATATAATGGTGGATATAATGATGGATATAATGATGGATATAATGGTGGATATAATGATGGATATAATGGTGGATATAATGGTGGATATAATGATGGATATAATGGTGGATATAATGGTGGATATAAGGGTGGATATAATGGTGGATATAATGGTGGATATAATGTGGATATAATGGTGGATATAATGGTGGATATAATGGTGGATATAATGATGGATATAAGGTGGATATAATGGTGGATTTAAGGTGGATATAATGATGGATATAATGGTGGATATAATGATGGATATAATGATGGATATAATGATGGATATAATGGTGGATATAATGGTGGATATAATGATGGATATAATGGTGGCTATAAGGGTGGATATAAGGGTGGATATAATGGTGGATATAATGGTGGATATAATGTGGATATAATGGTGGATATAATGGTGGATATAATGGTGGATATAATGATGGATATAAGGTGGATATAATGGTGGATTTAAGGTGGATATAATGATGGATATAATGGTGGATATAATGATGGATATAATGATGGATATAATGATGGATATAATGGTGGATATAATGGTGGATATAATGATGGATATAATGATGGATATAATGATGGATATAATGATGGATATAATGATGGATATAATGATGGATATAATGGTGGATATAATGGTGGATATAATGTGGATATAATGGTGGATATAATGATGGATATAATGGTGGATATAATGATGGATATAATGGTGGATATAATGGTGGATATAATGATGGATATAATGGTGGATATAAGGGTGGATATAAGGGTGGATATAATGGTGGATATAATGGTGGATATAATGGTGGATATAATGGTGGATATAAGGGTGGATATAATGATGGATATAATGGTGGATATAATGGTGGATATAAGGGTGGATATAATGATGGATATAAGGGTGGATATAATGATGGATATAAGGGTGGATATAATGATGGATATAATGGTGGATATAATGGTGGATATAATGGTGGATATAAGGGTGGATATAAGGGTGGATATAATGGTGGATATAAGGGTGGATATAATGATGGATATAATGATGGATATAATGGTGGATATAATGGTGGATATAATGGTGGATATAAGGGTGGATATAAGGGTGGATATAATGGTGGATATAATGTGGATATAATGGTGGATATAATGATGGATATAATGGTGGATATAATGGTGGATATAATGGTGGATATAATGGTGGATAAAATGGTGGATATAATGGTGGATATAATGGTGGATATAATGATGGATATAATGGTGGATATAATGGTGGATATAAGGGTGGATATAATGATGGATATAATGATGGATATAATGGTGGATATAATGGTGGATATAATGGTGGATATAAGGGTGGATATAATGGTGGATATAAGGGTGGATATAATGATGGATATAAGGTGGATATAATGGTGAATTTAAGGGCAGACCTTTCCTCACTCTTCTCTCTTCTCCCCCTTTTCTCTTCCCGCCTCTCCATATTCTCCGTCTCTTCTCCCCTATGATCCCCGTCTCCCTGTTTATGGCTCAGGCGAGTGAAGCAGAAATGTTCAGTAACACAGAGGAGAGTTTGGGGTTCGTCGAATTTCTTGACTTTCTGGGGGAAAAAGTTAATCTTCAGAATTTCAAAGGGTGAGAAAGAGAAAATTTGCCTCGGGGGCATCATCGGGGTATTTCCAGGGGTAATGGGGGGGGTCACAGAATCTGTTTGTCTGATGATTTTAACCTTTCCTGACAGGTTTCGGGGGGGTTTGGATGTGTTCCAGGGGCAAACAGGATCCGAGTCCATTTACACCACATTCCGGGGGCATGAAATCATGTTCCATGTATCAACCAAACTGCCCTACACCCCTGGGGACCCCCAGCAGGTCTGTGCACTGGAGAAATCTATTGACTGTTGTTCTACTATTTGTCTTGAATCTCCCCCCCCCCCCGAGTCACCCCCAGTCCAGTCCTGACAGTGCCCCCCTGTATTTACAGCTGCAGAGAAAGCGCCACATTGGGAACGACATTGTGTCCCTGGTCTTCCAGGAGGAGGGGGCCGTGTTCTCCCCAAATCTCATCACCTCCCACTTCCTCCACTGCTTCATCGTTGTACAGCCCTGCAACGACCCCACCGGGGCCCCTTACTTCAAGGTGAGCTGGGGGTCTTCCCTTTAAACTGACCTGTCAGGTAAATGTTCTTTCACGTTCTCTGAGGCTCAAATACCTGGACCCCCCCCATGGCTCAGACCCAAATCAATTCATCTCTCAGTACAATGGCCCCCCCCCACCCTAATTCCTCTGCGGTGTCTCTTGCAGGTATCGGTCACTGCCCGGGATGATGTTCCTCTATTTGAGCCGCCGCTCCCTAATCCCGCTGTGTTCCCCAAAGTGAGTGCAACCTCAATGGCCAAGTCATTTATTATTTTCTTTTGCACAAGTTCCCCTTAATTATTCTGCATTTTAATGAAAGTGTTAAAGGGGACCAGTCACCCACAAAAATTATTCAAAATCCTGTTTTATTAAATTAGTGAAGCAAAAAGAACTTCAATTACACTGTATAAACTATTTGAATCTTGTTTCCTTCAGTCTGGGAATTCATAATTATAACAAGCAGACAGGAGCCACTTTGGGGACACAAGTCTTGTATCATCTCAGAATCTTGTTTGTGCAGCAGAATGGGGGAGCTGATGTCCATCCCCATGTCCTGGTTACACAATTAAATGGTGAAGAGATTGGGGGGAATGTGGGGAGAGCAGTGACATGTAGGAAGTGCTGAATGGAAAGTGAAAGTAATTGGCTAAGGCATAGAGGAGGGGCAGACAATATTTGATTGACAGCCGAGATTTTTAAATGAGCTTACAACAGCTATGAATGCTTTAATAAAAAATAGAAATTGGATTTCATGTTTAATTTGAAAAGGACTTTTATTATACAGATTTTAGTGTCTGGGTGACAGGTCCACTTTAATGTTCTGAGTGCAGTGGATTATGGGCTGTGTCTGAGGTCCAATGTTTAGTCAGGGCCCCCCTTAGCTCATACCAAGGTTACAGATATATAGAAACATTGGGGTGTCACCCTGCTATAGTTCCAGGGGTACCCAGGGTACAAATAAACACTCACCCCAAATCTCCCCCTAACTGACCTTCAGACTGGGCCCCCTTAGCTCATAACAAGGTTACAGATATATAGAAACATTGGGGTGTCACCCTGCTATAGTTCCAGGGGTACCCAGGGCACAAATAAGCACTCACCCAAATCTCCCCCTAACTGACCTTCAGGCTGGGCCCCCTTAGCTCATAACAAGGTTACAGATATATAGAAACATTGGGGTGTCACCCTGCTATAGTTCCAGGGGTACCCAGGGTACAAATAAACACTCACCCCAAATCTCCCCCTAACTGACCTTCAGACTGGGCCCCCTTAGCTCATAACAAGGTTACAGATATATAGAAACATTGGGGTGTCACCCTGCTATAGTTCCAGGGGTACCCAGGGCACAAATAAGCACTCACCCAAATCTCCCCCTAACTGACCTTCAGGCTGGGCCCCCTTAGCTCATAACAAGGTTACAGATATATAGAAACATTGGGGTGTCACCCTGCTATAGTTCCAGGGTACCCAGGGTACAAATAAACACTCACCCCAAATCTCCCCCTAACTGACCTTCAGACTGGGCCCCCTTAGCTCATAACAAGGTTACAGATATATAGAAACATTGGGGTGTCACCCTGCTATAGTTCCAGGGGTACCCAGGGTACAAACACTCACCCCAAATCTCCCCCTAACTGACCTTCAGACTGGGCCCCCTTAGCTCATAACAAGGTTACAGATATATAGAAACATTGGGTGTCACCCTGCTATAGTTCCAGGGGTACCCAGGGTACAAATAAACACTCACCCCAAATCTCCCCCTAACTGACCTTCAGACTGGGCCCCCTTAGCTCATAACAAGGTTACAGATATATAGAAACATTGGGGTGTCACCCTGCTATAGTTCCAGGGGTACCCAGGGTACAAATAAGCACTCACCCCAAATCTCCCCCTTACTGACCTTCAGACTGGGCCCCCTTAGCTCATAACAAGGTTACAGATATATAGAAACATTGGGGTGTCACCCTGCTATAGTTCCAGGGGTACCCAGGGTACAAATAAACACTCACCCCAAATCTCCCCCTAACTGACCTTCAGACTGGGCCCCCTTAGCTCATAACAAGGTTACAGATATATAGAAACATTGGGGTAACAGTCACCCTGCTATAGTTCCAGGGGTACCCAGGGTACAAATAAGCACTCACCCCAAATCTCCCCCTAACTGACCTTCAGATTGGGTCCCCTTAGCTCATAACAAGGTTACAGATATATAGAAACATTGGGGTGTCACCCTGCTATAGTTCCAGGGGTACCCAGGGTACAAATAAGCACTCACCCCAAATCTCCCCCTAACTGACCTTCAGACTGGGCCCCCTTAGCTCATAACAAGGTTACAGATATATAGAAACATTGGGGTGTCACCCTGCTATAGTTCCAGGGGTACCCAGGGTACAAATAAACACTCACCCCAAATCTCCCCCTAACTGACCTTCAGACTGGGCCCCCTTAGCTCATAACAAGGTTACAGATATATAGAAACATTGGGGTAACAGTCACCCTGCTATAGTTCCAGGGGTACCCAGGGTACAAATAAGCACTCACCCCAAATCTCCCCCTAACTGACCTTCAGATTGGGTCCCCTTAGCTCATAACAAGGTTACAGATATATAGAAACATTGGGGTGTCACCCTGCTATAGTTCCAGGGGTACCCAGGGTACAAATAAGCACTCACCCCAAATCTCCCCCTAACTGACCTTCAGACTGGGCCCCCTTAGCTCATAACAAGGTTACAGATATATAGAAACATTGGGGTGTCACCCTGCTATAGTTCCAGGGGTACCCAGGGTACAAATAAACACTCACCCCAAATCTCCCCCTAACTGACCTTCAGACTGGGCCCCCTTAGCTCATAACAAGGTTACAAAGAGTTGGTTCCAGTCAATCCCAGAGTGAAGTAATGACCAACCTGATTGAGTGAGATCTAATGTCAGTGCCAGTAGGAGCCTCTGGGTGGCAGTGTTGCACAACTATAATTATGAAGCCTCAGAATGAAGCACAAGTGGCTGCATTGCTACAGAGTATCTAGGGGGGGGGGGTCACATTTATAATGAATTTGGGGTGACTGATCGTTGTAGGGTGAATGTGTGATTTTTTTAGTCCCCTGTTTTACACATGAACATATAAAGTGTCCCCCCCCCATGTGGGAAAAAACCAGGCACATCTCTCTTACTCTCTCTCCCCCCCCCGCCCCCCCCCTCTCTCTCCCCTGTTTATTCCATACAGAATTCCCAATTCCGGGATTTCTTACTCACAAAAATGATTAATGCCGAGGTCAGTTGTTACCAGGCCGAGAGATTCTCTAAACTGCAGGTGAGTGTCTCTGTCCGTCTGTCTGTCTGGTTGGGGATGTCTCATTGACAGATTTGTTCTCTCTCACAGGAACGTACTCGGGGCGCTCTCATAGACAGTCTGTATGAGGAGCTCTCCGTGCACAACCAGAGAGTGCTGGGGACACTGGATGAGAGCGCAGGGGAGAAGCTGGAGAGTGCGGGGACTGGATTCCTGGAGAACATTAAGGTGAAGTGTTGGATTGTGGGACAGAGAGCGCTGATTCCATCAGATCCCCCCACTCACTGTCCAACCCTGAGTCTGGCACAAGGGGTCACCTCCCCATCCTGAGCCCCCCATGTTGGGTACTGGGGATCCCTATAACTATCACTTTCCTTCAGGCACGCATGTCACCCCCAACTCCTTTACTGCATCTACTGGCGCAGAGCCCGACGCATTCCCAACAAATAACTGACACTGGGGCAGAGCCCGACACATTCCCAACAAATAACTGACACTGGGGCAGAGCCCGACGCATTCCCAACAAATAACTGACACTGGGGCAGAGAACAGTTGCTGATGCCCCACTCCCTGCAACTCTCTGTCTATACAAGGTGCCATTTGGATATGGGGTGGGGCTTAATGACCCAGAGGGGGAGGGATCTTTCAGGTGATTGGCTTGTTGTGTCTTGGAAGAGATGGTCCCTAAATACTGGAGCAGACAGCAGGAGTACTGCAGCATTAATACTGTATTAGTCTCTAGTAATAGAAGTATTATTTGATGGCATCATGTGAGGCTACCGGTACATTCCTGCAAATACTGTACATATAATAAACCAATAGTCTCCATCGCTACTCACAGAGCCCGAGTTTTCCCAACTAATGTCCCACCAGGGAGCTCAACCTTCTCTCTCCCCACAGACTTTCTCCATGTCCCTGCGCAGCCCCCAGCGCTCTCGTGAGACCCTCACACGTGGCACCCGAACCAGCAGCATCGCAACTGAGGGACCCCCTGATGAGAAGAGGTATCACTCATGTATTATATGGGATAATGTACCCCCTACTGTAAATGATAAGGATATGAGAAGTCACTGAGGGGTTGTTCTGTGACCATATAAAGGCACAAGGCTGCAGGCTGAGTTATACAGGGAACTCTGAGTATCACTCATGTATTATAAGGGATAATGTACCCCCTACTGTAAATGATAAGGATATTAGAAGTCACTGAGGGGTTGTTCTGTGACCATATAAAGGCACAAGGCTGCAGGCTGAGTTATACAGGGAACTCTGAGTATCACTCATGTATTATAAGGGATAATGTACCCCCTACTGTAAATGATAAGGATATTAGAAGTCACTGAGGGGTTGTTCTGTGACCATATAAAGGCACAAGGCTGCAGGCTGAGTTATACAGGGAACTCTGAGTATCACTCATGTATTATAAGGGATAATGTACCCCCTACTGTAAATGATAAGGATATTAGAAGTCACTGAGGGGTTGTTCTGTGACCATATAAAGGCACAAGGCTGCAGGCTGAGTTATACAGGGAACTCTGAGTATCACTCATGTATTATAAGGGATAATGTACCCCCTACTGTAAATGATAAGGATATTAGAAGTCACTGAGGGGTTGTTCTGTGACCATATAAAGGCACAAGGCTGCAGGCTGAGTTATACAGGGAACTCTGAGTATCACTTATGTAATTTTGGGGTTAATGTACCCCCTACTGTAAATGATAAGGATATTAGAAGTCACTGAGGGGTTGTTCTGTGACCATATAAAGACACAAGGCTGCAGGCTGAGTTATACAGGGAACTCTGAGTATCACTCATGTATTATAAGGGATAATGTACCCCCTACTGTAAATGATAAGGATATTAGAAGTCACTGAGGGGTTGTTCTGTGACCATATAAAGACATAAGGTTACAGGCTGAGTTACAGTTTGAGGGTTCTGAAGAAGAGATGGCAATACCAGACAGACAGACAACAGCCTGGGCAGATTTCGGGGTACAGTCTGTATGTTCCTGTAGGGAAGGGGTGTCCCCAGCAGAGGGCAGTAGATTTACAGTGACAGTTTCAGAGGCTGCACTTTTATTACAGGCCAGAAGGGGGGGGGGGCAGCAAAGGTTCTGGTGCTGGAAAGGGTTGAACCCACATTAATAATATCAGAGGATGAGGGTGAGAGGGGCTAAAATGAGCCAAAAAGCCCTTCATGTACAAATCATGTAACATAAATCAATGCCTTATTGTGATGTACGGGCGACCCCCACTTCCACTGCCGGGGTCGGTAAAAGCCGCACATCACTCCTGTGTAAATTGCACAAATGAAAGTTAAACATGAGGCATTAGGGGCGGAGACATGCAAATCACTCCATTATGTCCCATATATGTATATACCGGGTCACTAACCAATGGGTGAATTAGTTCATAGAGAATTAACTCTTTGGTGCCTGGACGTCACATTAAGGTTTCTGCTTAGAGTCATTTACTCTGCTCTGACCCCTTTGGGGGGGCTTTAATAGTCCCACAGAGATGATCCCGACAGCTCAGGTGGGGGCATTTATCTGCGCAGGACATAGTGGGAGCCCCCAGTCCCACTGCCGCTCATCACCCCTGTTCCCTCCCCTTTATTTGTGCAAATTTTCATCATCTGGACAAGAGCAATGGGGATTGGCTCACGGGAGATTTAAACAACATTGTATCCCCAGCAAATCCCCAGTGTTTTTGTACCAATGTGGCTGTGATTGGTCAGAATGCCGCCCCCCTAAAATCCTGCCGCCCGAGGCCTGGGCCTACGTGGCCTTTCCACAAATCCGGGCCTGGCTCCACTCACTTCCTCTTTATGATACAATTATCTGGAACTAGACAGGAAGTGGTAAGTGCAAGAGAATCTCCTTCCCCCACTCTGCTGATTAGTTGAGATGCATGCCGCAGACTGAACTGATTTCTGTGCAGCCATGTGGTATTCATCTAAATCAATAACTGGTCCTGTAGGACGTGGCTTCAGTATGTGGCCGGTATTAAAGGGGTGAGGTGGCCCCCTTACTGTTAGTGTCCCATGGGCTCCTGGCACATTGGTAGGAGAATATTCCCAGGCCGGGAGCCTATAGGAGGGCGGAGCTGTGGCTTTGCACGTCGGCAGGTGAGAACTCAGGTGTGGGACACATTCCAGGAATAACACAAGATTAGGTTTTATCACAACTGGTCCAACAAGTTCCAACACACAATGATTGTGTCCCCAGTGCTGGGTGCAGAGTTGCCCCTCCCTCATAGCAGCACCCGAGCACCCACATTCCCTCGCACCACTCATTGTGGGGGTCAGTCAGTCAGGAGAAGGGAATGGGGGAGTACGAGGGGCCCAGAAACTCTGGTGTATTTGGGGCTCAGCAGGATAAATATATGGGGGGCTGCTGGGGATTCAAGGGCCCCTTGCTCTGGGCCCCACAGTCAACTGCCCGTGGGACTTAATATTTATTCCCATTGATGATTCTGATGCCGCAGTGGGAGGAGCCAGGGGAGTCACTGCTGTCACTATGGGGCCCTTGTAGGGAATAAATCAGTTTTCAATTTATATAATATACATTTCTATACACTGTGTATCTATCACAGGATGAGTCAGGGGAATGATTTATATGTTTTTATTAAGGGAAATAAAATTACCCCACCCCCACTAAGGAACCTACAAATGGTTAATGCCAAATAACTAAGAAATAATCTCTGGAATGTTCCATTTGGGTCCCCCCCCTCTGTGTCATATGATTGTCCTGGAGAATCGGGGCCCCAGGGATGGAGGGAGGCCACACTGACCTTTCACCTTAACCCTTTCATCTGACCAACCAGAAGGCAGATCTGTCCAGGGGGCAAATTCCTCCTCGAGCAGCAGCAGGTTGTCACATGACTAAGTACACCTGTAACATGTTGGCACTGGGGCAGGACTTGCCCATTTCTGGCCTTTCATACGTTTATAGGAATAAAGTGCCCCCCCCCTTATTATCAGTCTCTATTCCACGTATGAAGGGGGGGTGGATTTAGTCAATATTCTGTACAGTTTGGGGGCCAGGAGTCAGTTCTGATACTGTGTGTGTTATTATACGCATTGCTCAGCGGTCACATGGTAGAGTCACATGGTAGAGTGCAAGCTTCTCATTCTCTCTTTCTCTCCAGGACATTCTCCTAAAATGATGGCGCTCAGGGGCCCAAGAGATGGACTGGCACCAATGCCCCTAGTTGATACCCCAGGAGATTCTCACAGATTCACAATGTTCCTTTTCTTACACAAGACAGGGGCAGTCACTGCTGTACAGAGTTTAGGGACTCAAACCCCTGATTTCCCTCATTCCAATTAGTCACTTACTCAATTAGCTTCTCTCAGCCCCTCCATCTCCATTTTACCCAACCATCCCTCACGTAGTGCCTTCCACTACCTACCTACTAACTACCTACCTACCTACCTACCTACTAACTACCTACCTACCTACTAACTACCTACCTACCTACTAACTACCTACCTACTAAGCCCCCCCAACCACTTTCTCACTGATAACCACCATCAGCTAGGCTCCTCCTACTTGTGTTTCAATTGTGACCTTGTGTTACCTTTGTGTGTGACTGTGGTGTTAATATGCCAATTATCCAAATAAAAACGTGAATTTATCCCTCATTCACCGAGTCTCTTTATCCATGTGACAAATGGTCAGAACCAAGATCAATTCTTGGACTGGGCACAGGCGGAGGGTAATTTGTGTGATTGGAGAGGGTAATAGAAGGAATTTTCTGCATAAATTCCTTCTTTTAAATGTATTATACCTTAGAACACACAACAGATAAATACAGGGCCAATTCCATGTATAATACCCCAGAACCCACAGCAGATAAATACAGGGCCAATTCCATGTATAATACCCCAGAACACACAGCAGATAAATACAGTGTCAATTCCATGTATAATACCCAGAACACACAGCAGATAAATACAGTGTCAATTCCATGTATAATACCCCAGAACACACAGCAGATAAATACAGTGTCAATTCCATGTATAATACCCCAGAACACACAGTAGATAAATACAGGGCCAATTCCATGTATAATACCCCAGAACACACAGCAGATAAATACAGTGCCAATTCCATGTATAATACCCCAGAACCCACAGCAGATAAATACAGTGTCAATTCTATGTATAATACCCCAGAACCCACAGCAGATAAATACAGGGCCAATTCCATGTATAATACCCCAGAACACACAGCAGATAAATACAGGACCAATTCCATGTATAATACCCAGAACACACAGCAGATAAATACAGGGCCAATTCCATGTATAATACCCCAGAACACACAGCAGATAAATACAGGACCAATTCCATGTATAATACCCAGAACACACAGCAGATAAATACAGTGCCAATTCCATGTATAATACCCCAGAACACACAGCAGATAAATACAGGGCCAATTCCATGTATAATACCCCAGAACCCACAGCAGATAAATACAGTGCCAATTCCATGTATAATACCCCAGAACCCACAGCAGATAAATACAGTGCCAATTCCATGTATAATACCCCAGAACACACAGTAGATAAATACAGAGCCAATTCCATGTATAATACCCCAGAACACACAGCAGATAAATACAGGGCCAATTCCATGTATAATACCCCAGAACACACAGCAGATAAATACAGGGCCAATTCCATGTATAATACCCCAGAACACACAGCAGATAAATACAGGGCCAATTCCATGTATAATACCCAGAACACACAGCAGGATAAATACAGTGCCAATTCCATGTATAATACCCCAGAACCCACAGCAGATAAATACAGTGCCAATTCCATGTATAATACCCCAGAACACACAGTAGATAAATACAGAGCCAATTCCATGTATAATACCCAGAACACACAGCAGATAAATACAGTGCCAATTCCATGTATAATACCCCAGAACACACAGCAGGATAAATACTGGGTCAATTCCATGTATAATACCCCAGAACCCACAGCAGGATAAATACAGGACCAATTCCATGTATAATACCCCAGAACACACAGCAGATAAATACAGTGCCAATTCCATGTATAATACCCCAGAACACACAGCAGATAAATACAGGGCCAATTCCATGTATAATACCCCAGAACACACAGCAGATAAATACAGTGCCAATTCCATGTATAATACCCCAGAACACACAGCAGATAAATACAGTGCCAATTCCATGTATAATACCCCAGAACACACAGCAGATAAATACAGGACCAATTCCATGTATAATACCCAGAACTCACAGCAGATAAATACAGTGTCAATTCCATGTATAATACCCCAGAACCCACAGCAGATAAATACAGGGCCAATTCCATGTATAATACCCCAGAACACACAGCAGGATAAATACAGGGCCAATTCCATGTATAATACCCCAGAACCCACAGCAGATAAATACAGGGCCAATTCCATGTATAATACCCCAGAACACACAGCAGATAAATACAGGACCAATTCTATATATAATACCCCAGAACATGTAGGAAAGTCATGGCCATGCCCCCCAAGCCTTCATTAAGGTCCATTATGTTTCTATCAGGAAAGCAGACATGGGGTACACCGGGACATTTTTGGGTGGAGCTGCCATACTGCGTAACAGTGTAAATAACTCAGCAAATCCGATGGGGGTCCAGGTGCACATGCCCCAGACCTTCAGCTTCAAGGATTGTGCCCCTCTAAATATGAAATGCATAAGTCTTGTCTATTAGAGGAGGTTTTCCTTTAAATAAGACCATTTAACTGCATCACTTCTGGTTTGTGCATCAGTCAAGTCATTTGGGAGGATAACTTTTCCCCATAGAAAGATTTGATTGGATATTTGTGCAGGAGGTGGGGCTTGATGAGAGACCCAGCACAGAACAAGCCCCACCTCTAAGGTTGCCAAGAGCCCTGTACATTGGGGTAAGGATTTTGCTCCCCTGATGTGACTCAGAGAACTTGGGCCAGGGGCAGATTCACCACAGTTGCCCTGGAAGGACACAGACTCTCTCCCATTGGTCAGGAAATCCTAAGAGACAAATGACTCTTTGTACAAAACAGTTTATTGGTCAATAAACCCCCCCCCCCCTAAAAAATACAGGGAAAAAAAAGCGACACATCATAAAAAAAAATCATTTGTGTAAAAGTGTTGCTTCTCACTTGCCCCCTCTCTGCCACTCTGTGCCCCGGGCCAGGAGTCACATCCGACTGGAACCTTCAACACAAGCCCCCCCTCAAAAACAGAGGTGCCCTGTGCTAGTGGCGTGTATAGATGGGGGCAGAGAGAGCGCAAGCAGTGAGACGAGGGACACTAATGGCTACCAGCTAACTGCCACCTCACCAGCTGCCGCCCACTAGTCTCTGGCACTGAAGCTGGAAACCGGCTAATGACTGGGCTACGGGCGGAGTGTCAGGAGGTCCCGAGTCTTTAGGGCCACAGACTGATGACTCGCTGGATCCTGTAGCCACAGGCAGTGGGGGGTCATCACAGGGCAGCGCGGGCACGAACAGTGTGGCACTTCTTGCACAAAACATGGCCGTCCAATGGGAAGCAGCCGGCATCATCCGCCTCAATAGAGAGGGGGCAACCGCAGTCCTGTGGGGCCAAACATGGGCATGTGAGATGGTACCAGGGGCAAGGGGCTAACACGTCAGTTTGGGGGGGAAGTGTAAGAGAGAATGAAGCAGAGCGCCCCCTATAGAAAGGGCAGGAACTCACCTCACACTTGTAGCACATCATATGGAAGTTCTTCTCCAGCGCCACCACCCTCACTGTCTCGTCCCGGCCGGGTTCTGGGGCAATGGGGTCTCCACAAACACAACAGCGGGGGGCGTAGCGCCTACAGGGGTGAGAGGCACAAACAGAGAATGTGAAGGAGGGGGGCGGGGGCTGTACAGATAAGGGGGTGACTACAATGTGGGGGGCACTGACCGGTGATAGTCGTTCACACAGTGCGGCAGTTTGTTGTCGTCCACAATGAAGGGTTCGCCCTGGAGGGAGCACTTACACACGGCACAAGAGAAACATGAGGGGTGATAGGATTTCCCAATGGCCTTCAGCAAACGCTCCGTGATCTTCTTGTCACAAACAGCGCAGCACTCGAGTGTGTCCTGTAATTCACAACATTCATTTCTAACTGGGCACCAACTGGCACCAACCCAACGTACCCACCGGCACAGTAACCCACCCCCAACCCAACGTACCCACCGGCACAGTCACACAGTAACCCACCCCCAACCCAACGTACCCACGGGCACAGTCACACAGTAACCTTCCACCAACCCAATATACCGACGGGCACAGTAACCCACCCCCAACCCAACGTACCCACCGGCACAGTCACACAGTAACCCACCCCCAACAAAGCGATGAACTGACCCTCCCAGTGGCACTTACCTGGTAACACTCCTCACACAGCGGCTTCCCCTCGCTCTCGTAGTACTGCTGCCCCTGGAGCTGCTGATCACACCTGGAGCAGGTGAAACACGCCACGTGGTATAAATGCTCTCCGGCTCGTACCACAGTTTCTGTCCGTGACAGGCCCCGCCCACAGATGCCACAGAGTTCTGCCAACAGAGAACTTCATCATGTTACACACCAGCATTACACACTCACCAGCATTACACACTCACCAGCATTACAATCATTACACACTCGCCAGGAACAGCTAATGTGCCCCCTCTTCCAATTCGTTTTTTGGGGCTGTTTTGTTAAGGTCCTGGAACTGGTAAATATAATGTGGCACTAAAGGGCAAGTAACACGAGCAAGTATATAGTTCCATAAATGCATAATTCTGTCTCATGGGGGGGGGGGGGCAGCAAGGGTCAGGAATGAAAAGAGACCCCTCCCCCATAGGGTGATGTCACATGTTGTGACCCGTCCTGTTCCAGGGTATTTGTCAAATCCAAATGCCCAACCCAATGTACCGACAGGCCCAGTCACATAAGCCCCAACCCACTGTACTGACAGGCCAGCTGAGTGACCGCTGAGTGACCGCTGAGTGACTGCTGAGTGACCGCTGAGTGACCGCTGAGTGTATTCCACGCATTACTGGTGAGAAATTGGCTTCCTGTGATTCACATGGCACCAGCCAATGGCAATAGAGATCGGCTCCTTTTCCAGTAGAACCCGCCCCTTTCTGAATCAGTGATTGGCAACTTCACAGCGAGTCACAGAGACAGAAGAGACTCCAGAACCCCAATCTTTACGTACCCATAGTGTGAGCCTCGGCTGCGGGCGGCTTGTCCATCTCTTGCATTAGCTGTTGGGTCAACATCTCCAGCTCCTCCACCTCCTTCATGTTCAGCCCTTGGGAGCCCGACGTTTGGCCCTAGAAGGAGAAATACAAAACCATCAGCCGCACCCCCTAATTTGCCTTGAGAAGTCAGGAACCCCCCAGCCATTTACTGATGGTGCAATTAAACAAGTGTAGCTGTTGCTTTAAAGAAACCCACCTGCTGCCCGGTCACTTTGGGGCCACTGTGCTGCCCCCCGGTTCTGTGGATCCCGTCGGACATGGGCTTTTGGCTCTTTGGTGCTTCAGGGAGGGGTTTCATGTCCTTTCCCCCAGTGAACTGAGCCCCAAAGCTTCTCCCATTCTCTATCTGTGGCCCCAAACTTCTTGTTCTCTGCGCTTGGACCTCCACCGTTGTCTCGAGTTCTGGCTCCGACCCCTGAACATTTGCTCTTGGCTTTTCCAGGACTCGGGGTCTCTCTCGCTGCTGCGCAAAGCTGAACCCGGGGGCTCGGGCACTTGATGAAACTGTAGGGGGAGGAGCTTCATGTTTGGCTGCAGGGGTCACTCTGGGACTTGACTGAGCTGCAGGCAACTTCTCCTGAGATGCCTCTGCGGGGGGTTCTGTTGGTTTTTGGGGGTATGTCACTGAAGGTCTAGGAGTGAATGTATGAGGTGCAGATTTGGGGGAAAATGTGGGTCCAGTGACTGGTTTGGGGGAGAACGTGTGAGATGGGGCAGAAGGGGCAGGAGAGAAAGTGTGAGGAGCAGGTGATGGGGGTGCAAAAGAGACTGGGCCAGAGGGTTTAGCAGCAACAGGTGGGGGAGCAAGAGGCTTTGGGGCAACTGCCATTGGGGCGCTGGGCTTAGGGATGAAAACGGAGGATGCAGTCTTGGGGGCCACAGACGGGGGCTCGGGTTTAGGGAAAGCGGAAGGAGGAGGCGGCTTGGGAAGAACCATTGCAGGTTTGGGCGACTCGCAAGGAGCAGAAGGTTCAGGAGGAGGGGGAGGAGGAGGTGGGGGGGCTGGTACAGGGAGGTCCTGTAGAAAAGACAAAGAAGAAGTGGATTAAAGTCCAGAGCTGAATTTGTTCAATGACCCAATGTCTCCCACTACTCACACTCACCTGAGTGTCACTCACACATTCCTCCAGCGGGGGCGGAGAAGGAAAGAATTCCTCTATGGGAGGTGGGAAGGGCTCGGAAAACTCAGGTGGGGGAGGGGGTGGGAATGAGCCAGAGGGGGAACCCGGTCCCTCATCCCCAAAAGAAGGTGGGGGTGGGGGGAAAGAAGAGCTGGGGGGTGAGATCAATTCCTCACTCGGTGGTGGAGGCGGCAGGATAAAATCTGCAGAAAAGACAAAGCCCCCCCCAATCAGAATCTTGTGCTTGACATTTCTCAGATCTCCGGGGACCTTCCCCCGCTCACAACCCCCATCATTTGACTCAGATGCAGCTGATTGGCTGGTTTGAAAGTGACTTGACTGTTTCCAGCCAATAAAAACCCAGGAAGGGAAATTCTTACCTTCATGGTCACCCCCAGGGGGCGCTGATGGGGGGATCGCCCCAACTTTCCCCACAAACGCCCGGTGCAGCCCAGGCCCAGCAGAATTCTCCTGAGCAACTAAAGACTGTGGCTCCTCCGGGGCCTTGAAAGGGTTAACCTTGGGCTTGGGCGGAACCACGGGGGCAAATTTCTTTGTGGGGTTATAAAAGGAGGGGGTGGAAATGTTGATGGTGAAGGAGGAGGTCATGCGGGTGGCAGGGGCCGCAGGGTCCATAGTGACGGCTAAAAACAGGGAGAGAAAGATTGTCAGCGACAGGATCAACACAGGCAGCAAACTGTTAATTCTCCCCCCAAGGGCCATTTAGTCTCTGCCCTGTGGAGCCCCCGTTATTTTCTACTTATTCACAAGTGTTGTAAGAGCAAAGTATATGGAGAGTTACCCCCAAATCTGCCTGAACCTTCCCTTTCATTTGTACCCCAACCCCCCACCTGAAACTCCTCTTCCTCCCCCCAAACATGAATTCCTTGTTTCATATCTACCCCCTCCCCCAAAATCCAAATTAATTAACCCCTTAACTCACATATCAATATACAGATGATGTGCCCCCGGGGCATGGAATAAAACCCCCTGGGGTCCCGCCCCCCTTGTTTAGTAGAGGGGGATCATATTGGGCCCCAGGCAGATATTACTCAATACTCCGCTTTCCTTAACCCATTATTAGCCAGCTGGTAATTGCATGAGGCCTGTGTCAGATGAAGGGTTAATAGCGCACGTAACCCTACACTCACTGGGATTCCCTTTGGGCTCCTCGCGCCTGAGCCCTCGCACTCTGCGTCTGTTCCTGCGTTTCCATAGAAACCGTCCCCGGGGTTTTGTGCAAAGCTCAGCAGATGAGCCAAGTCACAATTATGGGCCGAGGTTGAGGCCCAGTGTGAGAAGCAGGCGGCCGTGCAACAGGACGACAGGAGCGAGCGGCAACAGCTCAGTCTGGATTTAATGCTTAACCCATTCAGTGCTATAAACAAGCTTTACTTATACAAAGAGTTAAAAGACAAATCAGGGCTGTGCTTTCTGCCCCTGTCACTGTGATTGTTCTGCCTCCCTGACGCCCCCAGCAGGTGAGGTTTAACGTATCAGTAGTTATCCCTCATTTATATAGCACTGACATACGCAATAGCACTGTACAATTATATATGTCATGCGCAGTGAGCTTACAATCTGAGGTCCCTATCACATTCTCATCAGTCCCTATCCCAGTGAGTTTACAATCTAAGGTCCCTATCACATTCCCATCAGTACCTGCCCCAGTGAGCTTACAATCTAAGGTCCCTATCACATTCCCATCAGTCCCTGTCCCAGTGAGTTTACAATCTAAGGTCCCTATCACATTCCCATCAGTCCCTGTCCCAGTGAGCTTACAATCTAAGGTCCCTTTCACAATCATACAAAGCCAGTTGTATCAGGAAACAATTAACCTGCTAGTATGTATTGGGGTGTAAGAGGGAACCCCACATACATGTTCCTTGACCTGCACTGGCAGGTAGTAAATCCAGAATTGAAATCCTGCTCATCTGCAACTCTTCTCACTGTACAACTTGCCCCCAGCAGGGAAGGGGTTAGTGACATCACTTTACTCCTTGCAGCAGAGTTTCAGTTGTGCAGTACAGGGGACCAATGACCTGGGGCAGGAATGAGGTTGCTATGAGTGTGTCAATGTGTGAGTGTCAGTGTCAGTGTGAGTGTGTGAGTGTGTCAGTGTGAGTGTGAGTGTCAGTGTGTGAGTGTCAGTGTGTGAGTGTCTGTGTGTCAGTGAGTGTGTGTATCAGTGTGTGTGTGTCAGTGTGAGTTTGTGTGTGTCTGTGTGTCAGTGAGTGTGTGAGTGTCAGTGTGTGTGTCAGTGAGTGTGTGTGTGTGTATGTCAGTGAGTGTGAGTGTCAGTGTGAGTGTCAGTGAGTGTGTGAGTGTCAGTGTGTGTCAGTGAGTGTGTGTGAGTGTGTGTCAGTGTGTGAGTGTCAGTGTGTGTGTGTCAGTGAGTGTGTGTGTGTCAGTGAGTGTGTGAGTGTCAGTGTGTGTCAGTGAGTGTGTGTGAGTGTGTGTCAGTGTGTGAGTGTCAGTGTGTGTGTGTCAGTGAGTGTCAGTGAGTGTGTGAGTGTCAGTGTGTGTCAGTGTGAGTGCCAGTGTGTGTGTCAGTGAGTGTGTGAGTGTCAGTGTGTGTGTCAGTGAATGTGTGAGTGTCAATGAGTGTGTGAGTGTCAGTGTGTGTGTCAGTGAATGTGTGAGTGTCAGTGAGTGTGTGAGTGTCAGTGAGTGTGTGAGTGTCAGTGAGTGTCAGTGTGAGTGCCAGTGTGTGTCAGTGAGTGTGTGAGTGTCAGTGTGTGTCAGTGAGTGTGTGTGAGTGTGTGTCAGTGTGTGAGTGTCAGTGTGTGTGTGTCAGTGAGTGTGTGTGTGTCAGTGAGTGTGTGAGTGTCAGTGTGTGTCAGTGAGTGTGTGTGAGTGTGTGTCAGTGTGTGAGTGTCAGTGTGTGTGTGTCAGTGAGTGTCAGTGAGTGTGTGAGTGTCAGTGTGTGTCAGTGTGAGTGCCAGTGTGTGTGACAGTGAGTGTGTGAGTGTCAGTGTGTGTGTCAGTGAATGTGTGAGTGTCAATGAGTGTGTGAGTGTCAGTGTGTGTGTCAGTGAATGTGTGAGTGTCAGTGAGTGTGTGAGTGTCAGTGAGTGTGTGAGTGTCAGTGAGTGTCAGTGTGAGTGCCAGTGTGTGTCAGTGAGTGTGTGAGTGTCAGTGTGTGTGTCAGTGAATGTGTGAGTGTCAATGAGTGTGTGAGTGTCAGTGTGTGTGTCAGTGAATGTGTGAGTGTCAGTGAGTGTGTGAGTGTCAGTGAGTGTGTGAGTGTCAGTGTGAGTGCCAGTGTGTGTCAGTGAGTGTGTGAGTGTCAGTGTGTGTCAGTGAGTGTGTGTGAGTGTGTGTCAGTGTGTGAGTGTCAGTGTGTGTGTGTCAGTGAGTGTGTGTGTGTCAGTGAGTGTGTGAGTGTCAGTGTGTGTCAGTGAGTGTGTGTCAGTGTGTGTCAGTGTGAGTGCCAGTGTGTGTCAGTGAGTGTGTGAGTGTCAGTGTGTGTGTCAGTGAATGTGTGAGTGTCAGTGAGTGTGTGAGTGTCAGTGAGTGTGTGTGTGTCAGTGAGTGTGTGTGTCAGTGTGTGTGTGTGTCAGTGTGTGTGTGTGTGTCAGTGTGTGTGTGTGTGTCTGTGTGTCAGTGAGTGTGTCAGTGTGAGTGTCAGTGAGTGTCTGTGTGTCAGTGAGTGTGTGTCATTGTGAGTGTGTGTCATTGTGAGTGTGTGTCATTGTGAGTGTGTGTCTGTGTGTGTGTGAGTGTGGGGTGGAGGGGGGTCTGCACAGAGGTGAGTAATATCTCAGGATTGTAAGGAGGGGGGGTTGTGTCCCTCCCCAGCTTGGAATCATTAGGTTGAGGGGGAGGAGAGAGTCCGAAGAGACAAATAGAGAGTAAGAGACTCACACACTATATACACTATATACATATATACACACACACACACACTATATATACACACACACTATACACACACTATATACACACACACTATATACACACACAGAGCTGCAGAGAAAGGACAGAGAACTTCACTCCCCATCAGAACTGACACTGGGTCTGTAGCCCCCCCCCCCCCCTTGTTCTGAGCAGATTCCCTTCAACAAGATCCAAAAAAGTGCAAATCCGGGTCCTGCCCCCGACAATCAGCAGAACCCGAGTGACAATGAAGTGTCAGAGACTGAGGGAGAGGAGGCTGCTGAGTAAAGGGCAAGTGCACCCAACCCTCCAGCCTTCGCCCCACGTCTGCCCCGAAACTCACACAGGCCCTGGTATTTGACTCAGGCTCCGCCCCCACAGGCCCAAATCATTTGGTACAGGACACGGCCCAGACAATGTGACAAGTACCAGAGTCACGTGACACAGACCAGTCCTTTATATTGGGCCTGGGGGGTCCTCTACATGAAAGTGGGGGGGACTGGTTTGAATTTCAGCTCAGATCTTCCCTGTGGCATTTGCCAAACTTTCCAGATGAGCAGCCGGTCCTTGTGTCCCACAACAATCCCAGTACAGTCCAGTGGCATTTCGGCTCAGCCCCTGGTACTCTCCACTCCTAGTGCAGCCCAACTGCCCCTGTATAAACAACCCCCTCCCAATTCCTCTTGTCCCAGTCCAACTGCCCCTGTATAAACATCCCCCTCCCAATTCCTCTTGTCCCAGTCCAACTGCCCCTGTATAAACAACCCCCTCCCAATTCCTCTTGTCCCAGTCCAACTGCCCCTGTATAAACAACCCCCTCCCAATTCCTCTTGTCCCAGCCCAACTGCCCCTGTATAAACATCCCCCTCCCAATTCCTCTTGTCCCAGTCCAACTGCCCCTGTATAAACAACCCCCTCCCAATTCCTCTTGTCCCAGTCCAACTGCCCCTGTATAAACAACCCCCTCCCAATTCCTCTTGTCCCAGTCCAACTGCCCCTGTATAAACAACCCCCTCCCAATTCCTCTTGTCCCAGTCCAACTGCCCCTGTATAAACAACCCCTCCCAATTCCTCTTGTCCCAGTCCAACTGCCCCTGTATAAACAACCCCCTCCCAATTCCTCTTGTCCCAGTCCAACTGCCCCTGTATAAACAACCCCCTCCCAATTCCTCTTGTCCCAGTCCAACTGCCCCTGTATAAACAACCCCCTCCCAATTCCTCTTGTCCCAGTCCAACTGCCCCTGTATAAACAACCCCCTCCCAATTCCTCTTGTCCCAGTCTAAATGCCCCTGTATAAACAACCCCCTCCCAATTCCTCTTGTCCCAGTCCAACTGCCCCTGTATAAACAACCCCCTCCCAATTCCTCTTGTCCCAGTCCAACTGCCCCTGTATAAACAACCCCCTCCCAATTCCTCTTGTCCCAGCCCAACTGCCCCTGTATAAACATCCCCCTCCCAATTCCTCTTGTCCCAGTCCAACTGCCCCTGTATAAACAACCCCCTCCCAATTCCTCTTGTCCCAGTCCAACTGCCCCTGTATAAACAACCCCCTCCCAATTCCTCTTGTCCCCGTCCAACTGCCCCTGTATAAACAACCCCCTCCCAATTCCTCTTGTCCCAGTCCAACTGCCCCTGTATAAACAACCCCCTCCCAATTCCTCTTGTCCCAGTCCAACTGCCCCTGTATAAACAACCCCCTCCCAATTCCTCTTGTCCCAGTCCAACTGCCCCTGTATAAACAACCCCCTCCCAACCCCCATACAATTCCAGTACAGACAGGCTGTCCCAGTATAATTCCAAGACAAACTCCCTGTCCCAGGCCAGATCTCTTTGCCCAGTCTAATTGTACAATCCAGTACAAAGTGTCCAGTCCCAGGGGCAGGTCGGTCCAATCGCAGAGAAGAAACTTACGGTTTGTGGATCCGGAGCTGTCGGTGCCGGTGGGCGCGGGAGTCACACAGGGAGAATGAGGCGCAGGGCAGGATGGGCGGGGCCTGTACAGAGAGGTTTGGGAGGAGTTAGAGGTTTCTGGGGACCGCCCCCATCGCAATGTGCGCGCCCCGCCCCCCTCTGTGTCACAGTGACGTCACCAGCATGTGTCTCTCTGTAATGTGAGTCTGTTCCTGACTGTACTTGTGCAGCCGCCAGTCTCCTGACCTCTCCCTCTTCATTCTCTTTGCCCATAAAAGGCACAAACTCCCAAATCAGCAGGAAATGAGAAGAAGAAGAAGAAGTAGAAATACCAGAGCTGCCCCTCCCCCTCCCCTAATTAACATTATGAGGTCATATATCACTGTCTGTCCTTCTGTCTGTCACTCTCCTCTGTCTGTCCATCTGTCTCATACAAGGACTTCCTGTTGCTATTTCTGTCTGTCTGTCCCATCAGTAATGATTCGTCCCCAGTATGACAGTTATTACAGGACATTCAGACTGACCCACAGGGATCCCAGGAAACTCTCAGTGACCCCAGGAGTCAGTGACCCCTCGTGTTGCTAATAGGAAAGAAATCCACGGCACACAGGCTACTGCAAGCAAGGAACCCCTTGCACGTTTAATGCGGAAGTGAGCAACGTTTCGGGGTCACGCCCCTTTGTCAAGCCCTCGTGTTGCTAAACATAAGGGACATTATTTATTTCTATGAGAACAAAGAGGTTCAGGGTCAGGCCACACAGGGCGTTTTGGGGAGATTTGGTTGCCTGGTGACTAATCGCCTCGTTTTTGCGGCGACCAATCTCCCCAAACGCCTTCCCTGACTCTGCGCCGGCGCAAATCACACGCGACGGTTCGTTTTCCGAACTTACGGCAACTTCTGTGTTTTTTCATTTTAGCCGGCGCAGAGTCAGGGAAGGCGTTTGGGGAGATTGGTCGCCGCAAAAACGAGGCGATTAGTCGCCAGGCGACCAAATCTCCCCAAAACACTCTGTGTGGCCTGACCCTAAATAGATGGAATAATAGATAATATTATATAAAGAAAAGAGACTGGGAGAATAGAGGCTGAGTGAGGAGGAATAATATTAGTACTGAGAGTGGCCCCTGGGCTAAGGGTTTTGGGTGGCCCCCTGGTCAATGCCTTTAAGAAGGACTTGGATGATTTCTTGGACAGACATAATATCAAAGGCTATTGTGATACTAAACTCTATAGTTAGTATAGATATAGTGAATAAAGTGCCCCCTCTTGTAAAATATAAGGATATTATAAGTTACCGAGGAGTTACATGACCATATAAAAGTACGAGGCCGAAGGCTGAGTGTTTTTATACAGGTCATGGAACTCCGAGGTAACTTCTAATATCCTTATATTTTACAACTGGGGGCACTTCATTTATTATAATACACAAATTTCAATGAGTCATGTGACTGAAATGACATCAGAACTCACCGTTTATAACTGATGACATCAGAACTCGCCGTTTATAAGGATATAATTTACAGGATATTCATGGCTTTTGTGTATTATATGGGTATATATCATTTATGTGACAGTAGGGAGGGGTGTGTGTATGGATGCTGGGTTTTCATTTGGAGGGATCGGACTTGATGGACTTTGGCTTTTTTCAACCCAATTTAACTATGTAACTAACTATGTAAGTCTAGGGGTAAGGAGATCTCAACATCAGCATAGGAAGGGGGTCTTTACTGTAAGTCAAGTGACAGACCAGGAGGAAAGTGCAGCTACATTGTTTCAGGAGTCACCTTTAAATGAAAAATAAAGCAGAGAAGCAGGAGCCCATGAATACACCAGAGTCACACAGAGTATTTGACGTTTCAGCTGCTGCTTATTAGGGTTCAGGGGTTCAGAGGTTCAGGGGCCACTTCTCTCAGGTCCATGTCACATCTGTCTGCTGGAAAAATACAAGTTGTATCTGCCACAAGCACCCGCCCTCAGACATTTCTATTGGTCAGTAGAACCAGGAACGACCTACCCTGCCCTCTGTCATGTGTGAACCTACCCCACCCATGAGGTGCCTCTACCCCACCCACGAGGATATGCCTCTATGCTGCCCCCCTACAGACACACTGTATATTAACATATAAGAGACAGCTCAGCTGCGCCCCCTACAGACACACTGTATATTAACATATAAGAGAGCTCAGCTGCGCCCCCTACAGACACACTGTATATTAACAGGTATATTTGCATGTAGGAGACAGCAGAGACAGATCATATAATTCGGGGCTCACTCCCACACAAGCAGCTGTGTTTGGATGAGTTGTATGAGTGTGGGGACCCCCCGCTAGGCCCCATTCCTATTCCTGTCTCAGTGCAAGTTCTGTTTCTCTCTCAGTAAAATCAATGAGTTGCATTAAGTGAATAATTCCCTTTATTCAGCAGCTGAATGTGCTTCCCATAAAGACTGTTCTGTGCCCCTTACTCTATAATTCTGCTTTTTGTTGCAGCACCTACAGCAGCTCTTTTCTCTGGGTCACCCAGTTCCCCTCAATACCAATAAGAAGAATTATCATTGCTGGGTGTGGGGGATTCTGGGTGCCAGAATACACGGATTATTTGCATCTTTATATAATATGTCATTGGTTATTTGCACCCAGAGCTCAGCCCAGCACCCTAAAGCTGTGGTTAAGTTTTCAGTAAAACAAGAGCTCAGTCTCAATGTAGGGCCCCCAAGGTGTGCTGAAGTAGCTGAGGCGCTGCAGGTGGGTGCTGCTGTTTTGTACATGTCTCTGTCTGACCGAAATAGGTGCCCAGGGTCTTAGACCCCTGGAATCCCCCTGAGGTTGGGGGAGTGCAATGTACTTACTGTATAGTCAGGCAGTTGGGGATGAGTATAACAGAGTGTGAGCTCCTGGGCATCAGAACGTTTTGTTCAGCTTGTTACAATGTATCAGTTGGTTTGAGCATCGCTATGGTTACAGTTTAGGGGACAAATCATACTCGGCATCTGCAGGCGCAGCACAAAGGGAGGTTCCGCTGCACAAAACAGATAAAAACACAGAACTCTCCGACCACAAAGGGGAAGGAAAACCCAACTGTCCGGAAGTTCAGAGAAAATTGAGGGTAAATATCATAATAACAAACTGACGGTAATAGAATCCTGGCAGAGCTGCTCTTAGGGTGGGGCCCCCGGCACCAGAGGGGGGTTCAATAACATCAGTACCTGCAGCCCTGCAACTCCCAGCATCCTGCTTACAGCTGAAGGCTTCTGGGAGTTGTAATTACAATAACAACAGTGGGAGGACGTGTATAGGTCCATATCTTTCCCCATCAGACTGAGGGATCACCCCGGTCCCCAGGTTCTATAAGCAGCATCGGACTGCGGGACACCAAGAAAAAACCCAGTGGGCCTGGAGTTGCCTCACACCTCACCCCTTTAAAACGGAAAACACATATGGAATCCACAGGCTAATTAACACTTCATTTAGGGCTCTTACATACGGGCGGTTTTACTTGCGCTCCCCTGTGTTGCGCTTTTTTCAGCCGCAGGAGTAGACGCAGTCAAGTATTTTGAAGGGGGGCTGTACTCACACAGACGCATGGAAGCAGTAACGCAGGTGGGACACAACATGTTGCATTTTACCTGCGTTTGGCGCATACAAGCGTCGGTGTGAGTACAGCCCCCCTTCAAAATACTTGACTGCGTCTACTCCTGCGCTCCACTGCGGCTGAACGGAAGAAAGCGCAACACAGGGGAGCGCAGGTAAAACCGCCCGTATGTAAGAGCCCTAAATGAATTGTTAATTAGCCGTACAGCCTGTGGATTCCGTTTTAAAGGGGTGAGGTGGTAACCCTGGGTGGGTCCCTCCGGCCAAGACATGTTCCACAGAGCCGGCACTCTGGGGGGGAAGAGGGACAGAGGGGACCCTGCAACTGGGGAGGGGGGCCCTTGGGGGGATGGGGGGGCCCTGATCCAGTCCAACCCTGTCTATGAGTTTACAATCTCTTACAAGTTTCTCAGCAATAGGGAATCTGAAGCTTATTAGTGAGTTTTATACAAGTGCTGACCATGTGACCATGAAGGACTGGGGTTGGTCAGTAGCAGCTGACACTTAAGGCTTGTCTGTGATTGGCTGGGAAGCCATAGGGCGGGGCAGAGATAACGGCCGCACCCCCAGATAGTCGTTGCCATAACAGAATATTAGTGGCAACAATAACAATGATTTGTGTGTCTGGATTATTTTCTAACCCCTCCCTCCCCCATATCTGCCCCAAACACTTACCCTGAGAGATACAGGCGACATTGCCATTGGCTCTTGTGCTGCTCATTGTCTCCTATAGTGTAAATCAGTATGGCAGCATTTAGTGGGAAGGGCACAGGGAGTCATTAGGATTTGTTGTCACCCCTGTCACAGGGAGATTTAAGCATCAGCAAAGTGAGGGGGTCTCTGTAATGTGAATGAGAGTGAAACAATGTGCTGGGAGGCTGCAAGGAGCTTGGTTGTACTCTAGGAGCCCCCATACAGCCCTCTCTATTTATATAGGGCCACACACAGACATCAGCAGTTCCAGCATTGGGCATGGGGGGGGTTAGAGCCAGTGTCAGGCCAGGGCCCTAGAGAATGTGCATGTGCCAAAGAGCTCACACTCGAGAGAACAGATGCTGCAAGTTCTGCACAAAATGGTCTGAACTAGGGGAAGGTGTAAAGAGGTACCTGCCTGGCCCCCTCTGCCTTTGAGCCCTAGGCACGTGCTCTTCTGCCGACCCCTAGTTCCGACCCTGGTTAGAGCCAAAGCCTTTGTGACTCCCATGGCTCCAATTCTTATTGAATTAACAGCATTTTGTGTTTAGGCTTCAGCCCCCCGGGGGAGATAAGTAAATACGTGTGTTTGTGACGGGGGCGGGGGCAACACACTCATTAAAGGGTAAATAGAACAGACAAAGGGAAATAGATGTAGAGATGTGGCCCATGGGATTCAGGCTGAGAATTGGGAGAGTGATAGGGATCTGGGATAGGACCCTGGGGAAGTGGTGCTAGTGAGGGGGCTACAGACTGGCAGTTGGATGAACTCTGGGGGCAGAGCAGGTATGGGGGGGGGTACATAATAGGGACCTTTATTGTAATCACAATGTTATTGGTATGTGAAATAGGTGAATAGGGTTCAGGGGGTCGGAGGAAGAGGCGAGGGGAGGAAGTTTGTAGGGAGCAATTATTGGCATTATCATTGGCCACTCTGAGCCCCAATATTTTCAGCAGATCAATACAAAATAACAAGGGGTGAGACCAGAAAGGAATCGTGAGCACCCATCCCCCATACTACACGTCAGTTCTATATAAATGATACCCAACAGCACCCATCAGTCTAACCGGACTCCCAGCCAACTCCCAGCCAACTCCCAGCAGGTCCCACAATACGTGAGAGTGAAACAATGTGCTGGGAGGCTGCAAAGAGCTTTGGAAAAACATGGAGGATCATAAGGAACATCCGGCGCAGATGGAGCTGGGCGGAAATATCACTTATTATTTAAAGGACAAGGCAACCCAAATAACAAATGCCCTCAGCAACCAGACATGTGACCCGTGGCCTGTTTTGTGCATCACATGGTGCCCTGTTTACTCAGCAGAGAGATGCAGTTCTACTACAACTATTATCCCCCCCTAATCCTCGCTAAACTGGAGGGGGGCATCAGGACCCAGAAACTTTCCATAAAGTACAAAGTGCAAAAACCAACACAAATTGCCATGTTCTTTACCCACAATGCAGCATTTACAGAAAGCCTGCAAGTAACGGCTCCTTAAGGCAAGGGTTAATTGCTGGCATCTCTAGTGGCCCTTGTACTGAAGTTGTAATTAGAGTGCCACTAAACAGCGCCAGATTCTGCACGTGACAGTTGCACTGGGGAATGAGACAGGGGGACAAGGAATTGCAGAGTAAATAATGTGATGCAACATCTGGGACACTGGGAAAGTTCTGCATTCCACTCCCATTAGTCACTGAGCAAACAGGTCTGGGCAGCACAACTCCCAGCACTCGCCACTCACTCGCCGCCCTCACTGTCACTCACACTTCCAGCAAATCACACGCTCAAAGGGGAGGGGCAGGGAGTCTGTAACTCAAGCAGTGGGTGGGACTGCAGTACTCTGATGGGAGGGGCAGGAAGTCTACGACTCAAGAAATAGGTGGGGCTAGAACACTCTGATGGAGACAGGGGGGAAATCTATGACTCAAGCAGTGGGTGGGGCTACAACACCCTTCATGAGATTTCAGCTCAACCCTGTAGCACGTGGGGTTAATTCATGTCCAAAAACAGTTACAATGATAAATGTCCCAATATCCATTACCCAATCCTCTCTGGGTTTATAGTTCTGTGTAACTGTCATTGTGTCTGTCCCTTTCTCTGCACTGCTGCTTCTGACTCCTGATACAACTTCCCAATATCCATTCATTCCTCATTCTCTTCTCTGCACTGCTGCTTCTGACTCCTGATACAACTTCCCAATATCCATTCATTCCTCATTCTCACTGGGTTTATAGTTCTGTGTAACTGTCATTGTGTCTGTCCCTTTCTCTTCTCTGCACTGCTGCTTCTGACTCCTGATACAACTTCCCAATATCCATTCATTCCTCATTCTCACTGGGTTTATAGTTCTGTGTAACTGTCATTGTGTCTGTCCCTTTCTCTTCTCTGCACTGCTGCCTCTGACTCCTGATACAACTCCCCAATATCCATTCATTCCTCATTCTCACTGGGTTTATAGTTCTGTGTAACTGTCATTGTGTCTGTCCCTTTCTCTTCTCTGCACTGCTGCTTCTGACTCCTGATACAACTTCCCAATATCCATTCATTCCTCATTCTCACTGGGTTTATAGTTCTGTGTAACTGTCATTGTGTCTGTCCCTTTCTCTGCACTGCTGCTTCTGACTCCTGATACAACTTCCCAATATCCATTCATTCCTCATTCTCACTGGGTTTATAGTTCTGTGTAACTGTCATTGTGTCTGTCCCTTTCTCTTCTCTGCACTGCTGCCTCTGACTCCTGATACAACTTCCCAATATCCATTCATTCCTCATTCTCACTGGGTTTATAGTTCTGTGTAACGGTCATTGTGTCTGTCCCTTTCTCTGCACTGCTGCTTCTGACTCCTGATACAACTTCCCAATATCCATTCATTCCTCAGTCTCACTGGGTTTATAGTTCTGTGTAACTGTCATTGTATCTGTCCCTTTCTCTGCACTGCTGCCTCTGACTCCTGATACAACTTCCCAATATCCATTCATTCCTCATTCTCACTGGGTTTATAGTTCTGTGTAACTGTCATTGTGTCTGTCCCTTTCTCTGCACTGCTGCCTCTGACTCCTGATACAACTTCCCAATATCCATTCATTCCTCATTCTCACTGGGTTTATAGTTCTGTGTAACTGTCATTGTGTCTGTCCCTTTCTCTGCACTGCTGCCTCTGACTCCTGATACAACTTCCCAATATCCATTCATTCCTCATTCTCACTGGGTTTATAGTTCTGTGTAACTGTCACAAAATGTATTACAAAAAAAGATACTTCATCTAATACTCCTGATACTCATCATTACTGGACCATTACTGCCCCCAGCCCAACAGTTGCCTCCAAGCAATGACCCCCCCTAGTCCCACACGGAGGAATCTCTGCAGTCTGGGGGGTCGCATGGAAAATATCCCACAATACAAGAAATGTCACAGAATGAACCTCGTTTTCCCTCTGGATTTTTTTCTTCTTTTTTAATGAAACTGCGGAGATTGTGAGAGAAACTCCGGCCAAGGACAAAATGTAGGAAAATTCTCTGGTATTTGTGTAGAAGGAACTACAGGTTTAGCAGTGGCTGTAGGAGGGAATGTGACTGGGAATTTGATTGGGAATTGGGGAATGTGTTTGGGAATGTGATTGGGGAATGTGATTGGGAACGTGATTGGGGAATGTGTTTGGGAATGTGATTGGGAATGTGATGGGGAATGTGATTGGGGAATGTGATTGGGAATGTGATGGGGAATGTGTTTGGGAATGTGATTGGGGAATGTGATTGGGAACGTGATTGGGGAATGTGTTTGGGAATGTGATTGGGAATGTGATTGGGGAATGTGATTGGGAATGTGATTGGGGAATGTGTTTGGGAATGTGATTGGGGAATGTGATTGGGAATGTGATTGGGGAATGTGATTGGGGAATGTGATTGGGAATGTGATGGGGAATGTGATTGGGAATGTGTTTGGGGAATGTGATTGGGGAATGTGATTGGGGAATGTGATTGGGGAATATGATTGGGGAATCTGATTGGGGAATGTGATTGGGAATGTGATTGGGAATGCTTAGGATTTCTGCTCCAAAATTCACCTTCTTATCACATAATGAACTGAGCATGAAATACTATGTCAGGGGCACCAACACCTTCATTTACCCTTTTGTCTAAAGTTGGCCATAGACGCAAAGATCTGATTGTAGGAATCGAGGATTCGTATGATTTTCGGACCGTGTGTGGAGAGTCCCGACATTTTTCGTCCGTCGGAGATCGGTCGTTTGGTCGATGGGACAGGTTAGAAAATTTCTGTCGGCTGCGGATAATATCTCTGTGTGTATTGGGGATCGTAGGATTATCAGTGGGAGACTCACCAGCTTTGGTTGGACATAGATATCGTACGATTACTGTCAGGGGCAGAACATTGCTGATCTGTTCTTTAACTAATCTGACTGGTAAGACTTTGATCTGAATGGTTAGTGGCGGGTCGGGAGATGGGAAAGTCCGATCGTACCATGATTCCTACGATCAGATCTTTGCATCTATGGCCAACTTTATTCTGACAGTTACAGGGTCACTCACATATACTGTATATATATATATATGATTTACAACTTTATTCACTATATATATATATATATAAAAGCTGTCCGGCCACCTGACCCCACACAAGCATGAGGGGCACACAGTGGCAACTGGGGGAGGGGTGACAAGCGGGGGAGGGGCAGTGTGCACAGGAGTCTGGACTGGGGGAGACAGATGAGGGACGTGTCTGGCTCCCCCCGACTGTTGCACCCTAGGCATGTGCCCACCCTTAGCTCCAGGCCTGTATGAAGCCGGCACAGCAGCGTGCAAGCCCGAATTTGTGGAGAGGCCACCAAGGCCCGGGCCTAGGGCGGCAGGATTTTAGGGGGCAGCATTCTGCCCAAACACACCCACATTGGTTCAGAAATACTGGGGAGGCACAGGAGATCCCCATTGCTCTGGTCCCGATGATGAACATTTCATTGAATAAAAGTGAGGGGACGGGGTGACAAACAACATCGGGCCTAGGGGCACCTGCTACATAAATACGGCCCTGGCAGCGTGGGCACTAATATACTAATATACTAATATACTAATATACTAATGTACTAATGTACTAATGTACCAATATACCAATATACTAATATACTAATATACTAATATACTAATATACTAATATACTAATATACTAATATACTAATATACTAATATACTAATGTACTAATATACTAATGTACCAATATACCAATATACTAATATACTAATATACTAATATACTAATATACTAATGTACTAATATACCAATGTACCAATATACCAATATACTAATATACTAATATACTAATATACTAATATACTAATATACTAATATACTAATGTACTAATATTCCAATGTACCAATATACCAATATACTAATATACTAATATACTAATATACTAATATACTAATATACTAATGTACTGATATACCAATGTACCAATATACCAATATACCAATATACTAATATACTAATATACTAATATACTAATGTACTAATATACCAATGTATCAATATACTAATATACTAATATACTAATATACTAATGTACTAATGTACTAATGTACTAATATACCAATATACCAATATACCAATATACCAATATACAATATACCAATATACTAATATACTTAATATACTAATATACTAATATAACTAATGTACTAATATTCCAATGTACCAATATACAATATACTAATATACTAATATACTAATATACTAATATAACTAATACTAATGTACTAATATTCCAATGTACCAATATACCAATATACTAATATACTAATATACTAATATACTAATGTACTGATATACCAATGTACCAATATACCAATATACCAAATATACCAATAACTTAATATACTAATATACTAATGTTACTATATACCAATGTATCAATATACTAATATACTAATGTACTAATATACCAATGTATCAATATACTAATATACTAATGTACTAATATACTAATATACTAATGTACCAATATACCAATATACTAATATACTAATATACTAATATACTAATGTACTAATATACCAATATACCAATATACCAATATACCAATATACCAATATACTAATATACTAATGTACTAATGTACTAATGTACTAAATATACCAATATACAATATACCAATATACATAATTAACCTTAACTAATATACTAATATACTTAATATAGCTAATATACTAATGTACCAATATACCAATATGAATAATATAATAATATTACTAATATACTAATATACTAATATACTAATTACTAATATACCAATATACTAATATACCAATATAATAATATACTAATATACTAATATATACTAATGTACTAATATACCAATATACTAATATACTAATATACTAATATACTAATGTACCAATATACCAATATACTAATATACTAATATACTAATATACTAATGTACTAATATACCAATTATACCAATATACCAATATACCAATATACCAATATACCAATATACCAATATACCAATATACTAATATACTAATATACTAACTATACCAATATACCAATATACCATATACCAATTATACCAATTATACTAATATACTAATATACTAATATACCAATATACCAAGTATACCAATATACCAATAGACAATATACCAAATAATATACCAATGATAGCTAATTATACTAATATACTTATGATACTAATATTATACCAATATACCTAATATACAAATATACCATAATATATACCCATATACCAATATTCCAATAATCTCCAATATACTGAATATCTTAATATACTAGATGTTACTAATATAGCTAATATAACCAATATACCAATATTACAAATATACCAATATATTAATATAATAATAATACTAATATACTCATATAATAATGTACTAATGTACCTAATATCTATATACTAAGATAGCCAATATAACCATATACTAATATATAGATATGATACATAATATACTATATATAATAATATACTAAATGTACTAATATACTATATGACTTAATAGTACTAATATAGCTATTGTACTATATACAAATATACTATGTACTATTAATACCTAAAAAAATAACCCTTTAGGAAAAAAATTTTACCATATGTACCAATATAGCTAATATAGCTTAATGTATACTAATATATACTATATAACTAAGATATATAATGATACTAATGTACTGATATACAATGTACCCAATAGTATCCAAATACCAATATACTGAATATATCTAATATACTAATATACTAATGTACTAATATATACCAATGTACCAATATACCAATATACTAATATTACTAATATATACTATACTACGTCAATGGTCTAATTATAGCTAATATACCAATCATACCGATATATATAATCAATATACTAATATATCTAATGTACTAATGTACTAATATACTCCAATGCTACCAAATATACCAATATACTATATATGTGCTAATATACTAATATACTAATATACTAATGTACTAATGTAGTATCTAAACTACCAATATATGCAATATACCAATATATCCATATTTATAATAACTAATTTACTAATACTAATGTACAAATGATACCAATATACTTAATATAATAATATACTAATATATCTAATATAGCTAATGTATATGCTAAATACTAGATATACCATTATACCAATATTATCATAATATAAATAAATATACTAATATACTCATATAATAATATACTAATGTACTAATATAATAATATACTAATATACTAATATACTAATATACTAATGTACTAATGTACTAATATACTAATATACCAACCTACAGCTGCCCGGGGCTCAGGCACATGACTGTGGGTCATTCAGGGAACTCCCAGGCACATAAAGAAGGACCCCCAGCTTTTCCCAAAGTCCAGACACACTGGGACCCTGTGAACAATAGTGGGAAATTCTCCGAGGGACAGAGAAGTGATGGGAGAGAAGACACCAGACCCAGTGACTAAATAGAGAATCATGTGAAACAATGTATCAGGGTAATAAACTGCAAGTGAAACATTGTTTCATTTAATTGTTACTGATCCCACAATGGGGGGCAACGTGGAGTGTAAATGAGCATCGAATGGTAACTGTAAAACCAACCCAACGGGGGTCTGTGAGCGGCTGAATGAGGAACCCAGAAAGGTCCATAACGGCAAATATAGAGTTTCTGTTACTCACCCTAAATCTGATCCCAATTGATATTGACTGAAATATGCACCGTAGCCTGAACATGTACCAACTGAACCCCAATTTGTACCCACTGAACGCCAATTTATATCCACTAAACCCCAATTTCTATCCACTGAACCCAATTTCTATCCACTAAACCCCAATTTATATCCACGGAACCCAAATTTCTATCCACTGAACCCAAATTTTTACCCACTGAACCCCAATTTGTACCCACTGAACGCCAATTTATATCCACTAAACCCCAATTTCTATCCACTGAACCCAATTTCTATCCACTAAACCCCAATTTATATCCACTGAACCCAAATTTCTATCCACTGAACCTCAAATTTAACCCACTGAACCCCAATTTGTACCCACTGAACCCTAATTTATATCCACTAAACCCCAATTTGTATATACTGAACACCAATTTCTATCCACTAAACCCCAATTTCTATCTACTGACCCCCAATTTCTATCCACTGAAACCCAATTTGTACCCACTGAACCCTAATTTGTACTGAACCCAGATGTCAGTCACTGAACCCAGATGTCAGTCACCTCTGCATGGTATGTATCACAGGCTTTAGCAACATCTAAGTAGATCACATCCACTCAATATCTACACTTCCCCTTATCCCTAATGACCCCCTGCAAAAGAATTTCTACCCCTTAGGGGGGATCCTATATACAAGGGGGAGATATTAGGGTGCAGAATGTTGGGAGTGAGACTTTGGGGTGCAAGTGAGATATTGGGGTACAGAATGCTGTGAGTGAGATATTGGGGTACAGAATGCTGGGAGTGAGATATTGGGGTGCAGAATGCTGGAAGTGATATATTGGGGTGTACAATGCTGGGAGTGAGATATTGGGGTGCTCGGGGTGAGAGTGAGGATGGTAGAAAACAACAGACAGAAGATTCTCATGAGCGCGCCTGGTACCCAGTAATGCGCGGCCCCGTCAGAGCAGTCAGAGCGCGCGCCCCGCGCAGCGCAGCCAATAAGAGCCGCCGCTCGCCGCCTGTTTGTGAGTGCTGGAGAAAGAAGGGACGCGCGGATGTCACGTCCGGAACCTCCCGGAATGATGGGCACCGCAGTGACAGGGGAGTCCCGCCCTCGCTTCCCAGTATCTGTCTCTTCCCATCCCCCCGCTCTTCCATTTCGGTGCTTCTTCTCCTCGCCCCCGCGGTCCCCCCAGCCGCTCCCCCGCCTTGGGGGGGGCCCCCCCCCTCCGAACCGCCTCCCGCCCTGCACTGTATCCAAACGATCAATCGGGCTGCATCGGATCCCACAGTGCAGGTAAGTGGCACCCCCCGACCTCCCACATTATTCTGTGATAAATAGACCCCATAATATTACACAAATACTGTATAATACCCCATATATACATCATCTGTTATATATTAACCCCCAATATAATACAGCACTGTAATATAACCCGTCCATATATACAGACTGTAATAATAGCACCCCATATATACACACTGTTATATAAGCCCCCATATATAACACATCTGTATAGTATTAACCCCCACATAGTTTTTGTATAGATAACCCCTCATATGATACAGTCCACTGTATAATAACCCCCATAATAGCACACTGTACTAATGAAGCCCCTCATATGATCGCATCTGTATAATAAAACCCCCATATACACACGGTATAATAACCCCTCATGATTTAGTAACAACTGGGTATAATAACCCCCTATATAACACTGTATAATACGCCTCACTATATACACACTGTATGAGATAACCCCGATCTATACACACATGTATTAACCCCCATATTACACACTGGTATAATAATCCCCCCATATAACACACACTTTATAATAACGCCCATATATCCACACTGTAATAATAGACCCGCATATATACACACTGTATAAATAACCCCCCATATATACACACTGTATAATAACCATCATATATACACATACTGTATAATAACCCTCGAAAACCATAATATACACATCTGTATAATAACCCCCATATATACACACCTGTCATAATAACTCCCCATATACACACAACTGTAATAATAACCCCATAATACACCACTGTATAATAATCCCGCATATATAGCACACTGTTAATAACCCCCATTAGGTACACACAGTACTAATAACCCCCCTATAGTACCACTGTATATGATAAACCCCATATATACTAACTAGTATAATAACCCCCATATGTACAACACTGTATAATTTCCCACATATATACACACTCGTATAATATACCCCTCCAGTTACGTAGCACACTGTATAGATAACCCCGCCCCATATATATCACACTGTACCAATTACCCTGTTCACCCATATAAGACACTGTAATAATACGGTCGCCGCATATGATGATCGACACTGTATAATAACCCTGCATATACACCTTGTTAATAACCGCCCATATATTAAGCATGTATAAGTAACCCCCTATCAGGTCCGGACTGAGATTAAAATAGGCTGGCATTTCAGGTACCACAGAAGCCCAACGAACTCCACATAGAGGCCCAAACAGCTCCCCACAAGCCCCACTTAAATACTGACTTTCTCCTGGCACTTGTATGGGCAGCCCTTCTGGGCATTTTGCTCAGAAACGCCACAGATTGCCCAGTCCGGGCCTGCCTCATATATGCACACTGTATAAGTATACCCTTCAAAGTAATATCCACGACTGGTATAATAACCCCCACATATACACACTGTGTATATACCGTCCGCATAATTATACACCACTGTATATATAAACCAGTGATCTCAATAATATAGCAGCATGCTGTGATAATAACCCCATGATACAGCACTGTATATAGACCCTCGATATATACACTGTATA
This sequence comes from Xenopus laevis, assembly GCF_017654675.1. Taxonomy (NCBI): domain Eukaryota; kingdom Metazoa; phylum Chordata; class Amphibia; order Anura; family Pipidae; genus Xenopus; species Xenopus laevis. The sequence continues at coordinate 651,788 of NC_054383.1, read as the reverse complement.
ATGTACCCTGCATCATATACCATCTGTTAATTAACCCGCCCACTATACACACTGTTGTAAGTATCCCCCATATATACACACTGTAATATAACCTCATAATATACAGCACCCTGTATAATGAACTCGCGCATAGTACACACGACTGTTACTAATTACCGCCCATATATACACACTGTATAAGTGATAACCGCCATATATAACACATGTTATAATAACCCCCATATAACACACTGTATTAATATACCCACCCATATATACACACTGTATGATAACCCCTATACACACACTGTAATAATAACTCCTCATATATACACACTGTATAATAACCCCCATATACACACACTGTATAATAACCCCATAGTATCACACTGTATATCCACCCATATATACACACTGTATAGATAACCCTCATATATACCACACTGTATAATAACCCCCCCTAATATGATACAACTGTATAATATACCCCCATATACACACAGCTAGGTATAATAAGACCCCACCATATATAACACACTGTATAAGTAACCCCATAATATAGCACCCACTGTAATAATAACCCCGCATAATATACAGCTATCTGTTATAACTAACCCACGCATATACTACACACTGTATAATAACCCCATATATCACACTGTATAAATAATCCCTCATCATATACACACTGTATAATAACCCTCCATATATACACACTGTTATAATAACCCCCATTAATATACACATGTATATAACCCCCATAGTACACACTGTATAATAACCCCCATATATTAGCCACTGTATAATGAACTCGCTCCATATATACACACTGTATAATACACCCGCATAGATTACACACTGTATAATTACCCCGCATATATCCACACTGTATGACATAACCCCCATATACACAGCTGTATAAATAACCCCCATATATAACACACTGTATAATAACCCCCAATATATACACACTGTATACATAACCCTCATATTACACACTGTATAATATAACACCATATAAGTACATCACTGTATAATACCCCCATATACCACACAGTATAATAACCCCCGCTCGTCCATATATACAACACTGTAATAATAACCCCCAATTATACACACTGTATAATAACGCCCATATATTACACAACTGGTATGAATAACCACCATATATACATCACTGTATCAATAAAACCCCCATCATATACACACTGTATAGATAACGCCTCATATATACACACTGTATAATAGACCCCATATTTATACCACATCTGTATAATAACCCCACATGGTATACTAACTATCATCATACCCCATAATGTACACACTGTATAATTTCTCCCACATATATACACACTGTATAATAAGCCCCCCATAATGATATACACACTGGTATATAACCCCCCATAATGATAACATCACTGTACAATTACTCCCTATATAGCATCCTGTATAGATAACCCCTCATATATACACACTGTATAATAACGCCTCATAATACACACTGTATAATAAACCCCCAATATATACACACTGTATAGATAATGTCATCATATATACACTGTAATAATAACTCCTCAATATAAACACACTGTAATAATACCTCCATCCATATAGCACACTGTATAATAACACCTTCATATTACACACTGTGAATATATTACACCCCCATATTTATATCGACACTGTAAATAATAGATGCTGCATATATATACACTGTATATATAACCCTGCATAATGAAACACAACTGGTATAGATAACCTCATTATACACACTGTATAATAACCTAACATATACACACTGTATAATAACCCCCATTATAAATCAGGACACACTGTATAATAATGCTTCATATATCAACACTGTGATCAATAACCCTCATATATACGACTGTATAAATAACCCCCATATTATAAATCGCATGTATAATAACCATTATAATATTACGACACTGTATATATAACCCTTATATATACACACTGTATATAACTCCCATATATACAAACCACTGTATAATGTACGCTTCATAATATGACAGCACTGGTATACTAGACCTCAATATATACACAGCTGTTGAAGATAATAACCCTCTATTTTATATCAGCACTGTATAAAAAAACCCCATAATAACTACATCACTTGTATAATATAACTCCCAGTATATACAACTTGTAATATTAGTACGCGTCCCATATATGACAGACATTGTATATACCTCCTCATTATACACGACTGAAGGTAAGTACCGGCTCCAGTATGATGGTGATGTCACATCTGTGTGGTATATAACCCTCATGAATTATAACATGGCACTGTATAATAACCCCATATGATTTAATACGTGGTAGTAGGATAACTCTTCCATATAGTACACCAGGCTCTGGTTGTAATTATAATGCGGCTCATGGATATACACACTGTTAGTGAGTGTATAATCCCGCTCATATAAACTTCGACAGCGTTCGCTGTATAATAACCCCCATATATACAGACACTTATAATAACCCCCCATATTTACACACTGTATAATAACCCTCAAATATACACATGAATAATACGCCCGCCATATATACAGCACAGTATAATAACCCCCATATACTACATCACTGTATAATAACGCCCCATAGTACAGCACTGAATAATACCTCCCATATATACACACTCGTATAAAGCGGTGCCACCTATTATACTACACTGGTATAATAACTCACTCATTGATATACACACTGTAATAATACCCTCCATATCAGTACACACTGTATAATACCCCCCATATAATGAGACACTGGTATAATAGACCCTCTATATAGCATTGTATAATACCCATATATTACAGCACTGTATAAATAACCCCCATATACACACGTGAATAATAAGACGCCCCCGCATAGTATAGCACACTGTATAATACCCCCCAATATAGTATCAACCACTGTAGGAATAACCATAATATATACTGATCACTGTAGTAGATACCCCAATTAATGAAGTGTGACATACTGGTATAGATAACTCCATATATATCACCATGTATATGATAACCGCTCATATAACAATGAACCGCTAAATAACCTCATATATCACGCATGTGTATAGATAAGCCCTGTCGTATGTATATTACACACTGTATATTATACGCCCTCATATATACAACTTGTATAATAACGCGCCCCTATATATACAGCACGTGTATATAAGCCCCTCATACTATAGACACTGGTATAGGGGTTGATACTCATATACACACTGAATTAAATACCCCCATATATACAACACTGTATAGATAACCCCATGATATACATAACTGTGTAAATAACTCCGCATATTAGGTTAAGCACACGTGTATAGTGATAGATCCTCATATATACCCACTTACACTGTATATAACCTTCAATATAGTACATGCACTTGAAGTAATAATATCCCGATATGTTATGCGCGACAGGCGCTTGTTATAATAACCCCGCATATATGACACACTGTATAATGACGCCCATGAATATACACACTGGTATAATACCCCCTCATGATATAGAAACATGGTAATAGTAACGCCTCATTATATACACACTGTATAATAACCGCCCCCCGTAATATAACACTGTAAATTAATAACCCCTTGCATTATAGTAACAGCTGTATTAAATAACCTTCCCATTCATATTAGACACCGTGTATGAATAGCGCCCATATAAGAGTACTGTATGAATACACTCCCATATATACGCACTGTTAAGTAATAACCTCGATGTTTATATAGCACGTAGACTAATGGCTGCTGTAGTATATAGACCGCCCCATGATATACAAGTGGTATATGTGATAACCCTGATATATACACCTGTTAAGATAACCGCTCATGATATACACCTGTATAAATATCACCCTCATATACTTGATCGAATGACTGTTAGTATATAATCCATCATGTATATAACACTAGTATATAACCGTCATATATACACACTGAAATTCAAGTAGACCCCCATATAGCTTCAGTCACTGTATAATAACCCCCATATATGACACACTTATATATACCTACCCATATATACACACTGTATAATGACCCGCCCATATATACAGACACTTTGTAATAATAACCCCCCCAGTTAGATACCGACACTGTATATTATAACCCGTCTATATATACACAGTGTAATAAATGACCCCTGGCTACGTTGTAGCATCTACTGTTATATTATAACCTGTCTCAATATATCAGCACTGTATTAATAACCCCCATATATATAGATGTCAGTATGAAGTAAACGTCCCGATATATAACACTGTATAATAGACCCTGTCTCCATATATACTACATGTATAATAACCCTGCAATTGATATGTGACCCACTTGTTATAATATACCTTCATATATACACACTGTAAGTAGATAGACCCCTCATATGAGATTACACAGCTGTAGTAATAACCCCATAATGCATAACTGTATACATAGACGCCCCATATAAGTACATAAGCAGCTGTAGTAGTTACGTCTATCCCATTAGTAGAATATGCAGTTGATAATAACGTCCCATATATAGTGTATGACTTGTGTATAGTTTTGTATAGACCCCCATGAGTATAGCCATCTGTATAATAACCCCCATATAGTACATCAGCTGTATAATAACCCCATGATACAACCAGCTGTCATATGATAGCGCCTCCGATTATAACTAACACTGTATAGGATAACCCCATAAAAGTATGATCATGTCGACTGGTAGTGTAATGTATCCCTCAATTATGTATAACACTGGTATAGTATAACCCCTCCGTATATACACACTGTATAATAACCCCCATATATACAACTGTTAATAACTCCCCCTATAGGTATACACACTGTATAATAACCTTATACACACACACTGTATAATAACCCCCCATATATACACACTGTATAATAACCCCCAATATATACACACTGTATAATATCCTCATATATACACACTGTAATAATAACCCCCCGTATATACACACTGTAAATAACCCCCATATTACACACTGTATAATAACCCCCCATATATACACACTGGTTATAATAACCCCATATACACACTGTATAATAACCCCCATATATACACACTGTATAATACCCCCATATGATACACACTGTTATAATAACCCCCATATATAGATACTGTATAATAAATATATACACACTGTAATAATAACCCCATATATACACACTGTATAATAACCCCCTATATCACACTGTATAATAACACCCCATATACACACACTGTATATATAACCCCCCATATATACACACTGTATAATAACCCCCATATATAACACTGTATAATAATCATATATACACACTGTATAATAACCCCCCGTATATACACACTGTATAATAACCCCCATATATACACACTGTATAATAACCCCATATATACACACTGTATATAAACCCCCGTATATACACACTGTATAATAACCCCCATATATACACACTGTATAATAACCCCCATATATAGATACAGTATAATAACTCCCATATATACACACTGTATAATAACCCCCATATATACACTGTATAATAACTATATACACACTGTATAATAACCCCCATATACACCACACTGTATAATAACCCCCCATATATACACACTGTATAATAACCCCCATATATACACACTGTATAATAACCCCCATATACACACACTGTATAATAACCCCCCCGTATATACACACTGTATAATAAACCCCCATATATACACACTGTATAATAACCCCCCATATATACACACTGTATAATAACCCCCATATACACACACTGTATAATAACCCCCCATATATACACACTGTATAATAACCCCCATATATAGTACCAATCTGTTCTCCTTTGTGCCGCACAATAAGGGGCTCTGCACATTGTGTATATTGTGTTTAATATTCAGGGAGTTCTATTTGTTTCCATAGGCAGTGAAGGGGCACCTCTTGACTGGAAAGGGTTAAAGGATGCTGACCAAGGAACCATGGAAAACAGCTCAGTGCACGGCAGCAGCACCCACCGGCCTTCCAATGAGGTACCCCAGTGATTGTACCCCACTTTCCCCTCTTATGTTTATTTCTGCAGAGAGGGGAAGTTGAGACAAAAAAGAAGGAGTGAAAGAAATTAGAATTGGTGTAAAACGGCTGTTTCCAACACTCACCATCCACCGTGTGATTTGTAGAATTGGAAACAGACCAGGAGTGATCAATGTGCCATCACCTGTCATTGGTGCAGTATCAGGACATGTTTCGGGAGCCAGTCCCTTTGTCAAGTGAAAACAAAAAAGCAAATGAACACACTTTACATAGAATCAGAACCACATCCCTTTGGTGCAGGAGCTGGTGATAATCACCATTAGTCCATCCCATAATCACATGTGTAATATCACCGCTGACATTAAATCCATTGCGTTGAAATGAAAAAGTCCCATAAATGAACAGTCCATTAGGGCTCTTACTCATGAGCGTTTTTACCTGCGCTCCCCTGCGTTCCGTTTTTCGGCGTTCAGCCGCAGGGGAGCGCAGGAATAGACGCATTACATTATTTCCAATGGGGCTGTACTCACACAGGCGCATGTAGGCGCCGAACGCAGGTTGAGACGCAACATGCTGCATTTTTCCTGCGTTCGGCGCCTACACGCGCCTGTGTGAGTACAGCCCCATTGGAAATAATCTTATGCGTCTATTCCTGCGCTCCCCTGCGGCTGAACGCCGAAAAACGGAACGCAGGGGAGCGCAGGTAAAAACGCTCATGAGTAAGAGCCCTAAGTTCATATATATAAAACACAATGATATAATTTAGACACTGCGCATATTAAAGTAAAAGCATAAGGACAATGCCTGCCCTAAATACCACTCAATCTCACAGGTCGCTATTTTATATACACTTACGGGTTATATTTACTTATGGTCCAATATCGAGGGTTAATTAACCCTCGATATTCGACTGTCGAAGTTAAATCCTTCAACTTCGAATATCGAAGTCGAAGGATTTACCGCAATTTGTTCGATCAAACCATTTGTATGAAAAAGCGTTCGATCAAACGATTAAGTCCTTCGAATCGCTCGATTCGAAGTATTTTAATCCATTGATCAAACGATTTTTCTTCGACCAAAAAAAGCGACCTTCCCCATTGGCTAACATTGACTTCGGTAGGTTTTAGGTGGAGAACTAGGGGGTCAAAGTTTTTTTTAAAGAGACAGTACTTCGACTATCGAATGGTCGATTCGAAGTCGTAGTCGAAGTAGCTCATTCGATGGTCGAAGTAGCCAAAAAAACATTCAAAGTTTTTTTTTATTCTATTCCTTCACTCGAGCTTAGTAAATGGGCCCCTTACTGTGTCAATAGGAAACGTTCTACTACACTTACTTTTTGTATCTCTATTCACTTTCTATGTCTGGGACCTGCAGAAAACAAAGATACATTAGAACTTTATTACAAGAAACATTTGTAACTAAGTTGGTTCATTCTATCTAATTGTCTTATCCATTTGTAGTAACAGATTAACTCTTTCTCCAGCTCTAGAGTTTGCTTCAACCCTATCAAGGACTCTCCATCTTAACTGCCAAATATGATGCTTGGCTTCAAAAAGTTTCTCAAATAGGAATTTGTTAGGTTTTTTAGGGGTTAAAATTCCTTATATAGCCTTTATGTTCTCCTATACGGACCCTTACTGGCCTAGTAGTTTGCCCCACATATGTGCACCCCCAGGGACATTTAATTAGAATTGAATATACACATTTATTATATAATAATAATTTAATTTATTATACTACATGGGAACTTTCACTGGCGGCACATCTTCTTACTGATATAATAAATCATATGAAGGGAAGGGTCACTCGTTCACCTTTTATAATGGAATTACACAGCCCACAGATTAGGCAGGAAAAGTTCCCATTGTGGGTTTGCTTAGAAATTTTGGGGTGTTGTTATAAAGCTTTTTAAAGTGTGTTAATTTGTTTTTTTTGTTTTTTTTCACTTCAAAGAGGGACTAGCTCCCCAAAACATGGCGTGATATTATACCAATAAATAGTGATTGCAGACGAAGCACTGCTGACTCCTGCTCTGTTTCCAATTCTACAAATCCATTAGGGGGATTAGAGTCAGAACTTGTATCAGTTTCTTATCATTTACAGTAGGGGGTACATTATCCCTTATAATACATGAGTGATACTCAGAGTTCCCTGTATAACTCAGCCTGCAGCCTTGTGCCTTTATATGGTCACAGAACAACCCCCCAGTGACTTCTAATATCCTTATCATTTACAGTAGGGGGTACATTATCCCTTATAATACATGAGTGATACTCAGAGTTCTCTGTATAACTCAGCCTGCAGCCTTGTGTCTTTATATGGTCACAGAACAACCCCTCAGTGACTTCTAATATCCTTATCATTTACAGTAGGGGGTACATTATCCCTTATAATACATGAGTGATACTCAGAGTTCCCTGTATAACTCAGCCTGCAGCCTTGTGCCTTTATATGGTCACAGAACAACCCCTCAGTGACTTCTAATATCCTTATCAATTACAGTAGGGGGTACATTATCCCTTATAATACATGAGTGATACTCAGAGTTCCCTGTATAACTCAGCCTGCAGCCTTGTGCCTTTATATGGTCACAGAACAACCCCTCAGTGACTTCTAATATCCTTATCATTTACAGTAGGGGGTACATTATCCCTTATAATACATGAGTGATACTCAGAGTTCCCTGTATAACTCAGCCTGCAGCCTTGTGCCTTTATATGGTCACAGAACAACCCCTCAGTGACTTCTAATATCCTTATCATTTACAGTAGGGGGTACATTATCCCTTATAATACATGAGTGATACTCAGAGTTCCCTGTATAACTCAGCCTGCAGCCTTGTGCCTTTATATGGTCACAGAACAACCCCTCAGTGACTTCTAATATCCTTATCATTTACAGTAGGGGGTACATTATCCCTTATAATACATGAGTGATACTCAGAGTTCCCTGTATAACTCAGCCTGCAGCCTTGTGCCTTTATATGGTCACAGAACAACCCCTCAGTGACTTCTAATATCCTCATAATACCCAAGAGCTATGAATACCCTAGAAATCCTTATAATCAGAGCTTAGTGATGTCATTTTTGTCACACGACTCACTGAAATGTGTATATTATAAAGTACCCCTTCTGTAAAATATAAGGATATTAGAAGTCACCTGTGAGTTCTATGACCTGTATAAAAACACTCGGCCTTGGGACTTGATTTTTTATATGGTCATGAAACTCCTCGGTAACTTATAATATCCTTATATTGTACAAGAGGGGGCACTTTATTCACTATATTATTTAACGTGGGGACACAATGCTATACAGTAAGAGATACATAATATCGGATGTTTAATACAGTAAAGGGCAGATTCCGCCATGTAAATCATTAGATAAAATGACTGTGCAGCTCATTGTTATGGGAAGTTTATTCATGTCACTAAGTGGTAATTTTTCTATTAGTGATGTCACAAGCTAAGGATTGTATCTCATGATGTCACAATTGAATACTGATAACAATATTATTAGCATCTATTAATGGAACACAAACAGAAATTATAAAGTATTCCCATCAGTCCCTGCCCCAGTGGAGCTTGCAATCTAATTCACAGTCACACATGTTGTGGCCAATTTTGTCAGGATTCAGGAATTGATACCAAACACACGATGGCTAGTGTACCCCCTGTCTGACGAAGGGGTACGCCCCTGAAACATTGCATCATTGACGTAAATAAACGTGCAGGGGTTCACCCCGCTACACTAGCCATTGTGTGTTTGGTATCAATTACTGAATACAAAGTGGGAGAGTCGCCGACCTCTCTCACCAACACCGAGCAGACACAACAGGAGAGGAGGGGGAAGGGAACACTGTGGTTCGTTTGCTACAGTTTCGTCAGCAGCCAATGAACCTGTTTATATATTTTTGGGATGTGGGAGGAGCTTGAAGTGCGCAGAGCCCGGCTCTTATATTAATGGAAAGCACCTGCAGAAGGGACGCAGCTCAGTATTTATAGGAAGGTGCAATCTTAGATTCTGGGAGTGCCGAGCTGTTCCCTCAGGGCAAACTGCGGGGGAGGGTATAAAGGGCAAACATTTGGTGCATTAAGCTGTTTTTGCACTTTGCAGCATGTCCTGTTTTTTGTAAATTAGGCCTTGTTACAAACTCATTGCGTTGGGTTTCTCTGCCATCTAGTGGCCAAGTGGAGCATGACAGTAACAAGGACAGAGAGAAAGAATAGAAATGAGATTTTCTGCAGGTAAATAAAGGAAACGCTGAGCAGATTATACAGAGATAGCATCCCATGATGCTTAGCGGCACGTATACAATATCCAGGCAGTCTGACTATACCAATATTCTGCTTCCCCGCTGGGAGAGGGACACCCCAGTAGGAGCTGCAGTTTATGGAACTTGAGCCCAATATTTCAGCACAAATGGGGTTCAGCCTGGGGGAGAATTGTTGTTAAAATTAATTAACTCCCTTTTAGTAGTAGAAGTGTCTCTTGAGATTAAGTTTTGTTGTTATTAGTTTCTCTTTGGTGCAATTAGATAATGAAGAGACTGGGCACAATGTAATTCCATCCTGCCCCCCAAAATATCAGCAGCCCTGCGGGGCCCGGGGCCCTATAGTGAGCTCAGTGCTGCACAGTTATACTTGATATTTCTCCATCACAAATTCAACAGGAATAGATGTAACAGTAGTTTTTTAGAGGTTCTGTGACCATATAAAGGCACAAGGCTGCAGGCTGAATTATACAGGGAACTCTGAGTATCACTCATGTATTATAAGGGATAATGTACCCCCTACTGTAAATGATAAGGATATTAGAAGTCACTGAGGGGTTGTTCTGTGACCATATAAAGGCACAAGGCTGCAGGCTGAGTTATACAGGGAACTCTGAGTATCACTCATGTATTATAAGGGATAATGTACCCCCTACTGTAAATGATAAGGATATTAGAAGTCACTGAGGGGTTGTTCTGTGACCATATAAAGGCACAAGGCTGCAGGCTGAGTTATACAGGGAACTCTGAGTATCACTCATGTATTATAAGGGATAATGTACCCCCTACTGTAAATGATAAGGATATTAGAAGTCACTGAGGGGTTGTTCTGTGACCATATAAAGGCACAAGGCTGCAGGCTGAGTTATACAGGGAACTCTGAGTATCACTCATGTATTATAAGGGATAATGTACCCCCTACTGTAAATGATAAGGATATTAGAAGTCACTGAGGGGTTGTTCTGTGACCATATAAAGGCACAAGGCTGCAGGCTGAGTTATACTGGGAACTCTGAGTATCACTCATGTATTATATGTATAATGTACCCCCTACTGTAAATGATAAGGATATTAGAAGTCACTGAGGGGTTGTTCTGTGACCATATAAAGGCACAAGGCTGCAGGCTGAGTTATACTGGGAACTCTGAGTATCACTCATGTATTATAAGGGATAATGTACCCCCTACTGTAAATGATAAGGATATTAGAAGTCACTGAGGGGTTGTTCTGTGACCATATAAAGGAGTTATACAGGGAACTCTGAGTATCACTCATGTATTATAAGGGATAATGTACCCCCTACTGTAAATGATAAGGATATTAGAAGTCACTGAGGGGTTGTTCTGTGACCATATAAAGGCACAAGGCTGCAGGCTGAGTTATACAGGGAACTCTGAGTATCACTCATGTATTATAAGGGATAATGTACCCCCTACTGTAAATGATAAGGATATTAGAAGTCACTGAGGGGTTGTTCTGTGACCATATAAAGGCACAAGGCTGCAGGGTGTATTTAGGGGAGTCGGTGGTGCCAGGGTGGGCAGGAGGGGTGAGAGGGGGTTCTAGGGGGTGTTTGGAACATTATGTGGATGAGAATTTCCTTCTGTTGTTGGAGATGTTGGTGTAATTGTTCCCCAGGGTCCCCCCTCATTTCTTGTGTCTGGGAGTTGCTTCTCCCCATATTTCTGCCCCCCTGTGACTCTGTGTCTGTCTCTTTTGTGACTGTTCTCCCCTCTCTCTCAGACCCGCACTGAATTCTCCTGGGAAGGATTTAATGTGAGTTCAAATGATCTTGTGCTTCTGCCCCATTTTACTTTGCAGCTCCCCCCCCTATCAGGCCCCCAGTATCATCTGTTTTTCTTGTCACCCCCCCAGCCGGGTGCTATTGAGGTCTCAAATCATTCACCAACTAAACACTGGATTTAATACGCTCCCCCCATATTCACATTTTCACCCCCAGTTAAACAGGAAAATAATAAAGTCTTATCTGAACACTCACTTCTCTCCTCGCTCTGTCTCCCCCGTCTCCACTGCCTCTACAGTCTCTCTCCTGTCACCTCTCTCCTGTCACTTCTCTCCAGTCTCTCTCCCTGTCTCTCTCTCTCTGTCTCTCCAGTCAGTCTCTCTCTCTCCTGTCACTTCTCTCTAGTCTCTCTCTGTCTCTGTCTGTCTCTGTCTCTCTCTCTCTCTCTCTCTCTCTCTGTCTCTCCAGTCAGTCTCTCTCTCTCCTATCACTTCTCTCCAGTCTCTCTCTCAGTAGACTGCGCCCCCCTGGCATGTTGTGTGCATGTGTCACTTGCCCCTATGCCCCCCCTGTACCCACATAACAGATGTTGTCCCCCCTGTGTGTTGTCCTGTTGGAGGGTCACGCTGGTCTCTCTCTCTCTCTCTCTCTCTCTGTCCCTCTCTCTGCTCTGAGCGAATGTCTCCTCTCTCTTTTGGTCTGACTGTCAGTTCTCCATGGAAGATACCACCTCGATCCTTCCTCGACTGAAGAGACACTCTAATGCCTATGGAATTGGTGCTCTCGCCAAATCCTCTGTCAAAGGTACTGTACCCCTCCCTAAGTGAACCTGAAGCCACGCCCCCAACGGGCACACCCTTACACCTCTTCTACCAGTCACGTTCCATTTCATAACTTGGCTCCTCCCTCTCTCTCCAAGGTGTCTCTCGGACCATGAAGGATCATGTGACCAAGCCAACTGCCATTGGGTCAGGCCGTGTTGCTCACATGATTGAGTGGCAGAGTTGGGGCCAACCCCCGGCCCCCACAACTGAGACCACCCGAATGGACAGCGATGCCTATTCTGACCTGAGTGACGGAGAGAAGGAGGCTCGTTTCCTTGCAGGTGAGTCACAATATATCAGTGCAAAGCCAAAAACAGGGCATGCTGGGAATTGTAGTTCCAATACATGAACATGACTAATAACATAGTATTTGCCTGGCACTGCCTCATCCTATCTGCCCCTCCAAATCCCTCACTGCCCCATTAATCTGCTGTGCTCACCCGTTGCCTGTGTGTCTTTGAGTGTGAGTGGGAATACATTGTGTGTATGTCCTGAGTGTGAGTGTCAGTATATAGTGTTTGTATGTCCTGAGTGTGAGTGTAAGTGTGAATACATTGTGTGTATGTCCTGAGTGTGAGTGGGGACTGTTCTGTGCTCACCCATGGAGTGTGACTTTGTGGTTAGTGGAGGGGGTGCAGGATCGCAGGCAGAAGGTCAGGGTTTCGGGTGACACTGGCAAATGCGACTCATAACTTTCAGCAGAAAGAAGACCCGGCAGTGGATAAAGAACAGTAAAGCTGAGTCCGGGGAATGGAATGTGCCTGTGAATAAAGTCCAGGACAGTGTGGCTGGTACTTCCCCCGGGTGCTGCTCAAACACTGAGGGCAGGTAGGGGCCTGGGGGTGGGGGCAGGTAGATTTTAGGGAAGAAGAAGATCAATCCCTTATCTGTAAATCAGACACATTTATCAGTCCAACACTGCAATTCAGCACAGTCACTTTCTGACTCCACCCTCCCATTATCTGAGCCCCCAAGTGGGTGATACTGCTCTGAGGTCTGGTATGGGGGGGTGCATGTTACCTTTACTCCTTCTGACTTTATTTCTATTTATTTCTATTTATATTTCCACTTGAGGGTCAGTGCCTGGGAATAAAACAATGTGTCCCACACCCTCCCCCCTTGGGAACAGGAGGCTGTGACTTTGGGAGGAGTTTGGGAACAAGACGTTGAAGGGAAGAGGAAGAGATTGGGAACAAGACGTTGAAGGGAAGAGGAAGAGATTGGGAACAAGAGGTTGAAGGGAAGAGGAGAAGATTGGGAACAACATGTTGAAGGGAAGAGGAGAAGATTGGGAACAAGAGGTTGAAGGGAAGAGAAGGAGATTGGGAACAAGAGGTTGAAGGGAAGAGGAGAAGATTGGGAACAAGAGGTTGAAGGGAAGAGGAGGAGATTGGGAACAAGAGGTTGAAGGGAAGAGGAGAAGATTGGGAACAAGAGGTTGAAGGGAAGAGGAGGAGATTGGGAACAAGAGGTTGAAGGGAAGAGGAGGAGATTGGGAACAAGAGGTTGAAGGGAAGAGGAAGAGATTGGGAACAACATGTTGAAGGGAAGAGGAGGAGATTGGGAACAAGAGGTTGAAGGGAAGAGAAGGAGATTGGGAACAAGAGGTTGAAGGGAAGAGGAGAAGATTGGGAACAAGAGGTTGAAGGGAAGAGAAGGAGTTTGGGAACAACATGTTGAAGGGAAGAGGAGAAGATTGGGAACAAGAGGTTGAAGGGAAGAGGAAGAGATTGGGAACAAGAGGTTGAAGGGAAGAGGAAGAGATTGGGAACAAGACGTTGAAAGGAAGAGGAAGAGATTGGGAACAAGACGTTGAAGGGAAGAGGAAGAGATTGGGAACAAGAGGTTGAAGGGAAGAGGAGAAGATTGGGAACAACATGTTGAAGGGAAGAGGAGAAGATTGGGAACAAGAGGTTGAAGGGAAGAGAAGGAGATTGGGAACAAGAGGTTGAAGGGAAGAGGAGAAGATTGGGAACAAGAGGTTGAAGGGAAGAGGAGGAGATTGGGAACAAGAGGTTGAAGGGAAGAGGAGAAGATTGGGAACAAGAGGTTGAAGGGAAGAGGAGGAGATTGGGAACAAGAGGTTGAAGGGAAGAGGAGGAGATTGGGAACAAGAGGTTGAAGGGAAGAGGAAGAGATTGGGAACAACATGTTGAAGGGAAGAGGAGGAGATTGGGAACAAGAGGTTGAAGGGAAGAGAAGGAGATTGGGAACAAGAGGTTGAAGGGAAGAGGAGAAGATTGGGAACAAGAGGTTGAAGGGAAGAGAAGGAGTTTGGGAACAACATGTTGAAGGGAAGAGGAGACGATTGGGAACAAGAGGTTGAAGGGAAGAGGAGAAGATTGGGAACAACATGTTGAAGGGAAGAGGAGAAGATTGGGAACAAGAGGTTGAAGGGAAGAGAAGGCGATTGGGAACAAGAGGTTGAAGGGAAGAGGAGGAGATTGGGAACAGGAGGCTGTGACTTTTGGAGGTAATTGGGAAGTATCCAATCTTCTCTTGATCCCCCCAGTCTCCTCTTCCCAGTCTTTAGCTGATCCTTGTGACCTGTTATTCTGTTTGTCCTTCTATTTCCTCCGACTTCCTCTCTATTCCTCCTGTGCTCAGTCGTCTCTAATTCTTGCAGTCCTCTGTATTCCCCTTTGTGCCCCACTTTTCCCAGTTTCTTCTGCATCTCTTTCTCCCCATCTGTCCAGGGTGTAGGATTTTATATACAATTTATAGATACTATGTATCATGGATCAGCTTGTTCTGTAGGTTTCACCACCCATTTATTGTTCCTGGTTGTAATGAAGGGCATTTCCATTTGCTAATTATGTGCTCGGGGCAATTAGGCTCCTCTTCTGGGGGAGAGGGGGGGCAGGTTATAAAAAAAGGAAAGTACTGAAAATGAACAAATTCCCCAATCTCTGGGGCGACATTCCCTTCCTGACACAATATCCAAATGTAATTTGGTGCTCCCTCTATTTGTGCAGTTTTATTCCCCCAGAACCCCTCAAATCTGTCTTGTCATTGGCAGGAGTAATGCAGCAGTTTGCCATCTCAGAGGCAACTCTCATGGCCTGGTCCTCTATGGATGGGGAGGAAGAGAGCGTCAACTCCAACCAAGAGAGACAGAGCGAGACCTACCAGGAGCTGCTGGAAAACCAGGGTAAGAGGCAACAAATGAGAGAAATGGGGTCCCAGTGAATGAGGCAATGTGACCTCAGAGTGGCGTCTCCCAGGGAAAGGCACCCCTAAAATTTATTCCTCATTAAGTGTCTGACATCACTTGAGGGCGGAGCAGAAAAAAGAGCTAAGAGCTCCTCCCCTAACTGCCAATCTCCCTGCAGTATGTGACCAATGAATGGAACCTGACAGAGTGATCTATGGCCATTAGGAGCCAATGTCAGGATTCCACTGCTTCCTGGTACCAAGGGTTAATGTTAAAGGTGAACTAAATCTCAGCGAAGAATCTGAGCGGAAATTCTGCACATTATGTAGGGGTCCTGCCCAGGGCCCCCACAGTCCTTTCGCATTACAATCACAATATACAGTATATAGACTATAACAGGCACAATATACACTATATAGACTATAAAAGACACAATATACAGTATATAGACAATATGACAGTCACAATATACTGTATATAGACTATATAACAGTCACAATATACAGTATATAGACTATAACAGTCACAATATACAGTATATAGACTATAACAGACACAATATACAGTATATAGACTATAACAGTCACAATATACAGTATATAGACTATAACAGACACAATATACAGTATATAGACTATATAACAGACACAATATACAGTATATAGACTATATAACAGTCACAATATACAGTATATAGACTATATAACAGTCACAATATACAGTATATAGACTATATAACAGTCACAATATACAGTATAGAGACTATATAACAGGCACAATACAAGGCTGATTAGTGATGAATTCACATCACATGGCAATATAGAAATCAGTGCAGTCTGTAGCATCAGTTTCCATCAGGTGAAGAGTCTGGGGGGCTGGAGAGAGGGGGGTCACTTGTCCATCATACATTCCCTCTTCCTTATACGTCACCCCCGCACTCTGTCCCCCCCCCTTCCATGTTTACCCTCCGTCTGTCGTTGTCACCCCTTGGGAGGAAAACTCTGAACTGACATGTGTGGGGCAGACTGACTCTCGGAGCACCCTGGGGGGCAGTGTCTCCAATACGGGTGGTGGGGGGAGTGCAAGGAAGGAAAGGCAGGTTCTAGTTATAGGGGATTCAATTATTAGAAAGGGGAATCTGTCGTAAGGCCCCTACATGCCCAACAGTCTGCTGCTTGTCTGGTGCTGGGGTTCTGCATGTGGTGGAACGAGGGGACAGATTATTGGGAGGGGCTGGGGAAGACCTGGGAGTTGGGGTACACATAGGTACCAATGACAAAGTTAGAGGAGGAGGTGAAGTCCTCAAGAATGATTTTAAAAAACTAGGTGCAAAGCTGAGGGCGAGGACTTCCAAGGTCATTTTCTCAGAGATATTCCCTGAGCCAGGAGCAACACTAAGGAGACAGCGGGAGTGTAGGGAGATTAATGTGGGGCTGAGAGATTGGTGTAGGGAGGAGGGTTTTGGGTTTTTGGAGAACTGGGCTGATTTCTCAGTCGGCTACAGGCTCTTTGCTAGGGATGGGGGCACCTCAATGATGATGGGGCAGCTGTTTTGGGAGAGAAGATGGCTAGAGGGTTGGAGGAGATTTTAAACTAGGTGTGGGGGGAGGGATCAGTAAAAGATTCAGTGGAAGACAGGTTAGATGAGATAGTGGGCAAAGAAAGGGAAAATGGGGGAGGAGATTTGGCTGGGGGTTAAGGATAGGGAGGAGCACATGTCACATGTTCAATATGGGACCAGTATTAAATGTATGTTTGTAAATGCAACAAGTCTGACTGGTAAAATGGGAGAACTGGAGTTGCTGGTACTGGAGGGAAAATATGATGTGATTGGCTGAAACATGGCTGAATGAGTCACATGACTGGGCAGTAAATATCAGTGGCTATACTTTGTTTCGGAGGGACAGAGGCAAAAGAAAAGGAGGAGGGGTATGTCTGTTTGTTAGGCAGGATTTAAATCTAATATAAAGGAGGAGGTTATGTTAGAAAATGAGGGGGCAGAAGTCGTATGGGTGGAGTTCTTCACCAATTGTAAAGAGTCCAGCAAATTAATTGTAGGAGTCGCTATAGACCCCCTAATGTAAGTGACGAGGATAAGCTCCTGATGCAAATAGAAAAGGCTGCTAGTTTAGGTAAAGTAATGATAATGGGGGATTTTAATTACCCAGATATTGACTGGAGCAACGGTACTGCCAGATCAGTTAATGGGAACAAGTTTATAAACTGTTACATGACAATTTTATGGCACAGGTTGTTGAGGAGCCAACCAGAAAAAATGCTATTGTGGATCTAGTGATCTCTAATGAGCCAGAACTTATAGCAAATGTGCAAGTCATTGAACCCCTGGGTAATAGTGACCATAATGTTATATCATTTAATGTCTGGTGCAAAAAACAAATATATACTGGGGCAACAAAAACCAGGAATTTTGGAAAAGCTAATTTTAGTGCCTTGAGGGCTGCCCTACAGAGTATTGATTGGGGCATTAGGTTTTCAGCTAAAAACACAGAACAGAAATGGTTGTCATTTAAACTGATATTAAATCATTACTGTTCTCAATTTATTCCCTTAAGGACTAAACGTAGAAGCTCTAAGAATCATCCTGTGTGGCTTAATACAGAGGTAAAGAAGTTAATGGGAAAGAAGAGAAAGGCATTTAATAACTACAAATCTGTAGGGACAGAAGCTGCATTTAATGAATATAAACACTGTAATAAATGTTGTAAATCAGCAATCCGGAAGGCTAAGAAAAGAAATGAAGAGTACATTGCGATGGAGGTGAAAACTAACCCTAAAAAGTTTTTTAAATATATTAATAGTAAAAAGATGCAGGTTGAGAGTGTTGCTCCATTAAATAATGGTACCAGTATGGTTGTAACAGATACAGATAAGGCAAATGTGTTAAATCAGTTCTTTTCTTCAGTGTATACAATAGAGGAGTGTGAGTTCCCAGGCTCACTTTATAACTGCACTAATGGCTCAGCTCAATCTAGTCAGTGGCTGACTCAGGATATGATTCATAAAGCTTTAATACAAATTAATGTAAACAAGGCTCCAGGGCTATTCTTCCACTGTATAGAGCACTGGTAAGGCCCCATCTAGAATATGCCCTACAGTTTTGGTCTCCATCACTCAAACAGGACATTATTGTATTAGAGAGGGGACAGAGAAGGGCAACTAAGCTGGTAAAGGGAAAATCTTAGCTATGAGGAAAGACTGGCCAAATTGGGGATGTTCACTCTGGAGAAGAGGCGCTTAAGGGGAGATATGATGATTATGTATAAATATATAAGGGGATCATATAATAATCTCTCTAATGATTTATTTACCAGTAGGTCTTTCCAGCTGACACAAGGTCACCCATTCCGATTAGAAGAAAAGAGGTTCCAGCTAAATATTGGGAAGGGGTTTGTTACAGTGAGAGCTGTGAAGTTGTGGAATTGTCTCCCTGAATCAGTTGTACAGGCTGATACATTAGATAGGTACAAGGAAGGGTCGGATGCTTTATTCACCAGTAGCTCCTCCCAGCAGACAGGAGGGAGCCAATGAGATTAGAGGAGGGAAAGGGGTGTTACAGGGAGAGCTGGGAAGTGAATCAGGGGTACAGGCTGATACATTAGATAGGTATAAGGAAGGGTCGGATGCTTTATTCACCAGTAGCTCCTCCCAGCAGACAGGAGGGAGCCAATGAGATTAGAGGAGGGAAAGGGGTGTTACAGGGAGAGCTGGGAAGTGAATCAGTGGTACAGGCTGATACATTAGATAGGTACAAGGAAGGGTCGGATGCTTTATTCACCAGTAGCTCCTCCCAGCAGACAGGAGGGAGCCAATGAGATTAGAGGAGGGAAAGGGGTGTTACAGGGAGAGCTGGGAAGTGAATCAGGGGTACAGGCTGATACATTAGATAGGTATAAGAAGGGGTTGGATGGTGTTTAGCAAGTGAGGGAATACAGGGATATGGGAGAGAGCTCATAGTACAAGTTGATCCAGGGACTGGTCCCATTTTGGAGTCAGGAAGGAATTTTTCCCCCCTCTGAGGCAAATTGGAGAGACTTCAGATGGGTTTTTTTGCCTTCCTCTGGATCAACTGGCAGTTAGGCAGATAAAAAAAACCCAAAAAACTAAAAGGTTGAACTTGATGGAAAACTTACTTACTATGTCTTTAATCATTGGTCTCCCCTTGTTTTCTCTGTTTGTCAGATAACATTGCCCAGACGCACTCTGATTGTTGGCCGCACTCCTATGTGTCCCAGGGGCTGTACTGTCTGGGCTCGTCGGAGGCGTGGGCGAGCAGTGAGCAGTCTCTAATGGGGTCCCCTGCGCCCCCTGGAGGACCAGACTGTATCCCGGGCCCCGAGTTTGAGGAGAGACAGCTGGAGAACATCTGTGAGATTAGCCCTCAGCTGCTGCACTCTAAAATCTCCCCCATGGAAGAGGATGACGTGTTGTGTCACGACCTGCAGTCTCTGTCGCCCCAGCGGGAGGATTGCGAGACCCCCCCACACAGCCGCAAGGTGTCCGACGTGGCCACTTCAGGAGTGCAGTCGGGGGAGGAGGAAGAGGAGCGAGAGATGGAGAACTGAGAGTGTGCGAGACTGCTCTGTGTGAGACGCTCTGGGTGTCATTTATCATGGGGGCGGCATGTACGTTTTCCTGCGGTCGCTATGCAGCAAGGTGGGTAGTGACAGGAAGTCTGTGTTTTTCTAGCGTCTTTTATTTTGGGGGGTCCTGCGTCTGACCCCCCATTGTGATATCAACACTTTGTGTGAGTCACCTTCATGCACGTCACATGCATTCCTGCCCCCGCACGATTCCCACAGCAGGGGGGTTAGTGCCATTCATGGGGTGCACGTATTAACCCTGCAAGTGCTGGGGGGCTGTGACAAGCCTTCAGACATCACTGGGCACAATTCTATGCATCTGAAACGGGGAGCGGCACCAAATGTTCCATCGTCCCTTCTTGTTGTTTTGTGCGGTGTCAGAATTGTGTTGTTTATTTGTGCGACGGTTCTGCAGTGTGGCCCAGTCTCCCCAGCAGAGCGGCAATTGGTCCCCAGGCTGCACTCGGGGGGCACTGTCGGCCACACAAACCAATTGGCTTTCTCAGGAACTGCTCTTTCTTTTCTCAGTGGGCATTACATTTGCTGGCCGGCCAATCGGGGAGCTTTTTATTGACGTGTCATACGCAGGACCTGTTCAAAGTCATTGGTTTTCCTTAACGGCGCAGTTTTATGCTCTCCTTATGCACTTCAGTTAAGAGCCCAGGTATGGAAGTGGGTGGGGAGGAAGAGGCCAGTGTTGCCCCCCGGGTGGCAATTTGTCTGTGAACGAGTAGTTTTAGCGTCAGTAGAATAGTCCGTAGTTAGGTGACATCTGAATGGCAGTTCCCTCAGTTAAAGGGGAACTATTTGCAAAAAAAAAATGTGCGTAACCACAGTGAATGTATCCAATAAGGGCTGCGGGTCAGGGAGGTGACTCTGTGTTGATAAATGACCCCCAGAACGTGAGAGTGTTGGACAGAACCATCATCTCCCAATTGAAGAAGCAGCGGCCGGACTCCGTGGCCCCTGGCAACTCGTCTTCCCTGGTACCTTGGAATGTTCCCGTGGTCCAACCTGGAAAGATCAGGGGGCCCAATTTCTCCAGCAAACTGGATCCAACCTTTGTATTGGCAGCGGGATGGATCCAACCTTTGTGCTCTCTGGAAGAAGGTGGAGCACTTGGTGGGAGGTGACTGCTGCGCTGGGGGAGGTCTCGCATGCCTTACAGTGACCTCCCCAAAAAGACCCGAATCATTGCCAAAACCCTAAAACTGTGTAACTACATTCCTGCCAAAGACCTGCAGAGCCCAGCTTCTTTAACCCCATCCCTGCCAAAGAGCTGAAAGCATTGCTCCTAATTGCCAACGAAAGCCCCCGGGGGATGCTCTGTTCCCCCACTGCCTGCTGACGCTCAGGATCACTCTACTAACAGGTGACCCAGCAAAGTAACCATGTAATTCATTGGCCGAATCCTGCAAAGCTTCTCTGTACTTGTGTCTCCCCCATCTGCAGAGCGTTTCTTCCCAGACACCTGCAGAGCATTGCTCTTCCCTGCACTTAACCCCGCCCTAAACCCCTGCAGTCTGCTCCATCCCTGCACATTTCCTAATGGCGCTCAGTCTAACAGTCTGATTGGCTTGTTCAGAGCAGCAGTGAGTTCCAATGCAAGTGGTTTATGGGTGGCACTGTGATACTGTGGGGCATTGCGTGGGGCATTGTGGGGGGCATTGCATGGGGCATTGTGGGGGGCATTGTGCTGCCAGTTTATACAAGGAAAGCTTTTGCCGCGAGTCTCTAGAAATCCAGGCAAGAGTTTTCTATAAAAGGGAATAAGTGAAAATTGGAGAGATAATGTTATTTGTGCATATTTTGTATCATGAGTCGGAATTCTAAACCTGATGCAGACGCAGATCAGTCCAAGTTACACTAAATCCCAGTGGCCAGTGAACTCTAAGAAAAGAAGGGCTCTGATTGGCTACTGAGCATGGATCCAACTCAGCCAATCACAGGGACACAGGGAGATTGGAATTTTATAAGAAACACAGAGAGCCTCAAATGGTCAATCTTTCAGATTCTGCCCAAAATTACTTCCACCCACCCAACTGTTGTTAGACACACTGGGGCTCATTTATCAACACTGGGCAAATGTGACCATGGGCTGTTACCTATAGCAACCAATCAGTGATTAGCTCTATAAAGCCGACTGCAAGTAGTACAATGAATGCAGCAATCTGATTGGTTGCTATGGGTAACAGCCCATGGGCAAATTTGCCCAGTGTTGATAAATGAGACCCACTGACTGACTGACCAACTCACTGGAGCATCAGCAGATTTTTTCAAGATGTTCAATAAATGAAGCAGTTGATGTGGATGACACATGTATATGGGTTGGGATGGAGCGCCAGAGTATATGTACCAAATAGTTGCATGTCAGGTCTATGGTATCGGTATGGCAGCTTTACAGTCTGAGTGACAGTCACATGTGTCTAAGCAGGTTCTTATGTAGGGTTCTAATTTAGGACCTGTTATAGCAACCCATACTGGCCCATACAAACCCATACTGATGCATACTGATCCATACAGACCTATACTGACCCATACTGATCCATACAGACCTATACTGACCCATACTGATCCATACTGACCTATACTGACCAATACTGATCCATACAGACCTATACTGACCCATACTGATCCATACAGACCTATACTGACCCATACTGATCCATACTGACCTATACTGACCAATACTGATCCATACTGACCCATACTGATCCATACGGACCTATAATGACCAATACAGACATAGCAACCCATACTGGCCCATACAGACCCATACTGACACATACTGATCCATACCGACCTATAATGACCAATACAGACCTATACTGACACATACTGATCCATACAGACCTATACTGACCCATACTGATCCATACTGACCTATACTGACCAATACTGATCCATACTGACCCATACTGATCCATACGGACCTATAATGACCAATACAGACATAGCAACCCATACTGGCCCATACAGACCTATACTGACACATACTGATCCATACAGACCTATACTGATTCATACTGACACATACTGACCTATACTGATCCATACTACATAATGAGACCCAATTAACCAAACGAGTCATAGATATAATGATTGTTTTGTAATTATTGGGATATTTGTGTGATGTGCCCCCCAGGGATTCGCAGTTCATTTAAAGTAGAAATTAGAGGGAGGGGTCTAATTAATGGGATGATAATATGGGGGCCTGGCCTTATTTACAGAATACAAATTTGGGGTTTGCTATTCAGGTCTCAGATTTTTTTGGGAGGGGAGGGGAGTCATGGCTCCAACATAGGAGAGTTCTGAGAAAAAACAGGTATTTCTGCTCTCCTGGCTGGAAATGGTTACAGAACTATTTCTAAAGAGTTTGGGTCCCCCAGCCCCACTGTCAGGCAGATCCTGTACAAATGGGGGAGATTAAACCCCACTGTTACCCTCCCCAGGATCGTCGGACCAGCAAATATCAGACCAACAGCACAGCGGGTATACGGGGGTCTCAGACCTGAGCTGAAGATGTTTTATAGGGAGGAATGGGTTAAAAGTCCAACTCCGAGCCGACGTGTCTGGACTACATAAGGGTACGAGGCCGAAGGCTGAGCAGGTCATGGAACTATAAGGTGACTCATAATATCCTGATATTTTCGAACAGGGGGTACATTATTTATATTAATACACACGTTTTAGGGACTTGTGACAGAAATGACATCACTAATCACTGACTATGACCTATGACATCATCATCACGTCACCTCTACTTATCCTTACATATAACATTATGCATGGGATAAGTCCTTTATATACTTCTGTATATTGAACAATATTATATCATGAAGGGGCCACATTCAGGAGGGTCCAAGTTCTGTGCTACTGGATTGGATCAGTACTGACTGGGCTCACAATTGGACTCAAACTAGCAGAACCAATAAGTTCAGATGAAGCAAGTTCTCTCCAGTCCCATATCAGCTTTTATGGCGTGGACTGGAGGCCTTAGAGCCCAAGGTACCAAAGAGCTGACGTGAAACTCAAGCAGTGAGTATGGGCTTTACCCCCATTGTTGTCCCAATCAGTGGCACCTTCTCAGGCTGCTGTACCACCACCCCTTGGCCACTGTCCCTCATGGTACCACAGGCCACTCATCTTCTTCATCCCCTTACCTGGGCCCATTGCCTGTAGTGAAAGCTTCTAGCCATGGTATACAGACTATTGTGTGTCACTCATATACACTATTTATAGGGATTCAGGGTCACAGGCACCAGCTCTCCGACTCTCTGGACCCCACCAGCTACTTCAGGATTCACAGTGTCTCATTGTATGTGAATGTATCTCTGTGGAGAAGCAACGGGTTCCTTCTGCCCAAAGCACAAACCTGAAAGATCTTACCCAGCACATTCTATACATGGCAATAAAGCCCAAGTCACTCAAAGTACCTTCAGCTTCCACCAGTGAGACCCATACAGACCCACATATGTACTAATGGGAATACCACTGAGCATCATGGGAGATTCTCCTGTGTGTTCTGGTTTCAGCCAGGGACAAGTGAAGTGTTCAGTTGGGTTGTGCATTAATGGCCGGTGCCGGGCACATCTGTGGGTGATGGGGATGGTCGGTGCCTCTGTATCAGGATTTAAACGCTTTCTGTCTCATGGGATACTGACCAATAGGGATGCACTAAATCCGGCATTTCGGTATCGGGACAGGTACCGAATCCTCCACAAAAGAAACCTAATTTGCATATTCCAATTTGAGAAAAAAGTAAAAGTTGCTTCAGTTGTGAAGAAAATTGTCACATTCAGTTGTCCAGAGCTTAAAGTCCTATGGCCAAACACTAGATCCCCAACTGAATCCTGGAATTGGTGCATCCCTGGCCCAAAGTCTTTTCTTTGGTTACCGTGACCCTCCTTTTCATTACTGGCCAGTGGCCCCCAGAAATGTCACTGTGAGTTCATGGTCGATGGATTCCCATGTCTCTTAGTGGGCAACTCTGTGCCAAGGGCTACTGTTGGGTGAAGGAGAGACAGATGTAATATATGTTATAAGTAGAGCTGCTGAGCTCCGCGCGGGAGTCTTGCTCTGCACAAGCTTCTCTCAGCCCAGTGTCCCACCTGAACATACAAAGCTCTGCAGGGCTCTGCGGGGGAGGCTCTGTTATTCTGTACCCCCAGTCACTGGGATTTATGGGGTTTTTTTTTACATTTCTGATGTTTTGATTTTTGCCTTGTATCTCATGGGACTCCTATTTTTATATGTTTATATGTGTATATATATATAATATGTATGTATGTATGTACAGAGACACATACACATATATATACAGTATATATACACATACCCCCACGCACGCAGGAGTAGATATATTCCAGGGGGAGGTCAGTCAGCATGGGGAGGGTGCACGGAATAAACAGAAGTGACAGACAGCTTTCCTTGCCTTATTGCTCTGTCTGTCTGTCTGTCTGTCTTTGTACATTTATCTGTGTGAGAAGCCGATGCCCCATGTCCCTCACTGAACTGCACTGGGGTACGGCTGGAACTTGGGGGGTTCCCTATAGGGATTGATAAGTCGCCCAGTTTGGATGTGGAGTCTTTGGATTCGTTTTTGTGGACAAGAAAATCTGGAGCATGAACATCTGTGTGTATAGGGGCATGAATGTGTATAGGGGCATGAATGTGTATAGGGGCATGAATGTGTATAGGGGCATGAATGTGTATAGGGGGGCATTACACCCAATCTTACATTACTCAATCCTTACTGAAAGGAGCAGTAACTGACAGTGAACTTTGTGATACATTTGATACGAGAATTCATTTCCTTTTATAGTTCTGTAATTAGCAGCGAATGGCTTCTGATCCATGTTTCCCCCCTGCACCTCTGATCCCATCTCATTCCCCAACATTCCCAATATGAGAGAAGCCATTAGACCTCTGTGTGGTAGAATTTGCCTTTGTATGGCCAGCGCCACTAATATATAGGGATAAGGGTAGGAAAACTTCCCCTTTAAAGCAGTTGTTCACCATCCAAACACTTGTTTTAGTTCAGTTGGTTTCAGATTGTTCCCCAGAAATAAAGACTTTTTCCAGTTACTTTATTTCTGGTGAAGTGTTGGAAGGTGAACATTCCCTTTAAGGATGTGTGTGAGTGTATGTGTGTGAGTGTATGTGTGTGTATGTGTGTGTGTGTGTGAGTGTATGTGTGTAAGTGTGTGAGTGTAAGTGTGTAAGTGTATGTGTGTGTAAGTGTGTGTGTGTAAGTGTATGTGTGTGAGTATATGTGTGTGAGTGTATGTGTGTGTATGTGTGTGTGTGTGTGAGTGTATGTGTGTGTGTGTGTAAGTGTATGTGTGTGAGTGTGTGTGTGTAAGTGTAAGTGTGTGTGTGTAAGTGTATGTGTGTAAGTGTATGTGTGTAAGTGTATGTGTGTGAGTATATGTGTGTGAGTGTATGTGTGTAAGTGTGTAAGTGTGTGAGTGTAAGTGTGTAAGTGTATGTGTGTGTAAGTGTGTGTGTGTAAGTGTATGTGTGTGAGTATATGTGTGTGAGTGTATGTGTGTAAGTGTGTAAGTGTATGTGTGTGTAAGTGTATGTTTGTAAGTGTATGTGTGTATGTGTGTAAGTGTATGTGTGTAAGTGTATGTGTGTGAGTGTATGTGTGTAAGTGTGTAAGTGTATGTGTGTAAGTGTGTGAGTGAATGTGTGTAAGTGTGTAAGTGTATGTGTGTGTAAGTGTATGTTTGTAAGTGTATGTGTGTAAGTGTATGTGTGTGAGTATATGTGTGTGAGTGAATGTGTGTAAGTGTGTAAGTGTATGTGTGTGTAAGTGTATGTTTGTAAGTGTATGTGTGTAAGTGTATGTGTGTAAGTGTATGTGTGTGAGTGTATGTGTGTGAGTATATGTGTGTGAGTGAATGTGTGTAAGTGTGTAAGTGTATGTGTGTGTAAGTGTATGTTTGTAAGTGTATGTGTGTAAGTGTATGTGTGTGAGTATATATGTGTGAGTGTATGTGTGTGAGTATATGTGTGTGAGTATATATGTGTGAGTGTATGTGTGTAAGTGTGTGAGTGTATGTGTGTAAGTGTATGTGTGTATGTGTGTATGTGATTATGTGTATGGCTTAGCAGGAGGTTTGGGAACTGGGATGTTGGGACACCATTGGAAGGATAAGCAATATCATTGGGTAGAAATGTCCCAATCCACCATTTTTGTATTTGGTTACAAAACACACAGCTGATACTCCATTACTAAGAAATTGTGTGTCTGTAAGAATAACCACCATTTTTAGTTGCCTGGCTCTTTAATGATGTGTTGCACCCCATGTCTTATAATGTAAGGCCACTGTCTAACCCAGGAGTCCCCAACCTTTTTAACTTGTGAGCCACATTTAAATGTAAAAAAGAGTTGGAGAGCAACACAAGCATGAAAAGGTCCATGAGGATGTCAAATAAGGGCTGTGATTGGCTGTTTGGTAGCCCCTAAATGGACTGGTAGCCTACAGGAGACTCTGTTTGGCAGTACACCTGTTTATTTATGCAACAAAACTTGCTTCCAAACCAGGAATTCAAAAATAACCTCCTGCTTGGATACTGCTGGAAGCAACATCCAAGGGGTTGGTGAGCAACATGTTGCTCGCGAGCTACTGGTTGGGGACCACTGGTCTAACCCAAAGGGATGGGTGGGAGGTGGGTGGGCAGAGTATAAGGAAGGCAAGATGGAAGGACAATGGACCCTTCTTATTAAATGTGTTATTTGTTTGGTGCTCGGGACTGACGTGGGCTG
Organism: Xenopus laevis; assembly: GCF_017654675.1. Lineage (NCBI taxonomy): Eukaryota > Metazoa > Chordata > Amphibia > Anura > Pipidae > Xenopus > Xenopus laevis. The sequence goes on along the minus strand of NC_054383.1, from coordinate 623,394 downwards.
GAACAAATGGACAGACTAGTGGAGGGCCGGAAAAGAGCCAACCCAAATACAAATAGTCATATAATGGTTCTAGTGTAATAACCCAGAATATAAAGCAACGGTGCAGTACCAGGACCCCTGACTAATACTGACCATAATATTCTAACCCTTCTCTACCGTTCATCTTTACAAAGAGAAACACATTTTAGAAAACAAAGAATCTAGAAATGGCAGGAAAAGGGAATTTCACCAGTTTGGGGCAGTACTTCGAGTATGAAACACAGAACAGAATCATTGTCCTTTATTATGTAAAAAGAATTGAAAGGCATTATGGGTCCACCTATATGGCTAAACTCAGATGTGTGGCCACTAATATAAGGGGACAGACAGACACATTGTATTGTTCCTATAATTATCTCAGTAAGTAATAAAAAGCAACAGAAACAAGAGATTACTTGTAGCACTTAAGACAAATCCCCAAACCATATTAACAGTAAAAAGGTGAGGCTTGAGAGGCTCCATGAGAAATCGGAATATTTTGGTGACTGGGGATTGTAATAAAGCAAATGTGATGAATGATTGTAATTATATAGAGGGGCCAGTGTTACAGGACTTACAGTGTAGCAGTACTGAAGGTTTAGCTCCAAAATAATGAGCAGCAGCTGACACAGGGCATGGGACTCACATATTTAGCAAAGTAAATGGGAACAAGATTTTGGGGGCTGTCAGGCTGCCTAAATCAGTTGAAACCCAATTACCCCCAGAATGTCTGTGAGTTGCCACATGTGCTGCCTGATAAGATACAAATCTCTTTTCACTTTCACTTGGTTCTTATTATTCAGAATTCCATTAGAACCCCAAATCTGCAGTAGGGCCCCTCAGATGAGATTCATGTGAATATGGGGTGTGGGTGGGGGGAAGATTATTTAGGCACAGTCCGGGGCAGCTAGAATTGCAAAAAAATATTCTGATTATTTCCCATTTGACCAATGAACAAGGACAGCCAATCAGGTTCATTTTGAGCGTGGTTTGGGATCAGCACTGGTCAGTTATTGGTTATTGTATAAAACATATGAATAAATGGGGATTTGTCCCAAAGCAGCTTATATTTACCCAATGAACCCATTACAGAATGAATAGAAGTTGCTCTGTATGTATGCAGAAGAATAAGAGAGAATTATTTAAGGACTTGTGGGTAAATGGGCACATGTGTAAATACAGTCGCCCTGTGTGGCCAATCATTGGCTTCTTCATTAATCTTTATTCACATTAAGACTTTATGCTTTTTTACATCATGCTGAGGCTGAAGCCCCAGAAACGATTATGTAAACTATGAATCCCACCATTGGTTTTACATTAAAAAAAAGACAGTAGGGGCCATTATGGGCAGCAGGTCAGATTACGTATCAAAGACTGGAACCCAAAACCCCCAGCCTTTTATGTTTATAAGAAAATGAATGAAATGTCTGAATACCACTTTCTTCCATCTCCAGTTACTACAGTGATCCAGGGCAACCATACTGGTTGTGGAATCTGTATAGGCCCCTAATATTTCTGAGGGCCCTTAAGGGTAATAATACTGTCAGAAGGTCCAGATTTTCTTCAAATCCAAATGATTTCCTTGCCAGGAGCCTTGGCATGGAAAATAACTCAACCAGCATCGCTATACTAGATGGCACATGACATAGACAAAGACCTCAGCTAGTGCCCAATACTAGATATCACCAGACATAAACAAAGGCCTCCACTAGTGTCCCTATACTAGATGGAACAAGACATAGACAAATACCTCAGCTAGTGCCCAAGTACTAGATACGACCAGACATAAAGAAAGGCCTCCACTAGTGTCCCTATACTAGATGGAACAAGACATAGACAAAGACCTCAGCCAGTGCACCTATACTAGATAGCACCAGACATATCTACTTTGGTAATTGTGTTTGGAGGCCAGATCCCATGTAAGTTTGTACAATGAGTAGAGCTATGAAATTCCTTATAAGCACATGAAGGTGGGGGGGTATTGTAAACAGTGAATAATGTATCTTTGGTACCAGGAGGTTGCTGTCAGGCAGTAACTTTCATAAAATCCTCAAAATCATTAGGATTCCAAAGGCTACAGCGGTGCATCTTCATCACTGTGCTCGGTGGAGACCTGGAAGTCTTTGAGAATTTGGGAGACGTTTTCTGAACCCTGACCAGACAGATCATCCAGATCAGAGTCTGGGGTCGCCAGGTTTGTAGGGTCATCAGGCAGCATAGAAGGGTCAGGGGAAGGAGGAGCCTTGGGGACTGGTCTGTGGGAATTCTTCTGAGACATTGACCTCCTGCTATCCCGAAAACTGGCCAAAGGAGGGCGCAGACGAACCCCCGATTGGGCAGTTCCTTCAATGGCTTTTTGCAGCTACAAGAGGAAAAGAAATTAGTGAAAAATCTTTAAGGTGATCTTTATTAAATGTTACTTTCAATAAATTTAGTAGATAGAATGTCACATATGACATCTCTTTTGGTTCAGGTGTGGTGGGTTTAATACTTTTGGGTTCAAATATCCATTTCATTGACTAAAATGTGCTCCCCAACTAGTCTTCAGGCTGGACCCCCTTACCCCATAACAAGGTTACAGATATATAGAAACAGTCACCTTGCTATAGTTCCAGGGGTACCCAGGGTACAAATAAACACTCACCCCAAATCTCCCCCTAACTGAGCTTCAGACTGGGCCCCCTTAGCTCATAACAAGGTTACAGACATATAGAAACATTTGGGGTGTCACCCTGCTATAGTTCCAGGGGTACCCAGGGTACAAATAAACACTCACCCCAAATCTCCCCCTAACTGACCTTCAGACTGGGCCCCCTTAGCTCATAACAAGGTTACAGATATATAGAAACATTGGGGTAACAGTCACCCTGCTATAGTTCCAGGGGTACCCAGGGTACAAATAAGCACTCACCCCAAATCTCCCCCTAACTGACCTTCAGACTGGGCCCCCTTAGCTCATAACAAGGTTACAGACATATAGAAACATTGGGGTAACAGTCACCCTGCTATAGTTCCAGGGGTACCCAGGGTACAAATAAACACTCACCCCAAATCTCCCCCTAATTGACCTTCAGACTGGGCCCCCTTAGCTCATAACAAGGTTACAGACATATAGAAACATTGGGGTAACAGTCATCCTGCTATAGTTCCAGGGGTATCCAGGGTACAAATAATCACTCACCCCAAATCTCCCCCTAACTGACCTTCAGACTGGGCCCCCTTAGCTCATAACAAGGTTACAGACATATAGAAACATTGGGGTAACAGTCATCCTGCTATAGTTCCAGGGGTACCCAGGGTACAAATAATCACTCACCCCAAATCTCCCCCTAACGGACCTTCAGACTGGGCCCCCTTAGCTCATAACAAGGTTACAGATATATAGAAACATTGGGGTGTCACCCTGCTATAGTTCCAGGGGTACCCAGGATACAAATAAACACTCACCCCAAATCTCCCCCTAACTGACCTTCAGACTGGGCCCCCTTAGCTCATAACAAGGTTACAGACATATAGAAACATTGGGGTAACAGTCATCCTGCTATAGTTCCAGGGGTACTCTGGAAAGGATACTAGCACTCACCCTAAATCTTATCCTAACTGGGCTTAATGCTGGGCACCCTAACCACTGATCTAGGCCTCTTGGGCTCCAATCAAAAGTGTGGGGCGCTCTAGTATCTAGTACCCTCTCACCTCTTTCAAAGCGACGACTCCTCTGAGTTTTCCCCCGTGGGTTATGTAGGCCTGGCTGAGTCCGAGGAGGGAGAAGAGAGTGTGAGTCTGAAGAGAAGAGACAGTCAGTGAGTATCATTATAACTGGGAGGCCACTTAGTGCTACTGGGCAGGAGGGTTCCCTACCTTATGAAGGGATGTTCGCTCCACAATCTGGAATGGTGACGGGTCAATCAAGCAGCTGTCGAATGAAGCCCGTTTTGAAAGTTCCTGCTGCTCCCACACAGTGATCTGCAAGTGCAAAGCCTTTCAATGTAATTTCAATACCATTTGAACCTGTTGCTCTATCACATCCCTCTGGATATTTTTCATGGCAAAGCATTGTTTCTAATTGCAAGGCTCATTTCCCAAACATAGGGCCAGAATGGGACTAATATCTGCTAAGACAGGGGCCTTTTACCCTCTATTAAAATACCTCTGCCTTTTCTCTTACCTCTTCCGGTGTCATTTTCTCTTCAGGCTCTGATTCCTGTAAAGAGTCGACAGTTATGCCTGTTAAATTATAAGCTGCAGAGCATTTCTTATTTCTTTAGAGGGAGGGGGTGCAGACATTAAAATTCATGAAAGGGTGCTTCTTCTGAAGTTCTTGGGACCCTAATATGAATTCTGTGGGCTCAGTAATGAACACTAAAAGGGCAAGATGGAGACAGTAGGACAAGATGAAGACAGTATGGCAATATGAAGACAGTAGAAAAAGATGGAGACATTAGCTCCAGGTGGAAACAGTAGGACAAGATGAAGACAGTGGGGCAAGATGGAGACAGTAGGACAAGAGGGAGGCAGTAGGGAAAGATGGAAACACTAGGGCAAGATGGAGACAGTAGGACAAGACGGAGACAGTAGGACAAGATAGAGACAGTAGGGCAACATGGAGACAGTAGGACAAGACGGAGACAGTAGGACAAGATAGAGACAGTAGGGCAATATGGAGACAGTAGGACAATATGGAGACAGTAGGACAAGATGGAGACAGTAGGACAAGAGGGAGGCAGTAGGGAAAGATGGAAACACTAGGGCAAGATGGAGACAGTAGGACAAGACGGAGACAGTAGGACAAGATAGAGACAGTAGGGCAAGATGGAGACAGTAGGACAAGATAGAGACAGTAGGGCAAGATGGAGACAGTAGGACAAGATGAAGACAGTAGGACAAGATAAAGACAGTAGGACACGATAGAGACAGTAGGACAAGATAAAGACAGTAGGACACGATGGAGACAGTAGGACAAGATAGATACAGTAGGGCAAGATGGAGACAGTAGGGCAAGATGGAGACAGTAGGACAATCTAACACTTGGCCCATATTCCTGCAATACATTTTTTTATCACCTCACATACTGCAGATCATTCATCCTCTCCTCTAATTCCTGTTCAACATGAAGCCATATTTGCATAGAGCAAATGATTTTCTATTGTATCATCTCAGCACAGACCCTCATATTCCTCTGACCTGTGGTGTGTCTTGTGGTTTTGGTGCCTCAGAGCCACAGAAGATTCTGTAAATTGCTGCACGAAACCTTCCACAGGAACTTTCTGGAAGAGAAAGAAAGTTGGTAAAGGAACCAGTAGAAGCCCGAATAAATAATACATTTGGTACAGTATTGACAGGATGGAGAAAGGGGGTTAGATATTGATCTCTGCAGCAGGAACTCTGAGACTGGGTTATTTACCAACTTATTTGGGTACTAGTGTCCCAGTGTTGCACAGTCTGCAGGGAAAGCTTAATCTTTTGCTCACTGGAGATACCCAATTCTTATGGGGATCTTACGCAAGAGTTGGAGATAGCACATATGGGAAAGTCTACCCTCAGAAGGAAAGAAGGGCTGAGGGTCCAGAGTTTAACTCTTCTGCCCATTGAGAGCCATGATGTCCTCATTTGGCATTGGCACAGATGATATTTTCTGTTTCTCTGTTGCTTTGGGTCCAGCCATGATTGTTATGGAGGATTGATCTGTATATTCTTGGTTCCTAAATTATATCAGTGATGTGGCTTACCTGGTTGTGCCTGGGAACTTGGAGGCTCCACTGAATTATTTGAGGGGATGGGACCATTACATTCCTCAATAGGCTGAAAAAACAAGAAACAAATTACATCCCATTGTGCTCCTTGACACTCTTTAACAAAGAGGGTTGGTTGTGATGTAATTTATTTTAATAATATGTACGTTTGTGGTTTCTTGCTGTGTTTGGTCATTGGCTGCTGCTAAATTCCACTTCTGGGCTTTCACTTCACCCCAGGAGCACAAATGAAGCCTGTTACATACTCACCATGACTGCAAGAGGGAGGCTGCTGTAACCACCAATCAGGCAAATTAGGGACTTCTCACTGAGAAACTGCCCCCCCCCTCATTAATGACCTTACTTGCCTCTCAAATGCTTCTCTGTTTTCATACCTTACCTCTTTCTTCTCTTCCTCTTCACCTGCCGTCTCCTCTTCATCTACATATTTGAATGAGTCTCTTTTTCCTGCTACATCTGCAGCCTTTTGACCTCTGTATGGTGGAGAGGCCAGGTGCTCCCTTCGCTCTCGACTGAGGAGTCTCTCCAACAGCGCAGTGATCTCGGATCTTTCTACAGAGCCAAGCAGGACCATACTATCTGGAATAAATAGTTTCACTCAGGGTGACTGGGGAATGGGGCCGGTTCTGGGTTCTATAATTTTACAATGTAAGTTTCTAGACCGACATTGTACATTGCCTAAAGCTTTGTACCTGCTGACTCAACCAGAGGTAGCGCTTTGTGGGTGCAGCTTTGCAGAACCTTGAGCAGGTCTCCATAAGTGCAGCATGATGTGATGTAATGGATGTCTCTGACCATGATGTCTTCTACAAAGATGTTATATTTACTGGCAGAAAGGAGAAGATAGTCATATGCTAAGTACATAGAAACAATAAGAACAGAAAGAATTTGTGTTTGTGCCCTGTTCGGTTCTGTGCCCAGATTCCCCAAATTAGCCAATACATTTTGGAACCAACCCAGTTGGCCTGGCAGTATTTTGTTTCCAGAATGGGCAGCTACCCAATAGGTCTGGCCAGTACAGCCAGAACACCTGCCTTAGGTGGCACATACCTCTTGTTGGCTCGGCATGGAGGGGATAGAACTAATGTTAGGAGGATTTTCAAGCTTTTCTTTGGCAATAGATTAGCTGAGCAGCAATCGGGCAAATGTTTGCAGTGGTATGGGAGGTCTCACCTAACATGGCATGAGGAGAGATCAGGCAGGTACGGCAACCTCTTGGTCTGGATGATGGAGTCGTATAAGCTTGGCTGAAGGTTCTGGGCAACAACATTGGCCATAATGACAGAGATCAGCATGGGAAGGATGTGAGAAATCTGCCCGGTCAGCTCAAAGCAGATCACAGCCGTGGATACGGTGTGTGTAACAGCCCCTGTAAGAGCTGCAGCTCCTAGAGAACAACCAATAGGGAGAAGGGTTAGATGGGCTCAAGCTTCAGCTCTGTGATCAAGCTGCATCTCCCAGGGAACAGACAATAGAGAGAAGAGATAGATGGGATCAATCTCCAACTTTAGGAAACAACCAACTGGGTGAAGGGTTAGATGGGATCAAGCTTGGGCTCTTAGGGAACAACCAATAGGAAGAAGGGTTGGATGGGATCAAGTATCAGCTCCTAGCAAACAGCCAATAGGGAGAAGCATAGATGGAATCAAGCATCAGTTCCTATGGAATGGCCAATAAGGAGAAGGGTCAGATGGGATCAAGCATCAGCTCCTAGGGAATAGCCAATAGGAAGAAGGGTTAGATGGGATCAAGTATCAGCTCCTATGGAACAGCTAATAGGCAGAAGCATTAGTTGGGATCAAGCATTAGTTCCTAGGGAATGACCAATAGGGAGAAGGGTCAGATGGGATCAAGCATCAGTTCCTAGAGAATGGCCAATAGGGAGAAGGGTAAGATGGGATCAAGCATCAGCTTCTAGGGAATAGCCAATAGGAAGAAGGGTTAGATGGGATCAAGCTTGGGCTCCTAGGGAACAGCCAATGGGGAGAAGGTGGGATCAAGCTGCATCTCTCAGGGAGACTACTATAGGGGGAAGGGTTAGATGGCTATTATTAGGATGTTATATTAACTCCCAGTGAGAGAACACAAAGGTTCCCAGCAAGTGGACCACGATGGAAATATAATCACCAATTACTGCGTAGCCTCCAGGTACGATCTTGTACACAATTCCATCAAACAGAATTCCATTGGGGAAGAGATATGCCATTAGCTCCCCAATTAACCTCCCAAAGGCTGCCCCTGTGGAACAAAGTAAATGTTCAGCCTCTGTTTGTCATGATGGAGTCTTTTTTATATACAATCTGGCACAGCATAAAATCTATCGGCTATAAAGTTCAAAGCCCTTGAAATCCAATGGCAGGAGAAAGTAGAGTCACCCAATCAGAGGCAGGTTTGCTGAATTTGAGGAGATCTGCACCAATCTTTGTCAGGAAAGAGTACAATTACCACTGGCATTAATATAATGATACCACCTTTCCCCCCCCCACAGTGACCGGCTGGGTTTTTCTAATATCAGACCCGTTCATCTCATCACCAGTCTCTTACCAAGCACAAAGACTGGCATGAAGGTGCCACATGGTATTGGCATTGTAGTTGCAATGACCGACATCAGGAACTAGAAAAGGAAACACAAGAGCATTGAGCTTATTAGAGAAAACTGTTACATACAGTTCAGTCCTGTCCCGTCCATGTTACATACAATTATCATTAAAGTCTATACTGCCTGGTTCTGGTCCTTCCAATCTATTTTACGCAGTCCTGTCCCTTCCATGTCCCATCTATATTCCTTTCCCTGCACTGAGAGCTCCCGGTACCGGAGGCCCAGTTCATCACAAAGACTTCTGTCCATCCAGCAACAACCTTGCCCCTAATGTGCCCCACTGAGCCACTTTAGCTCCAGTTCTAGTACCAACACGATGGGCACTGCATTTTATATTATACTATAGAGACTAGACCAAGTGCTCTTCCTACATTAATGACAGCACCCAACAGAATGTGTATATATTATGTCTCTAGCCACTAATACCATTAAGATCCCTCATATTGGCCCACCTATAGCGCAAAGGGCACCCTGACTGTATCTGCTCTGGTCACAGGTCTAATCTGACGGACAGGTGGGTGACTTACCTTCATGACAAAGAAGAGTGGAAGAGTGATAAATACATTCGGATAGACAAAAGCAGCAGAACGACCCAGCAGTGAGGGGTCCCCTGTATATTTTGTCCACGTGTGGTTATCAAACAGGACACTGATACTCTCCCGTGGCATGAGCTGTGGGGCAGTGAGAGAAAGACAAGGCATGAGACAGGGCAAGACAGGTATAGGGAGAGATAAAACATAAGGGACAGTTGTGAGTTCCAGTTCCCAAACTGGGGTGACATAAAGGCAAACAAGGAATCTGGATCTAAAATACCCTTGACTGCCAAACTGTAAGTCCACATGGCAGGTAGGTCATGGTATGTATCAGCTGAAAGTGCCTACTCACTGCCCTTTAGAGAGAGGAATTTTTTTTTGACGCGCGTCTTTTTTTTGGACGCACAATAATGCCATACAAGTCTATGGGGTCATTTTTGTGGCAAAACAAGGTGAAAAAATGTGCCCATCCCCACAAAGGACCAAAGTGCAGAAATGTGGCATTTGGATGGTTCTAGGAGTGATTCCTGGGGGGGAGGTGCGGGGGGTACTTACCGCTCCAGCCATATACTGCCCAAAGCCCGGAGGGAAGGTGAGAGTCGCAATGCAGAAGGTAATGGCAGCAGGATAAATGAAACGACTGGCACAGACACAAAGTAAAAAAAAAAAAAAGAAGAGAAATTAACTTACTGTTATAAAATCATCATTTAATTCCATGGAATTTAGGAAATCTCCTATATTTAGTCATTTCACATTTACATAGAAGGTGAGATTGAATAAAGACACACAGCCATGACCTTGCTGGTCGTTCCTGCTACTAACGCCGGTATTAGGGCATTTTAGAGAATATAGTAATGGGAATATGGAATTGTTGAGAGCTGAGGGTGTAGAGAAAATGATCTTAGGTCCTAGTGGGGGCAATTTCCAATCCAAATGACTACGTGAGGAGCTGCGATGGATTTATAAATGATACACTAGGCAAACCCAAGGATTAGTGATGTGTGGGCCGGCCCGAAGCCCATGTTTCAGGTGGGTTTGGTTGACACCTGCTCCCGAACTTACTGTGCCCCACTCCTGTGTAAGTGGAGTCTATTTATAGTCCCCACCCCTTCCGTGACATCAGAGTCAGGGACGAGTCGGGCTCAGATATATAAGGATGCAGGCGGGGGTGGGACGGGTCGGTGCGGGCAGCACAACATTAGGGGAGGGTTGAAAATTTACCGACATGCACATCACTACCAGGGATTAAATTCAGTATTTCATATTAGCGATGCACCGAATCCACTATTTTGGATTCGGCCGAACCCCCGAATCCTTCGCAACAGATTCGGCCGAATACCGAACCGTATGTGAATCCTATTTTGCATATGCAAATTAGGGGTTGGAAGGGGAAAAAATGTTACTTAGTAATTTTGTGACAAAAAGTCACGCAATTTCCCTCCCCGACCCTAATTTGCATATGCAAATTCAGATTTGGTTCGGCCAGGCAGAAGGATTCAGCCGAATCCGAATCCTGCTGAAAAAGGCTGAATCCTGGCTGAATCCCGAACCGAATCCTGGATTCGGTGCATCCCTATTTCATATAAACTGTGCTAATATTCTAGATAAAAGGAGATTCCATATACTGTCACCCTGCTGTCCGACTATTGCACCCCCACTGTCCTACTTCATACCTACTACATCATGAAAAGCAATTAAATGCGTGACATGAACTGCCCCCCATAAAGCCTTGTGTGTTCATAACCATAATGACATTCTTCAGAACATAATATTAAATGTGATCCCATAGCAAATCTTCAGATAACCCCCACATATGTCAGACTTACAGGCCTATAATTGCCAGCCTGAGATTCCCTTTTTAAATAATGGAATTTCCTTAGCTTTCCTCCAATCTATATATACCATACCAGATAAATGTAAGTTTGAGAAAATCAGATAAAGCAGCCTGGTGAAAACTAACGTAAGTTATCTAAGTACCCAAGGGTGTATTCCATAAGGATTTGAGGCCTAAGTACCATGTTTGAGCTAAGCCTTCTGTACTACTACAGAGTAAGTTCTGTTACTGCTCTGTCTATATTCAAAGGGAAAGAAATGATTCAGCACAATTTTCAAAGACCACAGTTACCAAACCATTTCTCTCTTTTTTGGGGCTTGCCTTCCCTCAAACTTTGGACCAAATCATTGTATATTTAATATTCGGGTTTAATCATTTTTGGATTTGAACCCAGCAGCAGTTTCTTTTCAGCTGAACAAGAAGCATATTCCAGTCCTTAGCTAATGAAGTTCTAGAGCAGTGTTCCCCCACCAGCGACTTGCAGGCAACATGCTGCTCAACGACCCCTTGGAGGTTGCTGCCAGTGGCCTCAAAGCAGCTGCTTATTTTTGAATTCTTGGCTTGGAAGAAAGTTTTATTTAAAAAAAAAACAGGTCTACTGCCAAATAGAGCCTCCTGGAGGCTGCCAGTCCACATAGGGGCTAACAAATAGTTGATCACAGCACTTATTGGGCACCCCCAGGAACTATTTTCATGCTGTGTTGCAACTCTTTTTAAATTTGAATGTGGCTCATGGGTAAAAAAAGGTTGGGGACCCCTGTTCTAGAGAGTAGACCAGGAGAGTATTTGGCTTGATAAAAGGGAAGTGTTCTGGAGAAAAAAAAACCCAATGATCAAAATGCCTGGCCCTTTGGTGTCTCAGTCTCACTTACTAGCGGCTGAGGAAGCTGCTCAGAGTCTGGTTCCGGCGGATCCCTTCCACCACCTGTCGGTTCATGAACACAAAAAAAGCACCAAGGAATCCGCAGCAGATTCTGTAACGGAACAAGAATTATTTTACTCTTAGCATGTGCTGGGCCAGATCCTATTGGATGAGAAATGCTTAAGTCATGGTTCCCCTGAATCAGAATTGAACTAGGAGAAACTTTTTCATGACATTGAATCCAGTCAATGAAAGAACTACAGGCAATACCAAAGAGGTTCTGGATAACAACCAGCCAGCGGCCCTACATTTATATGAGCACATCTTACCCAATGACAGCAAATGCCGGGAGTTCCTGGAGGTCAAAGGGAAACTCCATGCGGAAGTTGGTACGAAAGAGAGCGGTGATAGTAACTGAAAGAGAGGGAAAACGCACAGGTACATATGTCTAGGATTTACCTACAGAGACTATAACACAGATAGTTGGAGGAGGAGTGGCTGGGATTATCTGAGGCCCATCTGTATTTATTGTAATCTAAAGATGTGACAATGCTACATATAATCTGTATATCATAAAGCATTCAGGCCTAGCTATAGCCAATACAAGATTAGTAGTTGGAGGAAGAGAGGTGGACCTATCTATAGTCATTATAAGGTGATTAGTTAGAGGAGGAGAGGTGGGATATAAGGAGACCTAGCTATAGTCAATACAATATTAATAGTTGGAGGAGAATAGGTGGGATTTTAGGAGACATATCTATAGTCAAAACAAGATTAGTAGTCGGAGGAGAAGAGGTGGGATTATAGGAGACGTAGCTATAGTCAATACAATATTAATAGTTGGAGAAGAGGTGGGATTATAGGAGATTTAGCCATAGTCAATACAAGATTAATAGTCGGAGGAGAAGAGGTTAGATTATAGGAGACCTAGCTATAGTCATTATAAGGTGATTAGCTAGAGGAAGAGAGTGGGATTTTAGGAGCCATAGCTATAGTCAAAACAAGATTAGTAGTTGGAGGACAAGAGGTGGAATTATAGGAGACCTAGCTATAGTCAATACAATATTAATAGTTGGAGAAGAGGTGGGATTAAAGGAGATTTAGCCATAGTCAAAACAAGATTAGTAGTTGGAGGAGTAGAGGTGGGATTATAGGAGCCATAGCTATAGTCAATACAAGATTAGTAGTTGGAGGAGAAGAGATGGGATTATAGGAGACCTAGCTATAGTCAATACAATATTAATAGTTGGAGGAGTAGAGGTGGGATTATAGGAGACCTAGCTATAGTCAATACAATATTAATAGTTGGGGAAGAGGTGGGATTAAAGGAGATTTAGCCATAGTCAAAACAAGATTAGTAGTTGGAGGAGTAGAGGTGGGATTATAGGAGCCATAGCTATAGTCAATACAAGATTAGTAGTTGGAGGAGGAGAAGTGGGATTATGTGAGACCTAGCTATAGTCATTATAATAACTATAGAGGAATGGTTATTTAGATGGTTTTGAATGGAATTTATGATTATGGGGTCAAGACAACATGGCTAGGGGTGTAGATGTCAGAATGTTGTGTTGCAAGGCAACAGGTTACTTTTCATGTGAATTCTTCCCTAAATTGTACCATCAGTTAATCATGTGAAACATCTACCCACCGGCGTCCTTGTTCCACACGGCAAATACTCGGAACATGAAGGCACTAAAGGTGGCAGCAAAGAAACCCCGCCAGTAGTTCCTCACCGCAAAATAGGAAGAGGTCACCTCAATACTAAACAGAACACCTGTAGGAGATGGAAGGGGCAGGAAAATACAGTATGAAATACATTAAGTGCAATGTAAATATTTCTTCCTTAAATTCTCAGATGTGACCAGAATCTCTCTACACTGTGCCCCCCGAATCGAATGATCTCATGCCCCTAGTGTATATGTTCCTGCCAGTTCCCTAACCCTGTGCCACCAGCTCAACTGCCCTTCAATCTGCTTCTGTATTTATTAACCCCTTACCCATATTGTGTATGTTCCAAGCACTTTCCTTACCCTACTCCTACTTAACCTTCCTCCACACTAGACCCAAGTCTGCTAAACTATTGCCCCCTATTGGGTATCTTCATTTTGTTGCTGTCCAGTGTCCAGATTGTTCTCATCACAATTCCATACAGACAGGCCAACTTAATCCATATCATCCAGTCCTTGATTTCCTTCTGCCTCCTTGTACTTTATGCTCCAGGGGCAGTAGATACTTAATACCATTACCCTGCTGGTGCCATGGAGTTAGTTGACCTCTCTGAATGTGATCAGTTTCTCAGTTTTGAGTCAATATCCTATCACTTGCCTCCCAGGGGGGTTCCGAAGCAGCATCCAACACCAACAGCACATCCCACTGTGAGAACGTCGGTGTAATAATACGCTTGCTACTGAGAGATGGTGGTAGGACACATGACACAACCAGCAGAGAGACACCATCGGGAAGAAGTCATGCCACCAAGGAGAGAGGCCCAGCCAGGAGAGAATATTACCATCATTAAGAGAGGCACCACCAGGGCAGAGTAACACCATCACCACCATGGTGAGAAACACCAAGCCACCATGAAGTAGTATCACCACCACCAGCAGGAGAGGCACCACACCACCAGGAGAGAGTACAGTCATCATTGAAAGAGGCATCACATCATCAGGAGAGAATAAGGTCACCATGGAGAGAGACATCACACCACCAGGAGGGAGAACGTTTGCCATTGAGAGAGGAACCATGTCAACAGGAGAAAGTTGGGCCACCACGGTGAGAGGCACCACAGAATAGAAGATTACATATCCACCCAGGGAATAAGAGAAGTAGAAACGTCAAAGGCAAGATATAGGGAAATAATCCAATTAAACAGACAAAAGCACAAGGGGGGCAGAATATAGTGCATGTGATGTTAAAAAGTAATTCATCAGAGAGACACTGTGAGACAACCAGAAGTGACAGACAGTGAGAGAGATGCAAGTAGTATGAGACACAGAACTACAAGTATTATAATTACGGAGGCCACACACAGTACACAAGAGAGGGCACACGGTGAAACAGTGGAATGGAAACTTATTATGGGATATGCAAAAGGCCAAACATATTAGTGGGACCGTGGGAGAGGGGCAAGAGAGCTACATGTCTGGTAGGGACAACAGAAACAGAATTTTGTGCATTTTGGTGACAAGGTGAATCTTGTTTAGTACAGAGAGAAGCTGTTATCTCTGGGGAGAAAAGCCCAATGGCTTGAGAGAAGGTTCCAATTCCCATTGAGAAGGCTCCCAGTCCTATGAGGAAGTATCAAAGGTTCCAACTCCCATTATAACCTGTTCCAACTCCAAGTAAAAGATTCTGACTCCCCATTAGGTTTCAATTCCCAGTGGAAATGTTAAACTCATAAAAGAAGCTCAATTTTCCTTTTAGGGCTTCAACTTCCCATGATAAGGTCTTAGTTAGAGAATATTCTTAAACCCTCGGAGAAGCTTCCACCCCTAGATGTTACTAACTGAAAGAAATATGATTACACCCCTAGATGTTACTAACTGTAGTAGAGAAGCTTCCACCCCTAGATGTTACTAACTGAAAGAAATATGATTACACCCCTAGATGTTACTAACTGTAGTAGAGAAGGTTCCACCCATAGATGTTACTAACTGTAGGAAAGAGGGTTCCACCCCATGGCACTTCTCGTGGTTAAAGGGATTCTGCCCCTGCCTGTGTGTAGCTCCCTCTGCCTCTCTCTTGGGCAAGTGAGTGAAACAAATATGAAGGAAACAGAAAATGGCTTTAAGGTTAACACAGAGGGACCAGCACTTGCCTCCCATGGGCGCAGCAAAGCAGCATCCAACCCCAACAGCGCAGGCAGCAGGTAACAGTTCCAGAATCCGGAAAGGATCCTAAGTGGGGTGTTATATACATGTATATATATATATATAGGGCTTTATACAGTGGGGAGGTCAACACATATGTAAAGACACAAACACGGTCTCTTTTACTAACATACGGCCTGTTCCACATCTGCCCAGGGAAATATCCCATAGCAATGCAGGGATGTGCCTAATGTAAGACTGGTCGCTAGGGATGACTGTATGGGCAGATGTATTCCTATGTTAGTAAATGAGAATCACAACGTCAGAGAAATAATCTCACAATTTCCAGTGACCATTGTCAAACCAAACAGCACAAAGTTGCCCCAGGGTGTGAGGGGGTCACTTGTCATTAGATCAGACATTGTCTCCCATCTGCAGGACATTACACAGTTGTGTGGCTGACACATTGTTATGGGACTGTTGGTTGGCTGCTATCAGCCTACTGACCTGTGCTCATCTTGACCAGGTTTATTGGCCAGGCTAACCTTCAATTTGGCTTCTGTATGTCAGGATTCTTCTTAACTTCCAGGATCTGGCCTCCCTATCTAGTAGCCAGTCCACCACCCTCTCCATATTGCTCCAGAGACCTTCAATCAACATAATCCAGAATCTTTCTACCTATACATACTGCTCCAGCATGCTCCTTACACTCAACTCCACTATCTAGTTTTCCCTCCAAGCAACCCTCTCATGTCCCATGATGTCCCATGATGTCCCATGATGTCCCATGCCCCTATCCAGAGTTCCTCCTCCTCTTTCAAGTTCCATCTTCCACTACAATGTTTCTCTTTCCCCATCCTATTCCATCTCCCACTGCAGTGTTCTACTCCTACTCCAGTCTGTTCTACCACTTTACCTCCCTGCTCCATCTTTTTAAGTTTTCATGTTGGACCCTCTCCCTCCTGTCTCAGCATCTACCCCAGATGTTCTCTCACTCCATCTTCATTTTTTCACTTCAGTTTTACCTTGATTCATCCTAACTCAGCTCCCATCCCTCCCATCATTCTCCTACTCTTCTTTATACCACCTACCAACCCTCATGCCCCACACTGACCCATCTTTCATCCCCTCATTCTCCTGCTCCATTCAATTCCAGCTTCCAACCCTCCTGCTCCATTCTGACTGATCTTCTACCACCTCATTCTCCTGCTCCATTCAATTCCAGCTTCCAACCCTCCTGCTCTATTCTGACTGATCTTCTACCACCTCATTCTCCTGCTCCATTCAATTCCAGCTTCCAACCCTCCTGCTCCATTCTGACTGATCTTCTACCACCTCATTCTCTTGCTCCATTCAATTCCAGCTTCCAACCCTCCTGCTCCACCCTGACTGATTCATCTTAACTCAGAATTTCACAGACAGATATGCTGCAGGGTTCAATGGGTTTGTGCAATGTGTTGTAAGAGTAGTTAAACAGTCTACTTTAGGGCCACAATGGGGCCCTGCACTGTTCTGTATAGATGCTGACTGTGTGTTGAAATGTTCTACTGAAGCACTGGAGGTACCTGGGGTCTACTCTATGTATTACAGGATTGCTATGGCCTGTGTAATGAACTGCAGGGGTTGTGCAATGCAATCTATGGGATCATGTACTGCACTGACCATCTCAACTGCCACTTGTGCTACCTAACTGCCTTGTTGGTTTAGAAACCATGGCACTTGGAAGAGTACAGACAATCTTATTCTATGTATGGGGCCCCAAAATGGGTTTCAGACCTGTATATGGGGTCTCCCATTACAACATGTAATATGTTTCACTTGAAGACAAAATAAATCATTCATTTAAAAGGAGTTTGTGACCCCAGAATTAATGTGGCTCAAGACAACACAGCAGAAAAAAAGATATTGAATATTTTTGATTTTTGAGTCCCCCTAGTTTAGTAGAAAAGTCACCCCAAGAGGAGGAGAAAGGGGTATAGTAAAGGTTCAGCTCCTCCACTCCTCTGTGACTAGGGACTATTACTAATCACTAGCCGTGGAGTAGTCAGTAATAGAAGCACTAAAGGGGCTGCTCCCATGGAAAAAAGAATATGGGGGAGCCAAATCCACCCCACGTGATAAAGGGTGGAATTTAAATATCTCAATAGAAATTGTCCCTCCTGCACAGAAAGCCCAGTAATGGATGGGTTAATTAGGGCCCCTTCAGTAATATTGAATGGTTTGTTGAAAATCCCTCCCCTGCAGAGAGGCCAGTAACAGACAGAAAAATAAAGTTCCTATACATAAAGAATACATTGATTCCTCCTGGGTGGATCAATAAAAGTCACACCCCCAGCAGAAAGGACACACCCCTGGATGAGTTCACAGAAGCCCCTCCCCTGCAGAAAAGACACTCACAGCAGCCACTCCAGCTTCACAGCCAAAGCCAGTTGTAGCCAATCAGAATCATCACAAGAGTCAGAGAAAAGGAAACAGTTGTGAATCCAGAGGCACATTCAGTAAGTAACAGCCGGGGGTGGGGGGGGAACAGTGTGGGGCCCGTCCAAGGCAGCTCCTTACCTGGTAAACTCCACAGAACACCGACATGAACTTGCTGAGGACAACTGAGCAGATACTTGCAATGTGGACAAATGGACCCTAAAAAGAACACCGACACTTATTATCCAATATTCTAACCCCACCCCCCAGGAAGCTTATTTCTATGGAACCTTCAAAATAAGGGGGGGTTGTAATTGTATTGAATGGCCTGACCTGCTTCTGGCTCATAATAACATGTGTGGGCTTTACAGCACCAGACATGGGCTAGTGAGTAAGCAGGGATACAGTCATTTTAATATTTCATTAGCCCCCCTATACCCCCTGTAACAGAGCAGTAGTAGGCAGTCCATACAACTGTCACTTCTTCTTCATGGACACAGCCCAGTGTACATTTACACCTCCTATTAATTATCTGGGGATCTCTGATACAAAACCCAACTGCTGTGTAAGGAGCCTCCCATGTGTTTCCATTGGATATATCTGGGTGCAATATAAACTGGGGTCCCCTGTATATGTTTATGTGGAGGTGCGACTGCAGGAGATTGTTATGATGGTACTTGGCTAAACAGAATTGTATCATCGTTACATCTTTCTGCCTATTAATTAGCTAATTATATCATTATAATGTATGCAATAAAGAGGGCACCTTGAGTTACTTACCTCCTTGCCCAAGGGCATGCCACTGCCCAATGAGGCTGTCAGACCAATCACTTTGGCTACAAAGGCTTTTAGGGTCAGATATTCCTTCAGCACTACCCCACGAAGTATCACTTTCAACTCCGGGATTCCTGAACCTGCCAACCCCAACATAGGGTAGATAATTACTCGGAGCCTACGTCATCTTGTAGCAAATTCCTTCTCTGAGCCCACTTTACCTCAGGGTAAATGACTACTCTGAGCCTACTTCATCTCAGGGCAAATACTACTCGGAACCTACTTCATCTCATGGCAGAGTACTACTCTGAGCCTACTTTATCTTAGTGTAAAGGACTACTCTGAGCCTATTTCATCTCAGGGCAAATGACTACTCTGAGCCTACTTCATCTTGTAGCAAATTCCTACTCTGAGCCTACTTTATCTTAGGGCAAATGACTACTCTGAGCCTACTTCATCTCAGGGCAAATGACTACTCTGAGCCTACTTCATCTTGTAGCAAATTCCTACTCTGAGCCTACTTTTTCTTAGGGCAAATGACTACTCTGAGCCTACTTCATCTCTGGGCAAATGACTACTCTGAGTCTACTTCATCTCTGGGAAAATGACTACTCTGAGCCTACTTCATCTCAGGTCAAATGACTACTCTGAGCCTACTTCATCTTGTAGCAAATTCCTACTCTGAGCCTACTTTATCTTAGGGCAAATTCCTACTCTGAGCCTACTTCATCTCTGGGCAAATGACTACTCTGAGCCTACTTCATCTCTTGGCAAATAGAACTGAAGACTGCTAGTAAGTGATATACAAAGCCCATTTCCCAGGGGCAGACAATACACAGTACCTATGGCCTGTGGAGATACAATGTGGCAAAACACTGCAGCAAAGAGAATGAGGACGAGAGGATAAGAGACCCAGGCCAGATACTGGATCCAGACGTTTGGAGAGAGGGACTCGTACATCCACCTGTAGGCTGTGAGACATGGAAATAAGAATCAGGCTCCCAGGGCCACTTACAGACAATCATAAGGCAAATTTGCCAGTTCGAACCAACACCCATCATACCCACTAACACCCCATTGCCCTGCTCTAACTAACCATGCCCAGCCCCACCATCACCCTGCCCAGGTCTATCAAACCCACCCCTTCCTTTCAAGCTGCTCCCCATTTGTGCCAAGAAGAAGAGGACAAGTTGCACCATCATTACAGTGCGGGGGGTTCTGCTGGACTCTGGGGTTGGACAGAAGGGCAAATCCCATTGTGAAAGTGAATGCCGTTACCCTGCAGACTTTTGGAACTGGCATAGTCCATACACCAGCTGACTATCGCCATCATAAAGCCCAACAGAACCAGGAAAATCCAGTCTTCTGCAAGCTTCTTTATGATGTATTGTTTCAGCCGGTGGATAAATCCTGCAACAAGATATCAGGGGGTGAAACATAGAGAGGGAACCGGCTGAATCCAGACATTTGGCTCATACAGCATCACTCTGTATAAAATACCACCACCACCACCACCACCACCACCACCATCATCATCATCATCATCACTCTATCTGCACTGAAATGAATGGGGTGTTCTGCATTCTCATGACCAGTGGCAAAACTAGATGGTACTGGGCCCCACAGAATTTTAGGGCCCCAAACATATCCATAGATTGCTCTGTTCTACCAATAGATATTGAAATTGCTAATTTTCTGGACCTCACAGGGCCCCCAGGGTCTGCTTCCCCTGTAGTTACACCCCTGCTCATGACAGCGCTTTGTTTTACTGTTGATTGTTTGGAGAGATTGGGGTTTCCCTGTAAGAAGTGGGAAGCCGGATCATTTTTAGAATATTCATTGAGCTCAGTCCCCCCCTGATAGGTCTTGTTTTTGTCCACTGACCCACCATAAGTCCTGAGGCAGATGAATATTAATTGGATCAGGTCATTGTATTTCATTCCTTCAGGTTACGGACAGAAATTGTATCGACTCACTAATGGGACTTTTATCTCATTGTTACTTATTATTTGTGCTACAAATACACTGCAATCGTAACACAACAAACACACAACAATGTAGAGCTGCACTTACTGTGGCACTTGGAGTAACATTCTTTGTGGACCTCAGTGGGTTTGGGGGGTTCCACTTGCTCCTTTTCCTGCAGTAACTTCACTGCTTCTTTCCGTGCAAATTGGGAGAGCTCCTCCGTGTAGTGTCCGTACGTCTGTGAAGGCACCAGGTACAGTTACAAATAGAAATATATGAGATCTGATCTCTCCTGTCAAACATGAGCAACCCTACATCCTCACTATTCTATTATATGGACAAGATGTCCAGGGTTACGGTTAGGGTTACAGTTAGGGTCACAGTTGGGATTAGGGTTATGGTTAGGATTAGGTTTAGGATTACAGTTAGCGTACAGTTGTGATTAGGGTTAGGTTTAGGGTTCTGATTACAGTTAGGGTTAGAATTACAGTTAGGGTTACAGTTGGGATTAGGGTTAGGGTTATGGTTAGGATTAGGTTTAGGTTTAAGATTACAGTTAGGGTTACAGTTGGGATTAGGGTTAGAATTAGGTTTAGGATTAGGTTTATTGTTAAGGTTAGGATTACAGTTAGGATTAGGATTACAGTTAGGGTTAGATTTACAGTTAGGGTTAGATTTACAGTTAGGGTTACAGTTGGCATTAGGTTTAAGGTTACGGATAGGGTTAGGATTAGGTTTAGGTTTAGGGTTAGGTTTACAGTTAGGGTTAAAATTGGTATTAGGGTTAGGGTTATGGTTAGGATTAGGTTTAGGATTACAGTTACGGTTACAGTTGTGATTAGGGTTAGGTTTAGGGTTCTGATTACAGTTAGGCTTAGAATTCCAGTTAGGGTTACAGTTGGCATTAGGGTTAAGGTTATAGTTAGTAGTAGGTTTAGGGTTACAGTTAGGGTTACAGTTGGCATTAGGGTTAGGTTTAGGGTTCTGATTACAGTTAGGGTTAGAATTACAGTTAGGGTTACAGTTGGGATTAGGGTTAGGGTTATGGTTAGGATTAGGTTTAGGGTTAGGTTTAGGATTACAGTTAGGGTTACAGTTGAGATTAGGGTTAGGTTTAGGGTTATGATTACAGTTAGGGTTAGGATTACAGTTAGGGTTACAGTTGGGATTAGGGTTAGGGTTAGGTTTAGGGTTATGACTACGGTTAGGGTTAGGATTACAGTTAGGGTTACAGTTGGCATTAGGGTTAGGGTTATGGTTAGTATTAGGTTTAGGGTTACAGTTAGGGTTACAGTTGAGATTAGGGTTACGGTTAGGATTAGGTTTAGGGTTATGATTACGGTTAGTGTTAGGTTTACAGTTAGTAATACAGTTACTATTAGGGTTAGGATTATGGTTAGGGTTAGTTCCAGCTACTTGTCTCTAGCATCAAATTGTAGATGTGCATAAACTCCTACTGTCACTGATTCCTGGTTCAAATATTTGGATTCCAATCCCTCCCGATGACACCCAGACCTTCAAGTCTCCTCCAATTTCCTCTTGAACACAATTCAAATATAGACACATGCCCCCTATTCTTTGCTTCTATACTTCTTCCTCTTCTCATTGTATACCTTTATCCCATTCCCAACTGGAAAACTTCTCTCCAGCTTCTGCCTGTCTCTACAACTCCCTGCACAACCTTTAGGTCTCTACAACTCCCTGCACAACCTTTAGGTCTCTGCAACTCCCTGCATGACCTAAACGTCTCTGCAACTCCCTGCATGACATATCAGACGCCTCTTCCCTGCAAAGACCCCCAGTTAAGAGACACATAAATAATACACATTGATTAATCTGTTTTAATAAACCCTAATCCACAATCTTGTCATTTGTTTCCTTGCCCTTTAGATTGTAAACTCTTGTGAGCAGGGTCCTCTGATCTCATGTTTATTCTGTATCTCCTGACACCAGAAATGATGCCTTTTTTACATCTATAATAATATTGGCTTAGCACGCTACTTATAATTTTTCCATAAAGTATTTTCCAGATGCTTTTACATTACCTGTCTGATCCCCCATATTCCTGTATGAGGGGGCGGCCATATTTGTGCAGCAGGAGTCCGTTAGCATTAAAAACTTTAACTGACAGTTTGAGATTGGACAGTCAGATTTAGGAACTTCAACTCTCAGCAAAAAACCAGCATGACCTATAGGTAAGTTTTATTGTACATTCATATTTTAAAAAGTAGTTTTTTAGTGTCAGTATCACTTTAAATGAATATGAGACCCCTGTTTGTTAATAATAAATGTAAAGACCTGCGTAAGAAAGAAATGATGATGATGAAGATGAAGAAGAACAGTGACAGGACTGACCTCCCTTATTATTAATTCCCTGTTTTACATCAAGTTCCTAATTAACCCTTTGAGTTCTGGTCACTGTTTTGGAACCACTTCAGCAGTTAAAGAGGATTCTCCTGCCCTATTCTTTGTTTTTAACCAAAATGGTGTATTTTTTCCCCAGTGTGAAACATTAGGAAAACTCTGGGAAGCCACAAGAACATCTGCACCACGGTATATGTGTGGCACGTGCTGAGTGTGGCGGGGGGGATTCAGTAATTACAGAACAACTGAAGCCCCATTACATTGAGAAGGGAGTAAATAATTCACAGCATTGGGATATAAGATGTGGAACCCCTCTGCCCCCCTTATTCATGGTCCCATTACCCAGAATTCTCTTTGTCCTGGAGTAGGATGGAACGATACTGGGGAAGAGCTGGGGGCAGTCAGTGCATTGAGTAATAGACACAGGTAGTAACAACCTCCCTCCCAACAGCCCCAATAATGGTTCAGCACTGACTCTCTCCCAGCAGCTGGTGTATTGAATCAGCAGCGCTACTCTCTCCCAGGACCCAGTGTATTGAATCAGCAGAGCTACTCTCTCCCGGGACCCGGTGTATTGAATCAGCAGTGCTACTCTCTCCAGGCAGCCGGTGTATTGAATCAGCAGAGCTACTCACTCTCGGAACCTATACTAACAGATTAGTAACTTTGCTGAATACCCAGGACCTCCTGGAGCTTCTGGACTAGAATCACAACCCAAGTGTAACCCCTATAGACCCTGTAAGGGAAAATAGATTTCAACCCCCCCCCCCATAGATCATACTCCCCACCTGCAGACTGCAGAGAACATTACCCCCAAATCTTTGGCTCTAAGAAAGTGTGGCCCTTGACGTTAGGGGCCGACCCCCGGAAAGTCTTGTTTGTGAGGTGAAAGTGTTACAGATGTTACAGACCTGCAGGTTAATATGAGTGGCCCCTGCCCCACACTCATTATGTACAGCAACTCCGCACGTCACACTCACCTTTCCCTTTATTTACCTTATAATTAACCCTTATGTCTCTTTAATGAGTCTGCACCCGGGAACAGCTCTCACCTTCAGCCCCACACAGGTAAGTACCACAGAATTACTACTGATTTATCCTCTACAATCATCCCAATCTGTAACTGGGGTTATTTACTAATGAGCCGCTGAAAAACTTTGGGCCCTGTAAGTAGTGGGGAGTATAATTGGGGGGTAAATGGGCCCTGTAAGTAGTGGGGAGTTCTTTTAGGGGTAAATGGTACCTGTTTGTTTCATTGTTAAAGCAATGGCTGGGGAAAGATGGGGGTGGACTGATGGTGCAAGGGGGGGGGATGATTATATTTTTGGGAGGAATCAAGGGGTGACATGTAGGGAATGGAATGTAAAAGATAAGAATTTAACAGGCATTGGGGGGCAACAAGAAGGTATGACAAAAAGGAAACTCTTGCTGGGGGGGGGAGCTCTATTCTTTGGTCTCTGCCAGCACCTTCAGTACAGGACCCCTATAGTAATGGTATACCCCAGGCAACTGTAATTTTCATGGGCGGGTCTCTTAGATTGCTCCGCCTACAAAGGGGAAATTGAGTTTGTACCTGAGCAGGATTTCACTGACCCAGCAGCCAGAAGTGTTATCATTAGGGAGGGCCAGAGATAAGAAGGTACAGACCCAAAGTGTTTCTCATTACTGGATATAATGGCAATAAATATACAGACCTAGTGAACTTCCCCTTTAATAATGCCTTTACCTAATGTAAAAGTTTAGTGGTGCTTCACCCACAATCTACTGACGTCTCCCTGCTGCACCCCTGTACATAGAGTGGCCCTTAGAGACTCCCCAAAAAGTACAGTACTCCCCAAAAAGTACAGTGTCACCCAGACACAAAAATCTGTATAATAAAAGTCCTTTTCAAATTAAACATAAAATCCAATTTCTATTTTTTATTAAAGTATTCATAGCTGTTGTAAACTCATTTAAACATCTCAGCTGTCAATCAAATATCACCTGCCCCTCCTCTATGCCTTAGGCAATTACTTTCACTTTCCATTCAGCACTTCCTACATGTCACTGCTCTCCCCACATTCCCCCCAATCTCTAATTACCATTTAATTGTGTAGCCAGGACATGGGGATGGACATCAGCTCCCCCAATCTTTTCACCATTTAATTGTGTAACCAGGACATGGGGATGGACATCAGGTCCCCCATTCTGCTGCACAAACAAGATTCTGAGATGATACAAGACTTGTCTTAATAACAGTGTCCACTAAATGGCTCCTGCCTGCTTGTTATAATTATAAATTTCCAGACTGAAGGAAACAAGATTCATTTATATAGTGTAATTAAAGTTCATTTTGCTTGACTAATGAGATAAAATAGGATTTTGAATATTTTTTTGGGTGACGGGTACCAAGAAATTCTAATTTCTTTCTATGGGACAATCTGACAGTCACATGAGTACCAGGAAATACACTCCCCCGTGCAAAGGAAGCAGAGACAGTCACACGAGTACCAGGAAATACACTCCCCCGTGCAAAGGAAGTAGAGACAGTCACACGAATACCAGGAAATACACTCCCCCGTGCAAAGGAAGTAGAGACAGTCACACGAGTACCCGGAAATACACTCCCCCATGTAAAGGAAGTAGAGACAGTCACATGAGTACCAGGAAATACACTCCCCCGTGCAAAGGAAGTAGAGACAGTCACACGAGTACCAGGAAATACCCTCCCCCGTGCAAAGGAAGTAGAGACAGTCACACGAGTACCAGGAAATACACTCCCCCGTGCAAAGGAAGTAGAGACAGTCACACGAGTACCAGGAAATACACTCCCCCGTGCAAAGGAAGTAGAGACAGTCACACGAGTACCAGGAAATACACTCCCCCGTGCAAAGGAAGTAGAGACAGTCACACGAGTTACGAGTGCAGAAATGGGAGCACCCTCAGCTGTATTACATGCAAAATACTCAAGTTACTGCAAATCAGCAGAAGATTTGGTGCCAGACAATTCAGTTTGGAGTAGAGACATTAAGGTGCTACTTGGGTGGGACATGGGTTTGCACTTTAAAATTCATGGAAATGTGCAGTGTGTGTATAGGGAACCCTGTTGGACTCTACAGCTTGCTCTTCACTCATATCACTTGTTTATATAATGAGTGTATTAATGGGAGGTGCAATATACGATCTTATGGGTGCAAATCTGAGCAGGTTTTGGCCCTAGTGCTGCACCTGATAATAGAAATGGGGGCCCATGATCATTTAATCCATCATAGTGTCCCTGTACCCAGAATGTCACATTATACCCGAGTGGAACTGCCCCTTCCTAGCATGCTCGCCCCCCAGTAAAACCAGTAGGTCTATAAATAGCCCCAGGAAAATTCCCAGTTTACACCTGGTTTGAGGTTTTGGCGACCTTCCTTTCCCAATTCCATCAGATTGGCACAGGCCCTACCTGTTTTTGAGATGGGCGCTGCTCCTCCAGAGTTTCCTGTAGAGGAGGGGGTGATGTCTCGCTGGGGATCCCATAGCTGGAACAGTCTCGCAGTTGCATATATTGGTACTGAGGATCATCTCCCCACCAGCCTGACTTCCGCTCATTGCCTTCACTTGCCTTGGGGTCCTCCATGTGAGATAAGTGCTTATCTTTGCTCATCCCTCTGCCTGTCAATCATTCCTCCTTACTGTCCCTTGTCCCTCATAGGAATTAACCCTACTCTCTGGATGTCTCTTTCTCTCTCTCCTCAGAGTTGACCTCACTTTTTCTTTTTAGAATCGGCCTCTAGATTCCAGAAGTCACTTTCCAACTGAAGTCTCCATATTTGACAGGTATCTCTCTGCCCCCCAACAGTCTCTTACAGTCTAGAACTCCTGTAGCTGTCTCAGACTGACAGTCCTGTGCACTCCTTGGACAGTCTGTCCCTTGAGGGCTCCACTAGAGACATCTGGGGAAGGTTCAAGTACAGGTATATGGAGATGGGGATATATATAGACCAGCACGTGACCACTTGCAAAACCTGAGATATTAAATAACAGTCAAGGAGCCAGAGACGTGTGGGTGAGGGAAGTGACAGTCACATAGGGACAGTGACACCAGGGCAAGAAAGAAAGAGAGAGTAAGGAGGGGAGTGAGACTAAGTGCACTGGGGGTGCAACAGATGGAGAGAGACAATCAAAAGTGACAGATGGACAAGAAGGGAAAGAGAGATGAGTGAGGGGTTCCCTAGTGAGTGAGGGCAGTGTGAGACAGATACAGGGGTTCCCCAGTGAGTGAGGGCAGTGTGAGACAGATACAGGGGTTCTATAGTGAGTGAGGGCAGTGTGAGACAGATACAGGGGTTCCCCAGTGAGTGAGGGCAGTATGAGACAGATACAGGGGTTCTATAGTGAGTGAGGGCAGTGTGAGACAGATACAGGGGTTCCTCAGTGAGTGAGGGCAGTATGAGACAGATACAGGGGCTCCCCAGTGAGTGAGGGCAGTGTGAGACAGATACAGGGGTTCTATAGTGAGTGAGGGCAGTGTGAGACAGATACAGGGGTTCCTCAGTGAGTGAGGGCAGTGTGAGACAGATACAGGGGCCCCAGTGAGTGAGGGCAGTGTGAGACAGATACAGGGGCTCCCCAGTGAGTGAGGGCAGTGTGAGACAGATACAGGGGTTCCTCAGTGAGTGAGGGCAGTGTGAGACAGATACAGGGGTTCCTCAGTGAGTGAGGGCAGTGTGAGACAGATACAGGGGTTCTATAGTGAGTGAGGGCAGTGTGAGACAGATACAGGGGTTCCTCAGTGAGTGAGGGCAGTGTGAGACAGATACAGGGGCCCCAGTGAGTGAGGGCAGTGTGAGACAGATACAGGGGTTCCTCAGTGAGTGAGGGCAGTATGAGACAGATACAGGGGCTCCCCAGTGAGTGAGGGCAGTGTGAGACAGATACAGGGGTTCTATAGTGAGTGAGGGCAGTGTGAGACAGATACAGGGGTTCTATAGTGAGTGAGGGCAGTGTGAGACAGATACAGGCGTTCCTCAGTGAGTGAGGGCAGTGTGAGACAGATACAGGGGCTCCTCAGTGAGTGAGGGCAGTATGAGACAGATACAGGGGCTCCCCAGTGAGTGAGGGCAGTGTGAGACAGATACAGGGGTTCCTCAGTGAGTGAGGGCAGTGTGAGACAGATACAGGGGTTCCTCAGTGAGTGAGTGCAGTGTGAGACAGATACAGGGGTTCCTCAGTGAGTGAGGGCAGTGTGAGACAGATACAGGGGTTCCTCAGTGAGTGAGGGCAGTGTGAGACAGATACAGGGGTTCCTCAGTGAGTGAGGGCAGTATGAGACAGATACAGGGGCTCCCCAGTGAGTGAGGGCAGTGTGAGACAGATACAGGGGTTCCTCAGTGAGTGAGGGCAGTGTGAGACAGATACAGGGGTTCCTCAGTGAGTGAGTGCAGTGTGAGACAGATACAGGGGTTCCTCAGTGAGTGAGGGCAGTGTGAGACAGATACAGGGGTTCCTCGGTGAGTGAGGGCAGTGTGAGACAGATACAGGGGTTCCTCAGTGAGTGAGGGCAGTGTGAGACAGATACAGGGGCCCCAGTGAGTGAGGGCAGTGTGAGACAGATACAGGGGTTCCTCAGTGAGTGAGGGCAGTGTGAGACAGATACAGGGGTTCCTCAGTGAGTGAGGGCAGTGTGAGACAGATACAGGGGTTCCTCAGTGAGTGAGGGCAGTGTGAGACAGATACAGGGGTTCCTCAGTGAGTGAGGGCAGTGTGAGACAGATACAGGGGTTCCTCAGTGAGTGAGGGCAGTGTGAGACAGATACAGGGGTTCCTCAGTGAGTGAGGGCAGTATGAGACAGATACAGGGGCCCCAGTGAGTGAGGGCAGTGTGAGACAGATACAGGGGTTCTATAGTGAGTGAGGGCAGTGTGAGACAGATACAGGGGTTCCTCAGTGAGTGAGGGCAGTGTGAGACAGATACAGGGGCTCCCCAGTGAGTGAGGGCAGTGTGAGACAGATACAGGGGTTCCTCAGTGAGTGAGGGCAGTGTGAGACAGATACAGGGGCTCCTCAGTGAGTGAGGGCAGTGTGAGACAGATACAGGGGTTCCTCAGTGAGTGAGGGTAGTGTGAGACAGATACAGGGGTTCTATAGTGAGTGAGGACAGTGTGAGACAGATACAGGGGTTCCCCAGTGAGTGAGGGTTTAGTTCTACCCTGATGGTTCTAGAGCGGCTCTGTCTGATCAGATCCCCACCAGATGGACATGGTGCCCCCCAAGCACAAGTCTCTTTGTATAACATTGTGAGGCCACTACAATCATAGCCAATTACCCCATGTATAGAAAGCCTTGGCAGGGGGTCTGAATGGGGCAACAGAGCTGACTTACCCCCCATGCAGAGGGGTGACCAGAGCTTGCGCCACAAAACCCCCAAAGTGATGGCAGCAAATTGTCCAAAGTAACGGAGCAGGAGGGCAGAGTGAGGCAATGAGGAAGCTCTGGTGGCACCTCTAATATTAATGAGAATAATAATAATAATTACTTTATGGGCACTGATAGGAGATAATAATGTTCCAGACTCGTGCCCGGCCAGAGGTGCCAAGTTCTGAACTGAGAGATAATTGTGCCCAGATATTCCCAATGGTCCCACTAAATGACACCCTCACCCCAATTCCTGCAATCGACTCTTCTTGACCCCCACCAACCTGCTCCAGATATTAACTGCCCCTCAGTCCCCTCATTGGCTTCCCAATTCTACAACTCTCTGATTGGCTAAAGGAGTCTCCCCTGTGAGGCTGAATTGGAAACTGGTCAGTATGGGGGGTACTTGCTTCTGCAAATTAGGGAACCCATCCCCATTTCTTTAGAGGTAACCCCCCAAATCCACACTTACCCAGTTTTCACCTGCTCAGCTCGTGTTGTCCACAGTGTGCAATTAGTGTACCCCAATCTGCGCCCCAGAAAGGGACACTCCATTAACTTTGTTGGTCCTACTAAATAATGGGACAAGTCCCTATTGGATAAGATTCTGAGAGGGGACAACGATCACTTACCCAAACCTTTTTGTTCACTGACATTTCTCCCTCTTGATAAATCCTTGGTGTGGCCCCTCAGATGAAGTCTCTCTCCTTGTGTTCTGGGCAGTGCTTGGGGCCCCTCAGATGCAGTGTTTCTCCTTTTCTTCT
This sequence comes from Xenopus laevis, assembly GCF_017654675.1. NCBI lineage: Eukaryota > Metazoa > Chordata > Amphibia > Anura > Pipidae > Xenopus > Xenopus laevis. Next base: position 593,320 of record NC_054383.1, on the reverse strand, counting down.
GGGCAGCACTTGGGGCCCCTCAAATGCAGTCTCCCCCCTTTTCTTCTGGGCAGTGCTTGGGGCCCCTCAAATGCAGCGCTTGGAGTTCTAGAAATGAACTACCTTTTGTTGTATTGTGGGCAGCCCCAGGGTGGGGTCTCTCTGATGAAGACCCCCAGGTGTATATTCTCAGCAATGCTTGAGGTTTGTGTAATGAAGTCTCTTTCAAGTCCTATAGAGGAATGTCTCTTGTGCGGCTGTCTCTCAGTGCATCACTCTGCCAGGCAACTGTCTCACCTTTGTGTGCATAGAAATATGTGGGAGAGTCTCTCAGGCTTTATATTACCCCTGCCCTCCTGCCCTCCTGCCCTCCTGCCGCCTCCAATTAAACTCCATCACAGATATGGGACCGTTCCCTTTTCTCACAGGAGCAGTGACATGTGGCCTCTGTGTGATTTATAACCTCTCCGTACCTGTGCCCTTTATATCCTTTGCCCCCCTAGCCTGGCACTGGCCCCGGACTCTTGTACTCATTGTGCCAACCTGCCCAGCCTGGGATTCCACCTTCTTTTCTGCCATTTATTCACAACACACCGGCACCCCAACATCCTGAGATACACTATAAACAGGCACCCCAACATCCAGACATATACTATACACAGGCACCCCAACATCCTGACACACACTATACACTGGCACCCCAACATCCAAACATATACAGTACTATACACTGGCACCCCAACATCCTAAGATTCACTATACGCAGGCACCCCAACAACCGTAAATTCGTGAAATGAATGCATGCCGATTGGTCAGATACAATAAGGGATCGGCCAATACACGGGCAGCTTTAGACTCAGCTGGTTCCAAAGCCTTATTGGCTGGGGCATTATTGTGGCACAGGGAGACACCAGCTGGACTCAAGGTTATTGTGCCATGTGATATTGGGCACACGAGAATAGTGAGGCACAGCGGGCACTGATCTTACTATAAAGTCTCTATCTGGAAGGAATTGTGTTATTATTTTGTTTACTTCATTGTTGTGTTTAATATTCAGTGTGACCTTGTGGGACCTCACAGTGCGGTGCGACTATAAATCACTTATGGGCTTTCAGCCCAGTTACACAGTTTCCCATGAGCCCCAGCACTTCCGGATGTGACAGCTGATAAGCCAGTGCTGATAAATGGCCCCAGTCACAGGGGAGATAAGGGCCCCGCAGGCCCAGGAACACAACATTCAGTACCAGCGGGGCCACTCCAGGGAGAGACATTGAGTGATTGGGCAGAACTGGTTAATCATTACTGATGGGATGTGAGTAACTGAGCATTGCCCAAATCATCATCACCAACGTAAAACCATCATCATCATCATCCTCATCATCATCCTCATCACCGGTCCGACTCCCCAAGTTGCTCAGTATCTCATAATCCCACACCCCAAGTTGCTCAGTAGGTCCATGTCCCTCACCTCAAATCAGCCTGAATGTCCATTAGCCTAAACTGCCTAAAGCCCAACTCCCACAGAAGAGTAAAAGTAAGAAAGTTTGGGTGAATGAGCGGAGGGTATCGGTGCCGGAGAGAAGCCCCCGGCTGGTTCAGTTGCAGAATATTAATAACAGAGGAATTTCCCAGAGGATTAACATGAGATTGAGATGAACAGGTTCTGATTATGGAGAGAATGTCCCGGGAGCAGAGAAATCCCAATTCTTACCATAGAAATCGGCCAATGGTGATTCCTGTTCATCCTTGTGGGTTCCTGAGTGGGAATGAGTGGAAATGAGTGGGAATGAGTGGGAATGAGTGGGAGTGAGTGGGAATGAGTGGGAATGAGTGGGAGTGAGTGGGAATGAGTGGGAGTGAGTGGGAATGAGAGGGAGTGAGTGGGAATGAGTGGGAATGAGTGGGAGTGAGTGGGAATGAGTGGGAGTGAGTGGGAGTGAGTGGGAGTGAGTGGGAATGAGTGGATCGGGCACTGGAGGGACAACTGGCAGTGAGGAGGGAGGCAAGTGGCTCAGTGAGAAAGTTGCAGATCAGAGATAATCTCAGAAAGATATGAAGCCACAAAATCTGTCATCACCTTTTCATTGGTCAGATAAGCCGAATATAATTGTTACCCGTGTGGCATCACCCACAGGACAAGAGTGGGGGGGGGGTGACCTGCTTGGGATCAGTCTGGGGCTGCGCAGTCATCTGATTCCATGAAAGTTTGAAAAACAACCGTATTAAAAGGGGCTGAATGAGGATTGGGAATAGCAATTCAATGTGATGATGCGTAACAACTGTAATCACTATATGACATCACACGAGCGATGATGCGTCATTATTGCACACAAAGTTCCTCCCTCACTTGCCTTTCTGCAATGGACACGGAGAACCAGGGCTTTGTTGTGGGGCGACTTGTGCCCATGTTTCATTCAGGGTCAGAACTAGGGGTGCCAGTGGGGGCACCTGTCTGGGGCACATACATTTTGGGAAAAGGGAGGGGCTCATATTAAGAGAAAGTTTATTTCAGTTTTATTTTCCAGTGATCAATACCAGTCTTGCCTCTCCTCACTGACTCCCCCACTAACTCTGCCAGACAGTGGGACATGGGGGGCTGCTATAATGGGGGACACAGATATTGCCCCCGGCTCTCCCCCGTTCCAGGTAGTTTGTCCCGAGTACCAAGTGAACATTGTGCCGCAGATTTAAGTGGCCCCCGTTGTGGTGGAATTGGTGGATTTGCTGCACTGGAAGGAATGAGCCAGTTTGGGTCTAATCAATCCCTTCCTTTTCATTGGCTGACACACAAATCTCTGCCAGGTTGTTATGGGCCATGTCAGTCGGCAACCAGAGGGCTGCTCACATTAAAGAGGCACAGAGCAGGAATGTAAAATCAGATTTAAAAAATGCTTGAAAACAAAAAGAAGACCAACTGTAAATAGTGCAACAATAGCACTGACCTAAAGTACCCATGACCCTTTGCAACAATGTTTCCACTGAATGTGAAGTGTGGCCCCGAGGAGAATGGGCCCAACAGGGAGAACAGAGATTGTGAGAAGAGAACACAGATCCGTCTGGGGGTATAGAGTACAGTAAGGAGCACAGATGCAGTTGGGGGTATAGAGTACAGTAAGGAGCACAGATGCAGTTGGGGGTATAGAGTACAGTAAGGAGAACAGATGCAGTTGGGGGTATAGAGTACAGTAAGGAGCACAGATGCAGTTGGGGGTATAGAGTACAGTAAGAAGCACAGATGCAGTTGGGGGTATAGAGTAGAGTAAGGAGCACAGATGCAGTTGGGGGTATAGAGTACAGTAAGGAGCACAGATGAGGTTGGGGGTATAGAGTACAGTAAGGAGAACAGATCTGTCTGGGGGTATAGAGTACAGTAAGGAGCACAGATGGAGTTGGGGGTATAGAGTACAGTAAGGAGCACAGATCTGTCTGGGGGTATAGAGTACAGTAAGGAGCACAGATGCAGTTGGGGGTATAGAGTACAGTAAGGAGCACAGATGCAGTTGGGGGTATAGAGTACAGTAAGGAGCACAGATGCAGTTGGGGGTATAGAGAAGAGTAAGGAGCACAGATGCAGTTGGGGGTATAGAGTAGAGTAAGGAGCACAGATGCAGTTGGGGGTATAGAGTAGAGTAAGGAGCACAGATGCAGTTGGGGGTATAGAGTAGAGTAAGGAGCACAGATGCAGTTGGGGGTATAGAGTAGAGTAAGGAGCACAGATGCAGTTGGGGGTATAGAGTACAGTAAGGAGCACAGATGCAGTTGGGGGTATAGAGTAGAGTAAGGAGCACAAGGGGTATTACAGGTTTATTCATTATTCTCGGGGTACAGCTTTAGAGATAGGGTGCCCTATGATATCTGATTATTGTTAACTCTTTCATTCCCTTTATTTGTTTGGTTTCCCCTCTGTGCACATTTCCCAGTTCAATTTAAACTGCAGATTTTCCCACAGACAACAATGGAGTTTTAATGAGAAAACCAGAAGGTTATTTTGCATTTAATCAATTCTGCCCCATAATTCTCGTGCTGGTGCCGAGTGGGAAGTGAAATATTAGAAGAGATTTGAGAGACGGAAGCAGCAGCCTGAGCCCAATCCCTGTGGAGCACAATGATCCCGGGGGCACATTCATTGCCCCCCCCATACACAGTCTGATGCCCCTTCACATCCCAGTCCCCCTGGGAATCTAAATCCCTCGGCAGAGCAGGGGGGGGTGAGCAGGTGCGGCTATAAACCCGGAAGTCGGAAGTGTAAGGTGGGGGGGGGGGGGAGGAAGAAGAGCTCGACCCGGACCCGACCGCCACCTGCACGGGGGTGTGTGATTGGCCTGAACCCGACCCACTCGCGGCCCCCACGGGTATTGGGCCGACCCCCCATATCACTAACCCACAAGTGCTGTATATTGTGACACACAGACCAGACACCCACTCAGTGGCGTAACTACCGGGGGAGCAGGGGGTGCGATTGGTCCAGGGCCCCCACCCCTCAGGGCCCCCCGGCAGCTCGTGCACCACTGGATTCAACGCAGAAAATATCGTATGGGGGGGCTCGGCTGCACGTCCCGCGCCAGGGCCCCCCCCCTCTAGTTACGTTACTGCTCCACTGCCCCCAGTCCCTCTGTCACACAGATTTGTGGGGAGGACCCATGAGTTTAGGGGGCGACTGCCCAATCACCCCCCATTGGTTCAGTAACACTGGGGATACACTGGGGACACAACAGTTACTTCAATCTCCCTCCTCACAGACTGGGGCCCCACACTCTCACAATGGCAATATTTCCCCACCTTTTCCCTATGAAATATTCCTTTTTATTCACATCATTTATTGAAAGTCAAAACCATTAGGTGTCAGGAAGGAGTGGGGGGAAGCTCAGCTACAATGGAAAAGAAAAGGTGAATCTCAGGCAAATCACATGGAAAATTGGGGAAATCATTTCATTATAAAATGGAATTTTCAGGTGAGAACTAAAAGCAGTTTCCATATTTGGGGTGAGAGGAATGGGGGGGCTTGGGTAGGAAATAAGTTGGGGACAGACAGACAGAAGCCATGAATCCCACTGGGAAAAGCAGGAGATTTCGGGGCCCACTCTGAGTCTGTTCCTAAACCCCTGGAAACTCACCTCCCACTCAGCTCCACTCCTACTTAGCTCCACTCCTACTCAGCTCCACTCCTACTCAGCTCCACTCACCTTCCATTCAGCTCCACTCCCACTCAGCTTCATTCACTCCCACCCAGCTCCACTCACCTCCCACTCACCTCCCACTCAGCTCCACTCACCTCCCACTCAGCTCCACTCAGCTCCACTCAGCTCCACTCACTCACTCCCACTCAACTCCACTCACCTCCCACTCACCTCCCACTCAGCTCCACTCACTCCCACTCAGCTCCACTCCCACTCAGCTCCACTTCCACTCAGCTCCACTCCCACTCAGCTCCACTCCCACTCAGCTCCACTCACTCCCACTCAGCAGCAGCAGCTTCTCCAGTCAGATGCCTCTCACTCAGCCAATGGGGCACGTAGAATTGCTGCTGCTTGTTGCTCCTGAGAGCTGTTAGTACATTACATGGAGGAACTCACCAGGGTCTGTTGGTAAATGAGGGTCTTCCTTGGTGACTGAAAGCCGGACATGACCAGGAGGCGCCAGGAGATCAGGAATCTGCTCCAATAAAGAGAGAGACACCAATTCCATAAGTGCCGGGTGTTCCCTGTATTTTCCCAACACTCACTGGGACCAACAGAGACACATCGGCTGTCACACGAGACTTCTGCTCGAGACATCAACTGTCACATGGACAGCCAAGAATAACTGTGTGTCAGTGTCTTATTGTGTGTCCTGAAGTGTCAA